>NW_005359590.1:1456563-1483335 GCF_000412655.1 Myotis brandtii
GCTCTGTGTGTGACAGGGTGCGGCGCCCCAACCCCCTGATCAGCCCTGCTCTGTGCCTGATAGGGGGGAGCTCCCCAAACCCCTGATTGTCCTGCGGCTCTGTGTGTGACAGGGTGCGGCGCCCCAACCCCCTGATCAGCCCTGCTCTGTGCCTGATAGGGGGGAGCTCCCCAAACCCCTGATTGTCCTGCGGCTCTGTGTGTGACAGGGTGCGGCGCCCCAACCCCCTGATCAGCCCTGTCCTGTGCGTGACAGGGGGTGGCACCGCAACTCCGTATCAACCCTGCCTTGAGTGTGACAGGGGCGGTGCCCCAACCCCCCAATCGGCCCTACCCTGAGCGTGACTAGGTGTGGCATTGCAACCTCCCGATCCGCCCTACTCTGTGCATGACAGGGGGCAGCGCCCTAACTCCCCAATCGGCCCTGCTCTGAGCCCGACCAGGGGTTGCACCTAGGGATTGGGCCTGCCCTCTGCCACCCAGGAGCAGGCCTAAGCCAGCAGGTCGTTATCTCCTGAGGGTCCCAGACTGCGAGAGGGCACAGGCCGGGCTGAGGGACCCCCCGAGTGCACAAATTTTTGTGCACCGGGCCTCTAGTCTATATATATAAAAGGCTAATATGCTAAGTGTCTGACCATTCGACCGTTTGATCGTTCGACCAGTAGCTATGATGCACACTGACCACCAGGGGGCAAATGCTCAATGCACAGAAACATGGAACAGACTGATGAATCTCAGAGGAAAGCGGGGAGGGGAGAGGGCAGGAAGAGATTAACCAAAGATCTTATATGCATACCAGGTCCCTTGGCCTGGCCTGCACCCTCTCACAATCGAAGACCCCTTGGGAGATGTTGGAGAGCCAGTTTCGGCCCGATACCTGCAGGCCAGGCTGAGGGACCCCACCAGTGTATGAATCCGTGCACCAGGCCTCTAGTATATACATAATATTCTGAAACCTACTTTTTTTCACTTAATACTGTACCTGGGACATCTTTCTATGTCAACCTGTAGCATTACAACCTTCTTTTTAAAGGCTACAAGGTCAGAGATTTGGGGCAAAAATAAATATATATTAAATGACATAAAAAGGGAATCACTGGCATCTTCAACATCAGGACAAGCATCCTCACCACCAGAATCATCACTTTCAACATTAAGTAAGCATTTTGTGTTGGCATTTACAGATTACAAAGTTCTGGACTGATCAGGAAAGTGACTAGTCTTGTGTAAGTGCCACGGTAGAGTCAGTGAATGAAAGCGCCAATGCACCCAATGCATGGAGCAACTCCACATGGGAAACCTTGGCATAGAGCTGCTATTCCATGCTGCACACTGCTAACATTTAGTCACACACCCCCTCCGGAGGCTGCTCAGGCTCCTAGAAAGAAAGTGAGCCATTTGCAACAACATGATGGACCTTGAAGGCATTATATTAAGTGAAATAAGTCAGACAGAAGAAGATAAATAATGTATGATTTTACTGATATGTAGAATCTAAAAAAAAAAAAAACACCTGAAAACACAAGGGCATGGACATAGAGAACAGATTGGTGGTTGCAATGACTAAGTTGTGGAGGTGCAATATACAGTATGGTGACTATAGTTAACAATACTATACTGCATATTTGAAAGTAGCTAGGAAAGTGGATCTTGAAAGTTGTCATCATAAGAAAAAAATTTATAACTGTGCATGGATGTTAATTGGACTTACTGTATTTTGAAATACGTATGTACAAATACTGAATCATTATGTTGTATACTTGAAACAACTATCATGTTATTTCAGTTATGCCTCAATGAAAAGAAAGGAGAGTGACCAAGCTTGCAAATATGTCTGGAACTTCAAGGGGGCAGGGCAGGAAACAATCAAATCTAGTATTTTGAGGCAATTCCTGAGAAGCACATGACATGTTTCTGAACAATCCCTCTGCTCATCTGGAGATGCTTTCTAGATGTCTCCCATTGTTAAAATGCTCTGGTTTCAGATTTCCCTCCTCGGGAAAGTTAACCTGCCAAAATAGTTTTTCCCATAGTTAGAAATATACAGTCATATAAATAAAAATATTTTGAGCAATTCTTATGCTTCTGTAGCCACATATGTAATCATCATCAAATGGATAATGTAACTACAGTGTGCCCTGAAGAATCACATGCTCAATATTATAGTCTAGAAATCAGAAATCTCTAAGAGCCACATATTGGCCCCAGTATGGATAATTACTAGTCTTAAACTCTACTTACTTACTGAACAAACATTTACTACACCTACTATTGGCCTGGCATTGTGCTGATGTCTAGAATATAGACATCTGGAATATGGAGAAGAAAGGTACATACCAGGAAGGAACCTAATATGAGAGACAGACAAAAAAATCAAGGATGAGGATAAGATGTGTACAGAAGAAGAGTATGCCTAACCCAGCGTGGAGTTATCAGAGATGGCTTCAAAAATGAAAATGGGCTTGAGGTAAGTCTGCAAGGGTGACCAGAATGTAAACCAGATAGGCTTGATGGAGCATATCGTGCCAGAGAGAGGAGGTGAAGAAGAGCATGGTAGGCTCAGGGGACGATAATACATTTGGTGTGGTTGGAGTGAGGATGTGAGAGAGGGGATGAGCTGGAAGTCCACTGAGATAATAGATGGTGTCCCTGAAGGATTGTCAGCAGGGATGTGAGTTGACCAGATTTGGAAGAAATATGGATATGGGAAGACCATGTCTTGCTGCTGGAGACCAAGACATGAGGAGAGATTCAACTAAGACTTAGGAGAGAGAAGGGCTGGTTGAAATGGCGGTTTGGAGGTAACAGTGAGGGCACTGAATGAGTCCAAGGGCATACCCAGATTTATGGTCAGGTAGAGAGCCAATACAGGAACAAAGAATTTTGTATAGGGGTTGGGGCGGGCTAGAAGGGATCAATGGGAAATAGAAGGTGACATATATAATACTTTCAACAATAAAGATTTTTTTTTAAAAAAATAAGAATTTTGAACAGGATTGAGTTAGGCAGTGAGAACGGGATGGAGAGATAGTAAGTGACACGTACCATGGGTTTATTTTACAAAAACAAACAAAACCATAGCTCTCCCCACATACTGCACAATTTAAAGGATTCCTATATGGTATGAATAATGTCTCCCCAAAATCTGTGTCTACTCAGAATGTGACCTTATTTGGAAATAGGATCTTGCAGATGTAGTTAAGATGAGGTCATACTGGATCAGGGTGAGCCCTAAATCCAATGATTGGTATTCTCATGAGAAAGGAGAGAGGACACACAGAGAAGAAGCCCATATGAATTCAACTGTGGAGATTGGAGTGATGCGGCCACATGCAGGGGATTGCCAGGGCCCATTAGCATCTGAGAAGGGGCAAGAAAATGTTCTACCCTGGAGCTTTCAGAGAGAGCATGGGTCTGCCTACACCTTGATTTCAGACTCCTTGCCTCCAGATCTGTAAGAGAATAAATATCTGTTGTTTTAAGCTACTTGGTTTGTGGTACTTTGTTCTTTTTTTTTTAAGATATGTTTTTATTGATTTCCGGGGGGGGGGGGGAGAAACATCGACGATGAGCGAGAATCATTGATTGCTTGCTTCCTGCACACCCCACACTGGGGATCGAGCCCATAATCTAGGCATGTGCCCTGACAGGGAACTGAATCATGACCTCCTGGTTTATGGGTCAGCGCTCAACCATTGAGCCACACAGGCTGGGTGGTTTGTGGTCCTTTGTTATGGCAGCTCTAGAAAACTAATAAAGCTCCCCGCCTCCCCCCCAAAGACCCTTTGACTTAAATTTTCTTGAAGTTTCATTATTATTTAGTTTTCTGGGTGGGTTTAGATCTGTTATTTTGGGAGGGAAGCTATAACAAGCCAAGAAACTTCCCACATGTTTTATGATTCACTTTATTTCACAGCAAGACCCTGTGGGATTGGAACAAGGGTTAAGTCTGGTCTGAAGAAGGGGGATGTTCTTGGGGAAACAGGCCCAGATAAAGTTTCAGAGCAGATTAATTCTAGAGAGCAGGGACATTAGGTGATACTGACACACAACAGATTCTTGGAAACAGGTAAGATGGGTATTTCCAGATGAAGAAACTGAAGTTTACAGACGTTCAGTAATTGTGTGAAGGTTACACAGTTAACCTTCACACAAATGTTGGAAACATTTTCTTACTCCCAGCTTAGGGGTGTCCCTTTGGGCCATTGCAGACTCTGCCATGCTGTCTCTAAGGAACAATCTCAGACTGAAGACAAGAAAGAGAAGACATTATCAGCTATTGTCACAGAGGGGTTCTTCCACACTAGTAAATCTCCCATACATCTAAAAGCATTCCGGTAAATACCAGTTTCTTGATCTGAACAATCACATGTATTTCGTGCCTTCTAAAACTAATTACACTAAAATGATATATCTCCTCCCAGTGGCATGAACATGCATCATTATTGATTGCATTGTGAAATTGCCTCAGTTCCTCTAAAGAAATGGGCAGAAAAGTGCAGGCACAGACTGAGGCGGTATATTTGGTGGCCGCACAGATATGCCCACCACAGAATCTATCAATAGGAGAACCATGTGGGTAAGGGTCAAGGCTTCCATTTATTGAGTGCTAAATATATGCCAGGAAATGTGCTAAGTGCTTTAATACATGCTCTTTCTCATGCAATCTCTCAACTTCCTGTGATAGGAAGTTGATTTCAGAGAGAGGAAGAGAGAGATAGAAACATCAATGATGAAATAGAATCATGGATCGGCTGCCGCCTGCATGCTCCCTATTGGGGATTAAGCCCGCAACCCGGGGCATGTGCCTTTACCAGGAATAGAACAGTGACCTCCTGGTTCATGGGTCAGCACTCAGTCACTGAGCCACACCAGCAGGGTTGATGTGACTATTTTTAATCCCATGTTACAGATGAGGAATCTGTGACTTAGAGACCCTCTGGCACTCATCCTTATTCAAGATTGGTGATGTTCACATACCTGGAATATATATCTGCTGTATAACAATCAAATTAATAAACATCCAAGTTTAAAGCCTGGAGTCCAGCCAGTGTTTCTGCGAGGATTAAAGGAGAAGGGTTGTGTCCTCAACTGGCATGGAATGCTCTCAATTTTCTCAGCTCAAACTTGTTATGAATGCATTATGACCCACAAGCTGCAATGGCTAATCTAAGTTTCATGTCAAGTCAACTCTGCAAATAAACTTCTCATGTAAATAAGATGAGAACAGGAAAGGCCCGGGGGCATCCTGCATTCTCTCAATGCTGGTGGTTGGTGACAGGCCCACCAAGACTGCAATCTCAGGCTTCATAAAAGCCTACCTTCCACAGATGCTTGCGAGCTTGGTTAAACACTTGGCACGAATATCAAGAAATCATGTGAGCTGAAATCACACTGTGTTCTTCTGAGGACCTCCCAGGGCATATTCTATGTCCTCAGTTCTTTCCTCTTTGAGGACAGAAGCATCATGGGACAAACACAGGCCCAAGGAGCTTCTCACACAGGAAGCCAAGAATGCAGCCCTTCATCACTCACAGGGTACCTATATCTGAGTGATTTTAGTGACAACTAAAAACTCCACCTCGTTGGCTGCATTTCTCAGTTTCAAATCTGCTTTCCAAGTGGCGGACATTGCATTTGGGTCAGAAGGGGAAGGCCATGTGGATATGAGAAATTGGCACCCGTCATCCACTCCACTTTCCTTCTATTGTGTAGAGGCTGGAAAGCTAAAAACTACATATCCCAGGTTCCTTGCAGGCAGGGTTTGGTTTGCAAATCAGTCTTCCAATTATATGCCTGTGTAGGAGGTTTGGAAGAAGGATGTGAGGGAGGGACTGTTTTCCCTGCTGCTTCTGCTGTTGCTGTTGGCCCATAGGTGTGTGGTGGCAGAAGCCTCTCAGCAGCGGTTTCAGGGGCCACGGGCCCGAGTTGATGGCAGTGCAGCATTCCTGACTCTCTTTGCAGCAAAGGGGGTTGTGTTCTTGAAGCCAAGAGTCCAATCCGTAAACTCCTGCTGCACACCCTGTTCCTGAGGCTGGCAGGAGGCAGAGGGGCTTCTCTGGCAGGTCAGATAAGCGATTCATTCCCGAAGCCATCCGGAGTCCCAGCCGAGGACCCCTTTTCCAGCCTTCCCAACAATTTTGAGATCCTCACAGAGGCGTCTGGTCTGTGAACATTTGTGGGTTGCTCTTTCTGCGAGGGGGCTCTGAAATTGGGAACCACCTCATCCCCCATCATGCTGTCACTCTCCTCAATCTGATCAGATAACTCAGGCCCTGTGACTCCCCATCCTTCAATCACAATCCTCAAGAGGTCAGTTTTACTCTTCAAAAATTGTGACTGTGCCCGAGGTCCGTGTTAAATGTCTCTCTGCTTAAGAAAGGTAAGTGGGTTTTGTTTCCCATGACTGAACCCTGACCGAGGTTCTAATTCAAACCCAAGTCCTGATATCTTTCAGATACTTTCTAAAAGCTTTCAGACTCTTATTAAAGTAGGAATAAGACTATTATTTTTCTTTACCTCTTGCCCTAGGCCAGTGGTCGGCAAACTGCGGCTTTCGAGCCACATGCGGCTCTTTGGCCCCTTGAGTGTGGCTCTTCCACAAAATACCACATGCGGGCGCGCACGTACAGTGCGATTGAAACTTCGTGGCCCATGCGCAGAAGTCGGTATTTTGTGGAAGAGCCACACTCAAGGGGCCAAAGAGCCGCATGTGGCTCACGAGCCGCAGTTTGCCGACCACTGCTAGGCCATCATTTTGGGATTTGGTGTTATAAAGACAGAATTTTTTTAATGGAAATGTTTTCATACATTTAACAAAAATGTATTGAATATCTTTTTATGTTCAAGACACTATATTAAACACCAAAGTGCTAAGACAATGCAGCATAATGGAAACAGCGCAAGCTTTTGGTAAGGAGTTGATTTCTGGCTTTGCCCTACTCATGTGACTTTGGGTAAGTTACCTAATCTCTTCAAACCTCTGTTTTATCATCAGGATGAAGAGATAGTAAGAATAATTACCTCTAGGATTGTTCTAAAAGTTATATGAAACATAAGGGAAGTGTCCAAAGCAATATATAGTACGTAAAAGGTTCTGAATAAATGTTAATTCCCTTCTTTTGTCCTAAAATGTGAGAAAAATAAAATGATATTGATTAAATATAAGTATCATTTTGAGTAATTTTAAACAGTATTTTCTGGTCATTTCCAAATCAGGTTTTGTCACTTCCCTGATTAAAATCCTCTAAGGGTTTCCTACGGCGCTTAGAATAAAACTCAAACTCCGTACAAGCCAACAAGGTCTTAACAAACCCCAGCTTGTAAGGAGTTTGAGTTTTATTCTAAGCGCCGTAAGAAACGAGAGGATTTTAATCAGCACAGGAACCATGTCTCTGTTATGCATCTTGCCAAACTCATTCCAACCTCAGAGACTTTGGACCAGCTGCTCCTGTGCCAGATCTTTTCACATCTGCCTCTGTTCATTCAGGTCTCTGTTCAGAAGCCTCACACCTCCTCCCATTCATTCTCTAACACAGTGGTTCTCAACCTTCCTAATGCCGAGACCCTTTAATACAGCTCCTCATGTTGTGGTGACCCCCAACCATAAAATTATTTTCGTTGCTACTTCATAACTGTAATGTTGCTACTGTTATGAATCGTAATGTAAATATCTGATATGCAGGATGTATTTTCATTATTACAAATTGAACATAATTAAAGCATAGTGATTAATCACAAAAACAATATGTAATTATATATGTGTTTTCCGATGGTCTTAGGCGACCCCTGTGAAAGGGTCGTTCGACCCCCAAAGGGGTTGCGACCCACAGGTTGAGAACCGCTGCTCTAACACAACCGCCTGCTTTAGTTCACCATGACGCCTGTTTTCACCTGATCCATTCTTGTTTGTGTATAGTCTGTCTCCTGAGTTAGATGAGGGCAGACACTTCCACTGTTTGTGTTGTTCAAGCTACCTCTCCCATGTTCATAACAGTGCCCAACAAATAAAAACATGCGATAACTATTTACTGAATGATGATGAATCCTTTAATCTAAAAATCCCTGAAAATATGGTTTAAAGAAAACACTATAAAACCAAGCTGTTATTGGTAGCAATTTATATGCCAATGTGTAACTAAACTTAAAAACTTTTTTTAACCAGAACAGGAGGAAATAATCACTAGATGTATTAAAATTAAACCACATAAACACAGAATATCTCTCCAGAGTTCCCTCCTGAATTGCATCTCCCTGTTTCCCAGAGATAGTTGTGCTATGTCTATTTCTGTTCTTCCACTTCTCATACTTTGTAAGATTTTTTGTGGCATTCCTAAGGTTTGCTATTCCCAGTGATTCTCAATGATCAAAGATGGGGTTGAAGATACAATTCTGGCTTCCTGGTAAATGCAGGCATGGGAACATCTACACCCTTTGCCAGCCTGTTCTGCTGCAGTCCAAGCTTAGTTCTAGAAACATGAATTGAGGAGCCTCTTCACTGACCCTGGAGGGAGGATGTGGCCTTCAGCCAAACTTGGGCGTGGGCTGCTGCAGGCTCCATGGCACCAAGTGAAGGGGGTTGGCTCCAGAAAGAAGGCCTGCATCCTGCCCATGTGCCATGACATAAGCCCCAAATGGCAATCAGCAAATAGCTCTAGGGAACATCTGGGATTGAGCCCAAAGTAGGTAAAGCCAGATAATTCTACTAGAGGCAGCATCTCTTTGTGTCATGGAAAGCACCATTCAAATCCAGATTGTCATCCTTTGTTAGACATGTGGGTGTTTTGTGTGTGTGTGTGTGTGTGTGTGTGTGTGTGTGTGTGTGTCTGTACTGAAATGCTCCCTATTCTCCGGTCTCTAAAACTTTCAACTCCTTTGAAAAATGGCAAGAGCTGAGGTTCCCATCACCATATTGTTTGCCTTCTGGTACACCCAGGGGAAAGTGCAATTATAAGTCATGATTTAAACAAACAAAATAAAACATAATGCAAATTAGGGCCAGTTCCTGGCAAAACAAAAGGGCCTTTCCTGCACATGTCCTCATGTCTGTTACTGATTTGTTGGCTGAATGGCCCACTCCAGAGAGCATTTGGAGGAGCCACATGCCAGAAAGCACTCAGTGCTTCCAGTTTTTAGTCAAGTGACTGGGCGTTTTCCTTTGACAGCACCCACTTATGGTAAGCTGGCCACTTCACAGAACCTAGGACATAACTCGCCTGCAATGTAAGAGCTACAATTAAAGCCAACTTGAGCAATCACAAAACATGATCTAAGGGAGCTCAACCTGGAATCCAAAATGATATCAACAATGATATGAATGGGGTGTCTGGTCCTTTATACCTTATACTTTTACAAGCAGTAGGCACCGAGTATTTTCACTCTTACCTTTCAAGTGCTGTATCTGTAAGAATGCCACATGCACAGCATTGCTTTAATTAAATGATCATTGCATAAATCAGGGGTCCTCAAACTTTTTAAACAGGGGGCCAGTTCACTGTCCCTCAGACCGTTGGAGGGCCGGACTATAGTTTAAAAAAAAAAACTATGAACAAATTCCTATGCACACTGCACATATCTTATTTTGAAGTAAAAAAACAAAACGGGAACAAATACAATATTTGTATTTGCATGTGGCCCGCGGGCCGTAGTTTGAGGACCCCTGGCATAAATGATGAACCAATGTTCACAAAACCTAATAGATACCTTCCCAGATATTTGCTCTTTACTTTTGGTATTTGTACTTGCGGTTGCACAGGAATTGCCTTTGGCAACTATGCTTTCAACAGATTGGTTTGAGAGCCACTTCCTGAGCAATGGATCACAATGTTTACATTCACTGGGGTAAAGTGATCTACTATCCTCACCACTATACCATGATCCACCACCACTAACTATTACAACTCCCCCTATAAGATCGAGCACTCACCAAGCACCGCTCTGAGCACATAGCATGTATTACTTTTTCTCAGCCTCACCATATCATTGTGAGGTGCATACTATTATTACTCCACTTTAGTCATGCGGGAGCTGAAGCATAAAGAGGTTCAACAACTCACTCAGGGGCATCCAGCTAGGCCGGTGGTGTCAGGATCTAAACCTGGCACAACCACAAACGATACATATAAACGTGATGCAATCTTACCCTCAAGCACCACGTAGACCAGTGGTAGATAGCACATGTGCAAATAGATTGTTACAGTCCTGGATTTGAAACCCAATCTTTGCTTCCTAGGTCTTACTTTTCTGCACAGACACATACTAGCATGGATAAGCTCAAAGAACATCAAGAGGACATCAGATTCCCCCCCCCCCAATTTATTATTAATCTTTGTTCTCTGCCTGCCCGTGCACTTACGGTCCTCATAGTCTCATTTTCAGCGACCTCCTCAGTTATTAGGCCTCAATTGTTCTATAAACACATGTATGTGTCAACCTCCTGGTGTTGGGCTCAGAAAATGTAGCGCCAGATCTCAAAACACAGCCCTGTCTTTCATTGCTCTGCTGTTCCTCCCCACGTGTCACTCCTTTCACAGCTCCTTGGCTCTGTCCCAGGTTCTGTTTCACCAGCCAAGCCCTGATCACAGCTCCACTGAGCTGTTGTAAGAGCCTTTTCTCTGGCCCCCCTGACTTCAGCGAACCACTCCTTCCAACCATCCAGCCTCCTGCTACCAAACTGTTTTTGTCATATAAATTCTTTCGCCTAAGTATAGACAATTCATTGCTGATCATATCAAAATCCAAACTCCTTTGCCTGACTTGTAAAGTCTTCATAATCTCACCCCACCCTATCTATTCAATTTCCTATCCCACAAAGTGCAACACACACCCACTGAACCAGTTAGGCTGTTATCTTAACTGTAGAGGCAGCAACCCACATGCCTCTACAACTACTATTTTCCTACCTCCCATGACCTCCTCATTGCTTAAGTCAAAAGCTAGCTAAAATGTCCCCACCATTCAAAGGCCCAGCTCAGATCTCAAATATTTAATTAACCTTTCTTCATTGCTGCAGGACATATATTGGTCATTTCTTTCTCCTACCTTCTATTACATTTACATATTAAAATTTTTATTTTGAATAACAGTAATGATGGGCTAACCTCTAGTGAGCACTTGCTATGTACCAGGCCCTATTGGGATAAGCAGTTCTAATATTCCTGGTTTACAGATGAAAGAACACGGGCACTGGAAGACAATCCAATCAGCTTACCACCTGACTGTTTGCTAATCATTCCATTTGTGTTGCACTGGTCTCGCTAACTAGCTTCCCACTGCAGAGACCAAGATTCATATTTATTCTGTGTCTTCAACACCAGCAATGCCGTCTGCATGCACTGGGAGGTTATCAGTTCTACTGGTTGGCTGTTTGTACATGCAGATGTTTACATGTTTTAAAATTCCTAACCTGCAAGGGTGGTGCCATGTTTGTACAATGTGCAAATAAACGCAAAACAAACCCTTTACAGCACAACGATGAATGGTTTGGGAGAATTCATAGTCTACAAATGGCCCTGAGTATTCTATGTCACCCTCGCTGCGTCCATCCTCTCCATGCTTAAACATAGTAAAGATGGAAAAACAGGTGAGCTGTCAACAATCAATGACAAACTTAATTAGGATTTTTGGAGGATTATAGGGTAGGGGAGGTTGTTCATTCTTTCCTGGCCAAGAACTGGGTCTTCTCTTTTTTTAAAAAATCAAGTAGCAGCAAGATTTCCCCAAGTAACTAAATATGTGCACCAAATACAGATTTTCTCCAAATCTCTCCCAGTGCTTCTTTTTTTTTTCTCTTTTAACAATTATGGTTAGTACAGACATACATTCAGCAAAGATAAATATCACAGGAAGGATGGGGAGAGATTATGATTTAGACTAAAGCTTTAATATTTTTTAAAAGTCACAACTATTTCTTATATTCATCATAGGCATAATTTCCAGTTTCTCATTCCCACACCCATTCTATGAAGAACAAACATCACATGTAAAAATTCATAAGATTCCTCTTCCCTCTCACTTCACATCAAAACCTTAACAAAGGCCAAAACTCTAGAGAAAAACATCTATTTCAAAATTCTTACATTGGCTCAACTACAACTTATGAATTCCTAAGAAAACTCTCATAAGCAAAAACAACCAATTTTTTTTAACAACACATCAAATGAGAAAAACCGAGTCTGAGTTTCCACTGACTACTGCTCACTTTCGATGCTAGCATTTTTCTTCACTTGAAAAAAAAATTACATGAAAAGAAAGAAAATCATTTATATATCTTGTCTCTTTGTGTAGTTTCTTAAAGCCTCAGCTTATCAGGATTTCCTTCCTTGCCAATGGAAGCCAGATACATGGCCCATCTGATCCTCTAATAATTTCAGTGTTAGAGGTAAGCTGCCTTGAAAAGCATTCTCTTGAAGAAGTCACTTCTCAAACTAAAACTATTCAGTCCAAGAAAACATGGTTTTATGTTAAATGTTCACATTTTATAACTTTCCCCCTAAATATGAAAACACACCAACTCACTGTGGAAAGCTTAGAATATACTCTTCCTTCCTCTTTCATCAGTCTTTGCTCATAGAATTTAAAGTCTGTAGACCTAAGTAAATCTTTTTTCAACACAGGCATTAACTTTGCATACAATTTTGTAATAATATTAAAAACTA
This sequence comes from Myotis brandtii, assembly GCF_000412655.1. Lineage (NCBI taxonomy): Eukaryota > Metazoa > Chordata > Mammalia > Chiroptera > Vespertilionidae > Myotis > Myotis brandtii. The sequence goes on from NW_005359590.1 coordinate 1,469,219, forward strand.
TTCTTTCTTTTATATTTTAATAGTCTCCAATGCTCACTGCAAGTCATATTGTACGTGTGTGTGTGTGTGTGTGTGTGTGTGTGTGTGTGTGTATGTGTCTTCAGGCAATACACCTGTTAACCAATTAGACTGCAAAATCAGATATTTTCTTTTCAAGAAGAGAACATGTAGGATACATTTCCTGCATCCCTGTAAATTTGAAAATGAATTTCTAGAGCCTTTGCACATAAGCATCACATTAGGTGAATGTGGAATTTGTGAGACACAACCTTGTCTTCTAGAACAGTTCTTTAGCCTTTGGGGCTGATCTCAGCCCAGCTTGAAGTCTGTTGCATTAGCAACCTGTTCGTTTTCATCTAAATGCCTGAAAGATTCTTTAATGTGGAAGCTCAAACATCTCTTTAAAATATGTCTCTAAATGAGTCTGGTAATTTTAATTTTATCTCAGATCTTCTCCAGCTAGAAAAAAAAGTTTTCTTCTGACATATGGTTGACCATTGTTTCCCATGTTTGGTTCCCCTTCTTCATTGGGAATAATGGAATCCTGGGATTAGATCTGAGTCCTCTCAAGATTTTCATCTCGGTCCATTTGCTCCTTACTTTGTCTTCTCCTGCTTTGCTTTCTGCAGACTTCTCTGTTATTTATGCACTTCAGTATAGGTTTTAATCCTGCTGTTATATTTTCAGGATACCTGCCCTCATTTTTTGTTCCAGCCTTTGCAAATCTTCCTTCATCCTGTTTTTTTCCTGGTGGCCCCTGACTCCTATTTCACAGTGGCTATGCCTTTTTGCAACTTTTGGAGAATACAAAAAACATGACTCCTAAAATGTTTTTCTCTTTCCCGGAGAATTTTTTTAAAGATATAATAATATATATCTTACATATGCAAAAGCTTCCTTTCTCTCATCTTGCAGCATTCTTGTTTTAGGCTCCCTTTGGCATTCTTCTGTTTATTCATACTGGAAAAGAGAACAATATGTTCAAATCTGGCACTTCCCAACAGAGGGTAGTGGTGGAGTCTTCATATCCCCCGCTTTCCTCTTGGGCCCAAGCAAAGCAGATCTGAAGGGCAGACTGACTGACTTACACAGTGCCTACCTTAATTCTTAGGCACTGCCAGATATTTAGCTCTCACACGTTTCTTGGCATTAGGTTTCCTGCTCTAACTGCTGAAATTTCTGACTAGAAAGAGAGAGACTGAGAGGCAATCTACTGCTCTGTTTTAAAGAACAGCAAACAAAAAATCATATGCCCTCCCAACATGCATTGCCCCTGCTCCTTCTTGCCTCTCTCCCTATTACAGTATTTTTTTGTGACACGAGTAGGCATTCCAGGACACAACACTCCTCTGCTTATCTCCATCTACCTTCTGCCTGACTGGTGTGGAAGCCACACTCTCTGAATGGATGTGGAAAGGGAGAAAATGATGAGCTGGATGGGAGGCATGAGTCTCGATTTGACTCTGGCCGCTTCAGTAGACAGTTCCTTCCCAGTTGGGCCATTTGTTTTTTCAGCCAGTACAGCTCCAAGGTCCTGGAATAATTGAGGGCAAATGGTGGGGGCAAGATACATTTTCTTTCTACTCTCTTTCTGCACCAGCTGGGCTTCTGTGGTTCAGTGTGTGGGGCTTTTGGTTTGTAAGCTTAAGAATATGCTTCTCAATCCATCCCATTGACAAGTGTTTTATTAGACATTCCCTGTGAACCTCAGCATATGGCCTTTCTCTACCCTAAACTTACAGTTAATTGTCCTTCCTTTTTTCACTGTTTCATGTAGCTTCATGGGTATTCTGGTGAAAAGTTTGGAAAGAGACCTCTCAGATATTACCTGTCTCCTCCTATGATGACCTGGGAAGTTTATAAATATGAATTTTAAATATTGATTGCTATAATGATACAGGTAATCCATAATATCACAAATATATCAGGTTTTGAATGCAACGTGAAAAAGCAGATACTTTTCTCATGCCACTCACAGATTCAAAGGACAGAGAAATCATGAATTATGCAAATAGCACCATAATGGCTCATGTTTTATGTAGGGAGACAAAGAGAGCTATGATTCAAAGTGGCCACACCCCTCCCGTAACTTAGAACATTCTCTGAAGTTGAAAGTATTATCAATTTAGAAAGGGAGAAATCAGCCCCCAGCAACAATTACTCCTAAGATTACAGTATTTCCTAACTCTCCAGCAAGGGGGACAGCTTGTTCATCCAACTGAACCAAGAAAAACAAAGTGTTTCTAGTATCAAAGGAAGAGGCAGGGTGACCTGTCTGCATCCTCAGGATTGGAAGGTTGTTAATGTAAATCAACTTATAACGAAGTAAACTGCATGGTCTCCTGACTGGGGAAATAATGAAACAAAAAAAAGCCGTCTGCTTAGAATCTAGGAAAATGAGAAGCAGAGAGGAGGAATTTGTCAGCGAGTCTCTCTCGCACTGTCTAAGGGAGACAGCATGTTCTGGCTAGCTGAGACAAGCACTGTCATTCTCTTGGCAGGTGCATGCCTATATTGGAAGTGGGATGATTATAACAGATGACTCTATTACTATGTCATCTAGCTCCTTTCCTCTGAGCTAGTGAGCAAGCTCTCACTTTCTACATAAGGCTTTCCTTCGGTTTAGAGAAAGATTTGGGAAGGAAGAATGTGGCTCTAATGTTGAATGGATAACAGAACCTAATTTTGGAGTTCAGGGTTAGCATCTTGACTCTAGCCACAGTCATTTGATATGTGTATGGCGAAATGACTCATGCTGTGTAAAAGTTCTATATGAATTTTTTTGCCTATCTTTCCTATATCCAAATGCCTTCTGTGATTCCCCATTGCTTTCAGACTTAATTCAAAACTCTGAATATGACTCTCAAGATCCTTCTCCAATTTATCCTCCACCATTCCCCAACCTGGGCTGCTCTCCAATCTGGCCCATCTTGATGCCTTCCCAGGTGTCCACACTCATTTCCTCCTCCTTGCTTGGAATGCCATCCCTCTTCCTTTCCACAAACCAAAGTCTCATTGGTTTAAAGACAAGTTCCATCCCACCACTCTCGATGAAAGCTTCTCCAGCTAGACCCACTGATTTCTGCATTTCAGAGGTACTGCCTAGCATTTTGAGGTTTAACTCGTCCCTGCCAGCCCTAAATTGCCACTGTGGATTCCTGTTGACTTTGTCACTACTCCATTCTCTTCTGTTATCTAAACTTAATGAAATTTTATTATGTACTATTTAACGGTTCGTTAAATTTCTAGGAGCAGAGAAATTTCTCAACTCCCCTCTCTGCCTTCACTGTGCTAATCACAGTGATGATGACAAATGAGACCCACACATTTTGCTGAACTGAACTGAAATTTAAATCAGCCCACACCGTTAACATCCAGAACTGGACGTGGTCTGCTATGGGTCTCGTTGCAGTGAGGTGGCTGGTATTCTAGGTCTTTGCCAGGTGAGACCAAATGGTGCAATGGTTTAGCCTGGGCTCTGAGTTCAGGGAGGCCTAGATTCAAATCTCTGCTTAGTTTTTTTCTCCACAAACTTAGGACATATTTCTGAGATTCTCTAAGCCAGGGATTTCTCATCTGTAAAATGGGGAGTTCATAGGGTTTGGGTGAAGATTAAATGAGATCCTGTTAAGTGACATGTTCAGCACAGTGCCTCACACATGCTAGGTGCGGAGTAAATGTTAACTATGATTGGTAAGAAGAGTTCCAAGAGAGGCCTTCATCTGCATCACTCCCTTGACAACTCTGGGATATAGCTCTAGGACAAGAGAAATCTTATTGCATAAGACCTTAAGGCTCGCTGGGATTAATAAAGAAGTTAATGAAAGCATCACAATTAGTTCCAAGACCAAGACCATCAAGCAAAGATGCTCCTGCCTCAGATGTGTATGGTTGGGAGCAAGAGAAAGGGGTAAGGGAAGGAGTTCTGCTCTAGGAAGGCAGAAAACTCCCTGAGAGAGAGCCAAAATCTATGCTCTAACCTGGGGCATCAGTCCAGAATCAACAAGGAAGGTGCTTGATGAAACTCCAGATAGTATCATCAAATGAATTGTGTACTGGTCCCAACCTCTTCCAATTTCCTCAGCTGAGGGTATGTGAGATAGAAAGAACAGGACTACCTGTGGAAGTAGGAAGAGCTGTGCTCATTTATTGGCCAGACCACCAGGTGGGCAGAAGCTGTGATCAACGGAGAAACCCTCCATCTTGTTCAGAGTCCGCTGGGAGAGCAGGGGAACAGCAGTGGTGGTGGCCATGTGGGGTTAGCATTGGAAACTGCAGCAGAAACGAACCACTAGATGGGTCAAGATATCCCTTTACTGGAAGCCTTTTAAAATGAGCTGGGATATGGATTCAAACCAAAGTAAAACTGGAAGGTGGCTGAGAGCCACAGAAAGCATGATTTAAGGCCAAGTCTTGATGGTCCCCAAGGGGAAGGCCCCAGAAAACGGGTTGTAAATAATTATCCTAGAGTTGGGGGGCATAGCAGCAAGGACTGGCAAGGACATAATCCCTGGCCCTCACTTCTTTCCCACTACCTGGATGATCTCCAAAATAACTGAACTCATTATACCTAATTTGAAAAATATTTCCCAAACTGCTCAAGGGTATCAACTAATAAGTGTTCTAAGTGTAACCATTAGGTCTTATCACATGCAGGGGCAAATATTCTAATGAAGCGTACAGTACATTATTCTTCATTAAATCTGCTAATGGACTTAAAGCACAACCTGGGGATTAACTTGCTAAAGTGGTTAAACAAAGATTCTTGGCGCCTAAGAGCTTCACTACTAAGAACATTTCAAAGATTCACAGGACTCAGGTCAAACCAGAAACCTGGGTGAGGAGGACAGGGCTACCCTGCGTTCTTGGCAGGACTGCTTCCGCTGTGAGCCCAAGTGCAGGCCAGCTGAGGACAAGACTCGGGAAGAAGCGAGAGGAGGGACTCTGTTCTCCTCGCATGAGGATTTCTCTTAGGGCTGAAGTAATTGCTGCAGTAGTTGAGCAAAAGAAAGGGGTCCCTAGAACACTCAGGTATTCAGAAATTTCACAGTATAGCTTGGTGTAGCATTTCAACCTACACCATGCTGGATCCTACCTAAATTCTTTGAATTTGGTAAATTGTGTCCTTTACTTACGGGAAACATTATTATATTCTTTGTTGGGTAATTTCCACCTCTACTGTTTTGCTTTGTTTTTTAAACTTTTACTATTTGAATGCTGGACCTTTTACAGTGATTCTCTCAGTTTATTTTTAAAAATATATTTTTATCGATTTAAGAGAAGGGAGAGGGAAAGGGAGATAGAAACATCAATGATGAGAGAGAATCATTGATCTGCTCCTCCTGCCCACCCCCTACTGGGTATTGAGCCCACAACCTGGGCATGTGCCCTGACAGGGAATGGAACTGTGACCTCCTGGTTCATAAGTTGATGCTCAACCACTGAGCCTCACTGGCTGAGCAATTCTCTCAGGTTCTTATTATTTACCTACCAGTTTCCATCACGGTTGTTGTCTTAATTGTTGTTCCACTTGCTTAAAAATTTCAATTTTATATTCTGAACCTTCTTTTAACATATACACAGGATGTCCAGAAAATGTATAAGCACCTTGAATTATTATAAAAGCAGTGTTTATTAACATACAGTTCATTTTCAAAATGTAGAAGAATCTACAGAAATTAATACTTTTTCTGTCAATGCCTGTTTTCAAGTTGATGATCCTTTTGGTCCAGACACTGCTGATAATGCAAAGCAATGGGATCGTAAACATCAAGAATCATTTTGTTCAGTATTTGTGTGCCCTCAACCGTAAACTTTATCTTTTATGTATCTCCATATAAATAAGTCTAGTGGCACTTTAGGATAAAATTTCTTTGTTCAAAGCTTAGTCTGGCTTCACCCATTGTTTCAAATCACTTAAACCTGAAAAGGAGTGAAAATTAAGTGAGTTATCAGCTATTAAAGTGTGTATACATTTTGGGGGGACACCCCATATCCTAATATTTTGTTTATAACTCTCCAAGAGCTTTGCATGTTTCTTTTTAAAAAGCAATACGAATATTATAATAATAAAAGGTGTAATTCATCAGGAGAAACTGAACAATTATAAATATGTATGCATTTCATAACAGAGCCTCAAAATACATGAAAAAAATGAACACAATTAAAGGGAGAAACAGATAGTTTCACAATTATATCAAGAGACTTTAACATCCAACAGTAAGCAATTCAGAGAAAAACTAGATTAACATCTGCATAGACACAGAAGATGTGGACTATACTATCAGTCACCATCTAGTGACACTTATGGAACATCACATCCAACAACTGCAGAAAATGTAGTCTCTTCAAGTGCACACAGCACATTCACAAAGACAGCCATAATATGGACAATGAAACAGGTCAATACATTTTAGGATTGAAACATACAGATTTATTTTTTGGCCACGATCGAATTAAGTAAAGAAATCAATGATAATATGATATCTAGGAAACACCCAAATATCTGGAAATTCAACACTCTCCTAAATGATTCATGAGTCAAAGATAAAATCACTAGGGAAACCAGAAAATATTCTGAGCTGAATGAAAATGAATTCAGCTAAAATCGCTTTAAAATACATCCTATATAATAAAAGCCTAATATGCTAAGTGTCCGACCTTTTGACCAGTCACTATGAACCACCAGGGGGCAGATGATCCAACTGGTAGGTTAGCTTGCTGCTGGGGTCTGGCCAATCAGGATTGGGTGAGATGGGCCAGACACGCCCTGGAGCCCTCCTGTGATCCCTCCCTGGCCTCGATTATGCACCAGCGGGGTCTCTCAGCCTGGCCTGCACCCTCTTACAGTCCAGGCCCCCTTGGGGGATGTCAGACTGCTGGTTTCAGCCCAACCCCCGCAAGCCAGGCCGAGGGACCCCACCGGTGCATGAATCCGTGCACTGGGCCTCCAGTATGCATGTAAGATCTTTGGTTAATCTCTTCCCGTCCTCCCCCCTTCCCTGTGAGATTCATCAGTCTGTTCCATGTTTCCATACCTGTGCATTGATTGTCTGCCCCCTGGTGGTCAGTGCGTGTCACAGGTACTGGTTGAATGGTCAAAGGGTCATTTAGGCTTTTATATATATAGATACCCACTATGTCACTACCACCCTAGGTTCTGTCTGAGGCCCTGGCTTATGAGCCCCTTAACTACACTCTTGAAGTGGGATTCCTGCCTTTGGCTATGATGCAGAAGGCCAGTCGCACAGGCTAAAGAGGGGTTAGTTTTGCTAACCCAGTTCTCCCATTCTCAGTTCTAGTCTCACCTCTACCTTCAGAAAAACCTGACTCTTCAGTTCTCCAGGGTTTCTGGGGTTCTCTAGCACAAATTAGCTGGCTTTCAGCACACATCCTGCTTTCTCTGTTCCAAGTCAGATTCGACTTCATCTGTTTTCTATCTTCCAAAATTTTATCTTCTCCTCTGCTGTTGTTCTTTTTCCTATTCTCATCGTGCTGGGTTTATAAATATTTATTCCTTCACTGTCATTAAAGTTGAAGTTTTGGTTGGAGCAGAGATAAACATGAGTATAATTGTTCTCTATTAAAAACCCAGGGAAAAATAATGACTATTTTAATACTGAAGTACAAAAGGCTATTATGGGCAATTAATCAATATGCCTTCCATGAATGCCTACGATGTGTCCCGTGGAGTGGGAGGTGTTGGAAGCCCTGAAACCTGTCCACATGCGCTGTGCTCTCCGGGACTTCTCACTGATATCTGTTTTAAGGCCATTCTTAAAAGTTTCTGCTATTGACAACATCAGGTCCTATTTTGGTATTCCTCTGCAGTGGTTCTCAACCTTCCTAATGCCGCGACCCGCGACCCTTTAATACAGTTCCTCATGTTGTGGTGACTCCCAATTTCATTGTTACAAGTTGAACATAATTAAAGCATAGTGATTAATCACAAAAACAATATGTAATTATATATGTGTTTTCCGATGGTCTTAGGCGACCCCTGTGAAAGGGTCATTCAACCCCCAAAGGGGTCACGACCCACAGGTTGAGAACCACTACTCTAGAGCCTCCCAGGACATTTCTCATGAATTCATGCTGGGCATTTATTTTTAATGTGGAAACAACAAAGCCTTTAGGGGCAGAGAAAACAAGCACTTTCAGTCAATAGGGTAGTTATTTAGTAAACAGAATGGAATTCAGAAAATTCATGGAGAAAAGAGCAAAATATTCTAGTGAATCTGGTCAAAATACAGTAGAAAAAGTTGCCCTTTTCATATTTCCAACTTGTCTCTAACCATCCAGTCCTGGGAGAAGTGTAGAATTGTATATGCACATGGCAAATATTACTTTTATTTTTATAACAATAGAGTAAGGTAGGTCGGTACTGTCATACCACATTTTATGGACAAGGAAATGAAGCCACCAAGTGATTAAGGTAGTTGTCCAATGTCACATAACAAGTCATGGCACAAATGGGATTGGAACTCTGGGATTTTGGATTTTTTAGTTTGTTTCTCTATCTGTGAATCACTATTTTTGCTTTTTTTTTTTTTTTTTAAGAAATTTGACCTATGGGTCCTCAGAATTCCATTTCCAAAGAAAGTTACGCTGATCAACCAAATGCAGAATGGCCCAAGACCATTGGCACATTGTTCTGATGATGCAATTTAGAAAACACACACATTGACAGCCAGCAGCAACCCTCATTCATCCCTCAATCACCAGGATCCAGGTAGGTGGGACCCACACAGTTAGTCTCAATGAACAATTGCGCCCAGAAGCCCAGAGGAAGGGGAAAGCCCCAAACTCAGGAAGGAGCCACCTCTTCAGAAGCCAGTTCAAGCAGGCACACGCTGAAGGAAAGCCACACTAAAGGAAAAGCCAGAGTGAGAAAACCCACATCCATGCCATTCTTTCCATTTACAAGGCTCTTCCCCATAGATTAGCTCCCATGCACTCACACCACCGTGAGGCAGGAATTACTGCCATCGTCCCATTTACAGAAGAGAGGAGGACCCTGAGGCTCAGTGATGTTACATGACTTTTTGGCTCACATACTTAGTGACTGGCACAGCCAGGCCCGGAGCCCAAGTCATCGGACCCCATGCTCTCTTCTTCAACATCCCACGTAAAGAGGTCTGTGCAACAGTTCCACTGCTTTGTGAACCTCTCTTTTCCCTCCCTCCGTCCCTCCCTTCCTTTCTTCCTAACAGAATTTCTTCTGATGAGTATTATTATAAGGATAAGAACAGCTAACATGGAGTGCCTGCTGTGTCCAGGAATTGTGTCTGTCAGGTACCCAACATGGATTTTCTCTTTACTGTTATCTCTGATATGTAGATGAGAAAACTGGGGCAATGAAAGGGAAGTAACTCAAACCCTTAGGTCAACAGATAGTAAAATGTAGAGTTTAATATTTAAACCCAGGCAGTCTGACTTCGGAGTCAAGACTCTTAACTCATTACCTTGCTGTCCTTTGATGCAAAATCAGCGTGCGTGCGTGTGTGTGTGCGTGTGTGTGTGTGTGCGCGCGCGCGCACGCACACACACACAGCTTGATTTTTATATTCACCAGCAAATTGGTGGTAGGCAGAGTTTTTAGGGAAATGAAATTCTCACTTGTTGGGGACCTCACCAAAATTATGCATGAGTCCTTTCTCTGAGCCAGGTCTGGTTTTATTTTTAAGGACAAGTCAGCAAAAGATCACCTTATAGTTTCTTTCTTTGCCCTCCAGGACAGTGCTAAATGGCATGCGGATATTATCCACACTGGTTTCAGCTCTTGACTGGTGAGATTTCCTCCTAATATCAAATGTCGGAGCAGTTCTGTTCTCTGTTATTGGGGATATGAAAACAAAGGAAGTAGCCTTTATCCCACAGCTAATCTCTGGCCATTCGGGCAAAAAGTTTCAGCGGTGGAAATTTTTTTTTGAGACCGTGTATTACTTCCTTTGGAAAGAAATAATGGGCATTGCAGCATCTAACCATAATTCTATTGTCTCAATACAGGCAGATTCAATGGTCAAGTATCTTGCTATATTCTAACAGCAAAAATAAAATAGCAAGCAATTGAAATTCCTGAACCAAGAAATTTCTCAGAGAAATTCTTTAAATAATACATGGCTCAATTGTTGCAATACATGTGCTTTATCTTTCTGGGAAAGCTATACACAGATCTGTGTGAACCTAATAAGTACACAGGTTTGTTGTCAAAATTTGCTAGTCCCATTGGTTTCCCCTGAGAAAGGGGGAAATAGCACTACATAGGATCGGGGGCTTTCAGTCTAAAAGGAAATTTGACCAAGAGGATTCCACTAGCTTTTACACAAACTATATGTGGAGAAAGACTTGGGGTTTTTTTCTCTCTTAATCTATCATGAACAAATACTTTTATTATTAAAAAAATAAAATTAATGAAGTAGTAGAAAAAATAAAGTAAAAAAAGCAACATATAATATACATACCCAAATTTTAACATAAAATCACTTTATACATTGCCATAGAGGTTTTTTAATGTTTCATTCTCAATTTCTCTACTTCTCACAGACCACTAAACAGCATCTTCAGGACCTGCACCCACTCAGAACCTGTACAGGAAACATACCACTTGCTCTTACTACTAACTTTATTGACTTCTCGAAATTAGCTTCTTGTTTCCTTGAAGGTAGTTGGATATGTGTTGGTTCAAGATCCTTCACCAGCTCTACAATTGCATTGCATTTTCCAGAAAGCTTTTTAATAATATGTATCAAGAACTATAAAATATTCACATTCTTGACCCAGTAATTACACGTCTATGAATCCACCCTAAGGAAATATCAATGCTGCACAGATGTGTTAATTGCAAGTTTATTGAAAATAGCCAAGATTGGAAATAGTGTAAAGTCCCCAAATGGAGGAATTGTGGAGCATATCATGTTCCATGCTGCCCAGAGAAATAGCTCCTACATGCTGGACTAGGTTAAGTTCCCCCCTCTCATGACACACATGTGTTTCCTTTGTGGCACTTACTATTGTGAATAGTTAAACATCTGTGTGATTATTTAGTGACTTCTAATACTAAGCCCTGTTTCTATTGTTTTCTCCATCACATCCCCAGCACTTATGGTACTTTCTGGCACATAATAGCTGCTCGATACTAGTAAATGCTTATTGAATGAATGAGTGAACACAGTACGTATGAATGAATTATGATGACTTGGAGAGATTCTTTATATAGTATCAAATGAAAAAAAATGTACTAAGAGAAACACAAGAGTATTTAAGCTATTTAAGATACTCCTATCATTTTATGCTGTTTAGCAAGAATTTGTTAGAATAGTGTCAACGAGGCTAAAGATCAGCATTAGCTGAGACTTGTAAAAAATATTAGAGTCAGCAATTGCTTTTTAAAGGTATGTTTGAAACACGGAGAAAGGCAAAGACCTTTGGGAAAGTTGGTAGAGTGATAATAATGGGAAAACAGAAAGCAGAGTAAGTGCCCAATAACTATTTTTCTCCTGTGCTATTAAATAGGAAGGCCGGTGTTCAACATAAAGAGGGTAGAACAGACAATGCAAAAGTAAAACGAACCATGCAAAAAACTTTCAGTTCCAGATAAGCATGGGGCTAGAGCGAGGCGGGAGGGGGAAGCCAAATCACTTCAAGTGCACTCAAGAATCCAGGCCTGTAGGAATTCGATTCCAGGGCCTAAAGGGATTTCAGAGTCACTGATAGTCGTTTCTAAGAGGTTATAAGAAGCAAAAAAATAACAGAAGACTGAACAGGGTGAGGGATTGTCAGAGAAAGTAATGTTTGCACTTTGTTGCTACAGGGAACCAAGGCAAAACCAATGGATTTCGGTTATAGGTAAACAGATACAGTGGGGCCTTGACTTAGGAGTGTCCCGACTAATGAGATTTTCCAGATACGAGCCGTCTCTCCACCGATTTTTTGCTTTGAGTTGCGAGCTAAAATTCGGGTTACGAGCCTGCTTCAGATACCCCACCGCTAGTTGGCCCAGCGAACATCACAGTGAACGCCACAACATCAGCCCAGCATCACGTGTCTCACACGTTTACTTTATGATTTGACATACGAGTAATTTGAGTTACGAGCTCCGTCACGGAATGAATTAAACTCGTAAGTCAAGGCCCCACTGTAGAAGGATTAATGTAAGGGGGGAGGGGACTATTTAGTTACTAGCACCATCCATACTTCCTTTATGCTGCCTTGTGTGCCTTAGATGCTCTGTGAACTGACAGAGATGATGGAGGAGGGTCGGGCTAGAGTGACAATCCAGAATAATTCTCCATCCCTGCTCATTCAAGGAAGCTCTCTCATCCTCTCTGGCAGCCTCAGCCACAGTCACAGCTATGATCTCAGAAGCAGTGAGCTTGAGTGTTTCAGTAACACGCTTCTTCATTTTCATCCCCACCCCTCAGTGCAGCTTAAAACAGCTGCAGACACCACATGAAAAAGACCAAGGCTGCATCAAAATCCATGCCAGGGGATGGCTGCTCTGGGAACAACTAGACACGATGTGAGTTACCCTGTGCTCACCGCAACACACCAGTCCAACTGGACAAATCAGCATGCAGACTGGAACACAGTCCAGGTTCCCTTTCAATTCTTTTTTTCACCTTCCTTATCTTCTAGTTCCCTGATGATAAATACCCAATCATCCAATTGGTTCTGGAATTGCATCACTAATGGTCTGGGAAGATAGTAGTGTGGTATTGACTGAGTTTTTAAAGACTCAGGAAAAACTATCTCCCAAACTTCAAAGGACTGGCCCCTTTAAAACACACCCAAAAACCCTGGAGATAACATGCAGCTTAGACTAAAGACACCAAACACCTTAAAGATAAGATACATAATCTCAGAACCTTCCATGGAAGCTGCAAAAAACGCTATCAGGATCATCTCCAAAAAAACCACGCAATTTACTATGAAAGTCTAATCAGTCATTTGGTAAACATTTCCCTGGACAGATAAGAGATCAGGGTAGGGGGGTGAGAGGAGATGGAAAGGGACTGTGCCAGAAAAATGGTCAATTAATTATGGGTATTCATCTCATATCATGCCAACCTAACTCTCTTCCACTCTTCAAAAAAATATCAAAAATCACAACATAGGAAGCAAATATAGGTCAAAAGCTGCTGAATTTTGGAAGCCAAGGATTCAAGTTATTCCTATGGAATGTAAGTCTGCTTTTTGCCCACTTTATCTGGCCCACATTCCAAGGCACTTCAGACAGGTTGGTAAACAAACAACCACTTCAGACCCCGTATCTCAGAGCAAGCAGAGACTGATCTCTCAGGGTCCTCCTAGATCTACTAAATATTCATGACTCCACCCATTTGTTCCACATTAATAAACATCTGTTCTATGTTAAAGCCCTCATGCTTTTCATAAATCAGACATTTTGCCCTATTGAAAGCTCCCATAAGGGATATTCCTTTACCCATTGATTAGGCCCTGCATCCAAGGATAGCGAGGGGCCACGGTATGACCGGCCCAATTCCTACCCCCTGGAACTACTGTATGACCAGGACGTCATGAAGCACAGCTCAGCTGTGATACGTAAGAATGATGGATGTTCAGGAAGCCCATCTGCAGGTGGAAAGTGGGGGACATTTCTTTGACTCCTCGCCACATCATTAGCTTCAGATGGAAAATCATAAGGTTCCCCACGTGCTTTAATGTAGTACACAGCCAGAACCTAAAGTCTGAGGGCCTGGGAGCTTCTCCTTCTCAAACCTGCTTTCCATAAAAATCAACTACAGCACCCACCCTTCTGTCATCCACACATGATGATTTACAGCCTTTTTTTAAAAAATGCATCCATAGATTTTAAATTCTTATAACAGCCAAAACTCTTAAATATGGCATCAGCGCTTCACTATGTGTGAAGGGTCCAAAGGGGTTTAGTTCATTTTTGCAGGCAACTGATACTATAAAGTGGAGGAACATTATGCATGGTCTGAGCAAATCTTTTCATTGCAGGGAGAACTGGAGAAATGCCATCCAGCGATGTAAAGTGACTTGCCTCAGATCACACAGCTTGTCAGAGGCAGAGTGGGCCCAGGAAGTCAGCTCTCCAGATCCCTTCTCCAGATTGTTCCCTATTTCTAATA
>NW_005359590.1:1483390-1561051 GCF_000412655.1 Myotis brandtii
GTATTTTGTATTCTGTCATTTATTAAATATGAATTATGTTTATATACATAGTTTATTTATAATTGAGATGTTTTGATACCTCAGTTCAGACATTTTTTTCTCATAAATTGGAATTAGCTAAGCTTTCTGTACATTTGTATCTGAATTCATGGGCCCCTGGTGAGTGACTTCCTATGAGAAAGAGTCACTGTGCTCCTCTGCAGAGTGGAGCCCAGAGTATGATGAACACCCCTTCAGCAGACAGTCCCGCTCCCTGCCAGGAGTGAGGCCCAGGCACAAGCCCTAATGCAGCAGGACAGGTGGGACTAGAGAGGCTCAGCTGGGCCGGGGAGAGCAGGATGGGCTGGAGCTCCCCAACTGTTAGCCTGGAGAGGGGTGAGGTGAGAGCAGGCAGGAGGCAGAGGAGGGCCCACGGAGGAGGGAGGGAGGACCCTGATGGGGAGGAAAAGAAGTAGTAGGTGCCCTAAGGCAGATGATATAGTCAGGAGACAGAAGGAAGGGAGGACAGGACACTGGCTGCATCAATGTAGATAAGAAGGCCAGAGTCCGGGGGGCCGGGCCACCCGAGACACATTCCAGGATCCCAGGAGCCTGGAGAACCAAGAGTCAAAGCGTCTGTGACCAAAGTCAGGGGCTATGTCTGCCCCGCTAGCCCTGTGCCCAGAGCCCAGCTCGCAGCAGGCCTTTGGGTATTCAGGGAAGGATAAAAGGGATGGAGGGGGTTTAGGAGCCCAAACCAGAGAATGTAGTTATTTAAGGGCTAAGATCTATCAAAAATCCTGGGTGATAGCAAAAGTAATAGCAAACTGAGTCAAGATCCCTGGGAAACAGCACACACTTATTCCCAGAATTAGAAAAGAAGGAGATGAGTTCATGGCCAAAGGGAGGAAGAAGACAACAGAACAGAAAGAGGGGTTAGAGGATAGGGAGAGAGAGTAAAGAATAGGTTTTATTTTTACCAATTATCCACAGAATCCTCCTTTTTCTACCACCTACATACCAAGACTCTTGATAAAGACACTTTTGATAAAAACTATATGTTGTTGTTAAGCATGTCACATTGATAGTATTATTATTCCACTCCAGCTGGGCTCAGGCCTTGTCTAGAAATGGCTAATGCAATCTGTAAAGAAATATTCCCATAGGATATTGAGATAGGCAAAAATAAACACCCACCAGAACCGTCCCCAACTCAGTGCTTCCAAAGGAACTGTTTTCCACACCTTGGATCCGTCGTCCACATACATGTCTGCAGGCACAGCCCACCCTCTGCACCAGTCTGTTCCCTGCTATTCTGGAAATTGACAGGTGGGTCAGGCCCTGAATTTTGATCTCCAATCTTCTCCCTAGAGACCAGGCCTCTGCAGATCCTGAACTCTACCTTTCCCATCTCTGCACTGACCTGGTGAGAAAGAGGCCCGGCCTTGGCAGCAGAGAGCTCAGATTCCTGTGCCTCTCCCTTTACATCCTCCTCTCCCACCAGGATTCCCAGACCTTTGCTTTTCCTCCAATTCCCCCAAATCTTGTGAATCTTAACGCCGAGCTGGCCAGTTCTTGAAGCAGTTTCTGCCCAGTGTTCCCTGTTGCTGGACCTCACCTCAGTCATCTGACCCTAAAGAAGTTAAATGACTCATCCAAGACCCGCAGATTAGGAGGGGCAAAATTCAGAGCTAAAGATGCTAGTATAGTATCCGGAACAGGCTAGCACTCAGCTGGTAAATATATGCTTGAGAAAATTAAAATTGTCCTTGCAAATGAAATGATTTCTAAAACTTACAAAATACAGTGTAAAAGGTCAGAAAGTTTATGGGTTTTAGAAACTCAACTCAGGACATCCCCACAATGACCAAGCAGTCAGGTATAATTATTGAAAGATCCATAATGGTGCCTTAAAAAGGCACTTCTTTGGGCTCGGCTGGCATAGCTCAGTGGTTGAGCATCAACCTATGAACCAGAAGATCATGGTTTAATTCTTGGTCAGGGCACATACCCAGGTGGCAGGCTCGATCCCCAGTGTGGGGAAGATGCAGGAGGCAGCCGATCAATGGTTCTTTCTCATCGTTGATGTTTCTATCTCTCTCTCCCTCTCCCTTCCTCTCTGAAATCAATAATTTAAAAAGGGGGGGCACTTCTTTGGGAACTGGTAGAAGGAGCTAAAACAGTATTGAGCCAACTGGGTCAATGGAAAAGTAATCTTCCTGGACCGGAATTACTGTGCCTTGATAACGCGGTTCCCTGGTCAGGTCAGCTTAGGATGCATGCTCCATGGTCCCCCTCGGTATTTCAATACATTGAAGCCTATATCAAGTTCTAAGGAGTTCTATTGTAAAAAAACTCATTAAATTTGATTTAACTTACTCTTTTCTAAACTTACTCGACCACTGCTCTTTTCTTAGAGAATACCTATTTGTTCAGAGAACACAGTTTGGGAAGTTTTGAGCCAGATTTAGTTAATAGGTTTATTTAACTCCCAATTTTTTAATTCATGCAAGCAGGCTCCTTGCATGAGTAGATTCTCTTACATATGCCCTACATTAAAATGCATCCTCATTCAATTTTTTAAAATTTCCAGGATTTAACAATAGGCTAGGAGAGTAGTCGTATCATTAAAAAAGCCTTCCTTTGAAATCTGTCAGTCACAGCTTCACAAGACTGGGTTTCTGTGAGGGAGCTATAACTGCTCAAGAATTTGTGCCCGAAAACACATCTTTCTGGGGAATCAGAACATCACAGGACTGTCACATCCGAGAGCTGGAAAAAGCCCTTGACGTTGGCCAATCAATGCCGTCATCTCTAACCAGAGAGCAGCCTCAGGAGGGTTGGCAGCTGCCAAGACCACAAGCTCCCCAGTGGTGGAGCTGGGATTAGAACCCGGATCTTTTCCTGTCCTGGAACTACTAGTATCTGCTTTTCTCAGAAAGCAAGAGCTTAGTCCTCTTCATCCTTAAAACCACAGTGGAAAGATGAGAAGGAAATGCGCCCAAATGCTAACACTGCTTGACAGAGAGGTGATATTTGGTCTGAGTTCTATTTTCCTGAGTTGACCAAAATATCTACCAAAGGCATATATTGTTTTTATTCCAAAAAAAAAGTATATTCTAAAAAATGGAAAACAAACACAGAAGGTAAAGCACATAGTACATACCCCAGAAGGCAGCATCTGTGTGGCTCCCAGTTGTTGAACACATAAGCAGAACTAATGAAATGCTGTGGCATTTCCCTGGGCCAGGGGAGGCATTAGACTGTGAGCAGGATGACTCACTGAGGCAGCGCCGAGACCTCCCTGCTGGCTGCTGGCGGGCATGGGCTCTCTGATAAGCTTCATGCTGCTGTGGCTGCACCCACAGACTGGCAAGAGGCAGAGCCCTGCTTCATTGCTTTTGCTAATTTCCTCTTAAAGCCAGTGTTTCAAGATAGGCTTTGAATAGCTCCTCAATTTCTAAACTCTACCTAATTGAATACACAAGTTTAATTGGGAAATTTCTTTTTACTTTGCTTTTCTGTACTTATGTACTGGCCTCCCACCTAGCAAAAACTTCCTCTCAGCCTAACTGTGCTTATAAACAATACTTTTAAGGAGTATTACTCTTGTTTTGAAGTCTGAGCAAGGCAAATTGTTTATGTACTAGGGGTGTGCATGCCTGCGTGTGTGTGTGTGTGTGCGTGTGCGTGTGTCCCAATCTGTTTGGACTGCTATAACAAAACTGGGTGGCTTATAAACAACAGAAATTTACTTCTCACAATTTCTGGAGTCTGAGAAGTCCAAGATCATGCCTTTAGAAGATTTTGTGTCTGCTGAGGGCCTGCTTCCTAGACAGGTGTCTCTTTCCTATGACCTCACCTGGTGGAAGGGGCAGGGAGCTCTGTGGGGTTTCTTTTATAAGGGCACTAATCCCATTCAGGAGGGCTCCACCCTCAGGTCCTAAGATCCTCCCAAAGGCCTCACCTCCTAATTCCATCACATTGGGGATTAGGTTTCAACATATGAATTTTGGAGGGAAACAAACAGACATTCGGTCTTTAGCAGTGTGGATGTGTGACAGAGCCAACTGCTTATTTGAATCTGACTCATCCTTAACCCTTTGAGTGCCAACCAATATCCTAGGAACTATGCTAATATTGCCAAGGCATTTTGTGTTAAGGTTTTTAAAATTTTTTTCCCACATAAAGAGTGAACTACTAGCATCTAATAGTGACACTGCAGGAGGATCGCAATAGCGCTCCCGGCACTTGTGGCAAAAGACAGGAGGAGTGCAATCGCACTCCCCGGCACTCTAAGGGTTAAATCCTAATGGGAATAATTTGATAATCCTTTTAATCAAACAGTGTACATTCAGTCACTTCTGGAATATCTATGTACTTAATTTTTCAAAAAACTGTGTCCACTGTCATCTGAAAATACCGAACCTTTCCAGTGGTTCTCAACCTTCCTAACGCCGCGACCCTTTAATACAGTTCTTCATGTTGTGGTGACCCCCAACCATAAAATTATTTTCGTTGCTACTTCATAACTGTAATTTTTCTACTGTTATGAATCATAATGTAAATATTTGATATGCAGGATGTATTTTCAGGGGTCGCGACCCACAGGTTGAGAACCGCTGCTTATCATTACTCTTAAAAGTAGTGGCAAAGGTATATCTTCAACATGTCCATCTTTTCCTTCAGTACTTCTTCCTTTTCCACTGTCTTTTCGCTGACATTAACAACAACTCATCCTTTATGCCTTTCCATTTCTAGGCTGTGGTTGCTCCTTTCCTGTAGCTTCACCCGAACCTGCCTTCCCTCCCACAGTCCCAAGGAGTGTCATGTGCCACCCTCCCTTATTTAAGGCAATGCTTCCTCTGTGGCTTTCAGTCCACCCCATAGTATGTCATCTCCCCAAGGGCCCTGATCCATTAACTACTTCTCTTGGCCACTGTATCTTTAATTTACCCCCTTTTACTCAATTTTCCCTCTGAGTTTATGTTTGTTCATTTCCCACCCATCTTAAAAAAAAATAACTCCCCCTTGACCATATATGATCTTCTAGCTATAGCTTTACCTCTCGTTTCCTTGTTCTCAAGTTCCTCAAATGATGAGACTGTACTCACTGTCTCCATTTACTCAACTCACATCCACTCCTTCCCAGGAGCAACCTGGTTTCTCCTGTCCGACCGCTGAGAGGGTTTCAGCTAAGATCACTCATGACTGTTAGTCTCTTTCATGGGCTCTTCTTTCTCTATATGCTCCTTAAACATTAGCATTTCCAATGTTTCATCCTCCAGAGTTTCATTCTACATCCACTTCCCTTTTTACTCTACAGTCTCTCCCTGGTGATTTAACCCACTTTCATAGTCCTAAACACCTCCCACTTATGCTAATGGCTTCTAAATACACTCTCACTAAGTCAAAAGTCTCCCTAGATCCCTATTCCAAGTACCTGCTGGAATATGGCACTTCTAGCTGTCCACTGGCACTTCAAATTCATTATGCTCCAAATCAAACTCATCATCTCCTCAACCTCCCAAACATATAGCTACTTCTACTACTCTCCATGTTAGTTGATGAACCATCACTATAGTGACCAATTATCCACATTAGCCTTGGACTGAGGGGATTTCCTGCATGTGGGAATCTCAGTCTTAATAGGATATTCCCAGGTAATCAGAGAGAATCACCCTAATGGTCACCACCAATCATTGGATCTAGATCATAGGAGTCATCTTGGACTTTCTCCTTCATCCCCTCCCTTCATATCCTTGTCCTTCCTACTTAACTTCCTAAATAGTTATCAAATTCCTGCTCTCCTCTCTACCCTAGCACATGCCCTTACCATCTCTTGTCTGTTTACCATCCTCACTTCCTGAGGGTTCTCCCTGATGCCAGACTTCTTCCCTTTGAAAGGGCACTCGCTCATCATCGCCACAGTTCACTCTCAGCCTACCTCGCTCCTGGACCCTGGAGGAAGCTGTCCGCCCAGGGGCAGGTCCCTCGTGTCTGCTGTGCTCTGTGCTCAGAGAGATGTTGGGGGAATTTTTTATTGGACTTCACTTGGGGGAGCTGCCAGACACTATCCAAAACAGGTGAGTGACTGCTTTTCCTCAAAAAGTGAAGAAATGGGCAAAGACCACCTCAGTGGTCCTAGAACATTTAGTACAATCAAGAACTCCACCCTGGGGTGCTCCAACAGCGGAAAATGCAGCCTTTGACTAGAGAGGAGACCCATGTCATGTTTGAAAAGATAGAAAAATACCTCAGGGAGGATCTTCAGCTGTTGGTTGACAGGCCTGACAGCACCTAACTGTTTCAGGTTGCACAGCGACTGGGTGTCCTACGTGAGTAAAAAGATCTTGACGTTGGCCACCAACATCTCCAGTGACAAGCTGGTGTCACTGGGGACCTGTTTCAGAAAATTCACTGGGACCCACACATTCTGGTTGCACATCACAGCTCTGGATTAGCTTGCACTCTATGCCAAGTACAAAGTGTGGATAAAGCTTAGGGCAGAGCAGTCCTTCCTGGATGGGAACCATGTGTTAAAATCTGGACTGGGCAGGATCACTGAAAATACATCTCAGTACCAGGGAGTGGTGGTGTGCTCCATGGCAGACATCCCTTTGGGTTTTAGGGTGGCAGCAAAGTCTACGCAAGACTGCAGGAAAGTAGACCCCATGGCCATCATGGCATTTCATTAAGCAGGCATTGGGAACTATGAGCCACATGAAGAAGCATTGACTTAAAATGAAATCATCGCAAGGACTTATGGCTGTGTGAAAGGCCCTAGCTTTGTTTCCTGTGTCTGTGCAGGCTCCACCAGGGGACTTCTTAGTTTAATATATTCTCTCTTATGGACAAATGCAGGTTGGATTCTTATTAAGCAGAAATGGTTCAAAAATGGCATTTCAGGTGTTTGTGTTTGTTACTAAATAGAATATTGTGTTTTATATTTCAATCAGAGGGTTTCTCATTTTCAGTAAAAGGTTCTAAATCATTGGGTTTGAGGACAAAAATAGTTTATTGTTATCTGTGATAACTGTTTTTCCAAACTTATGGTAAGAACACAGTAGATTTTTTTTATTATTTATTAATACTATGAAAGATAGATATTGCTGTATGAGAATAGTAGGCCACGTCTGGGATTTTACAAATGAAAGTCGGATAAAATACTAGGAGTAATTTATTCTGCTACTTTCCCTTATGACAGGTGCTGTGTGGTAGGGAAGAAAACTTGAATTCTAAACGTATTTCTATTACCTACGAGCTCTATGATGCTCTAGATGAGTCATTAAACTTTAATGAACTTCATTTTCTTCTGTTTCAAAAAAAAGCTTTAACCATCTCCCTAAGAATGGCTTTTAGACTTAGAAATCGTGATTGTAAAGTACCTAGCACAGTGCCTGGCAAATGATAGGTGCTGGATAAACGGTAAGAATTATTTTTATGTTGCATATACTGAGTGTTTCTACTACTGAGAGTAGGATCTAACGGGTATAATTTGATGATAATATTTTGGTTTCCACAAGCTGTTTTCTGAATCTTTCCTTTCCTGAAATGGTGTGATTTCAGGTTGAATGTTATTTTCATCTCCTTAGTTTCCTGAAACATTTCCCTCGTGAACCTTTACTCACCTTACTGGACTGGATGAAAAGCACTAATCAGAGACCCTGAGATAATCGACCTCCTCCTTCCTTCTTCCCCATGCTTCCAGAAATCGATTTTAGAATTATTAAAATATTTTTAAATAAAAATCATTTCACAGAGAAATATTTTTAAACTACCTGCATTGTAAAACAGTTTTTCTAGTGAAAATACTGTTTATTTTAAATTCCAAAGGTGACATCTCTAAAAATAAAACATTTTTTAACTAAGAAAAAAAGGAAAAAGAAGTCCACTCTGGCCAATGACTTCTGCTCTGGTTTTCTGTCTTTCTAGATTTCTATCTAAAGTCAAAATCATTATACTGCAATCCCTAGCTCAATTTTTGAAACTCAAATAACTTTATGTCAAATTCTTTTCCGTATCGTTCCTCTTGGGAGGTATAAGAGAAGATGGTAGTGACATTATTATCTTGAAACGAGCACTTTCACCATTGCTATCTCATTTCATTCTTACCTCATCTCTGGGACAGTAAATCACAGGGCCTGGGCATGAGAGATTCAATTTTATAAGTATATTGAATTTTCACCACAGGTATGATTGTTTTCACACAAAACGGCAAAACAATCACACGCACAACGACATCTCAAGAGCTTTTTACCTCTTAACTGTTAACAGCTTTATGAATTTTAATGGTTCGGAAAAAAGTTTATTTTTCCCACAGGCCCAGATGGAAATCTCTGCCATCAGGAATAGCTGAAATCCCCGGCTGAGATAAACCTGAAGAGTTCCAGGCAGAGGAAATCAGAAAGTGACCTCCTGATGCGGCCATCTGTTCCTCCGAGCTGACCTGAGAGGAGGGGCTCCTGGGGGACCCCGGGAATCATCCAGCGGTGAGTTTATGTTTTACTTGGATTGAACTCAGTTTATGTCTCTGATTTCCAGGCTTTGACAGTCCCCCTTTACTGCTCACCTCTCAGACACCTCGGCTATATGATCTTAAATGCATATTTATTATTAATAATAATCAACTGAATTCAACTTAATCGAATTATGATAATTTGATGGAATTCTTTGGGGTCACTGTGGATGCCACTGAGCATGCCCATGCCAGGCTTTTGGATCAGGGACTACTGTCTCCTGTTTCAGATGGTCTGTCCTGGGACAGTGGCCAGCTCTTCCTTTGTGGCTTTGGAACTGGTCTGCAGCAGCACCGACAAACAGAAGATGCAGCTTAGCCCAATAATCACATAAGCTGGAGGGGGGGAGTGTGGGGGGGAGTCATTGTATTCTGGAATTCCTTTTCCATTGGGTGGAATGACAAAATCAGCAGCAGACATCACATGCCTTTTTGTAGAACTGCCCCGAAGACTGATTTTTGTGTTTCTTCCCAAGAACCTCCCACTGAAGAATGGCCAAATGCCAGACACGGCCACGGGGAGAAACACGCTTCCCACCATCCCCGGCCCAGAAACACTCTGGGGAACTCCCTCTGAAGTCATGCATGTCTTTTCTGGACTACGACCCTGCCTGTGCATGACTGCGGCCACCGGCAGCTGAAGACAGCATCTGAGGGTCAGACATCTGTTCCACAGTGACAGCGAGGACACATCTTCATTTTAATGAGACTGAAAAGATCAACTGCCATGATTAACAGCAGCAGCCGGCATTTCCACGGGCGGACTGCACACACTGTTTGCCTACCCTTGTCCCATTTACCTGGTGCCTGGGATGAGATACCACGACTCGTCTGAACAGGCCTTCTGAGACTGACTGAACTCCTTTTTCTTGATGGTAACCTTCCTTATTGTATTTCTGAATGAGAGGGAAAGTCGAGATCAGACCTACATCGAACTGGGTGCAGTAACCCAGTTCAAAAGTGGCTTTTCCCTAAGTTTGTAGCTCGGCATTCTGTCTCATTTCCTGCCCCAATTTTACTGCATAAGCAGGAGGATACTTGGGAGTTTTGTTTAAAAAAGAGAGCCTGGTTTGGCTGCGGTTGACAGGCAAGTCTGCCACATGCCCCTTCCTGGCAGAACCTGCCCTTTCACTACAGACAGAACAGCATGGTCCAACCAGTTCTGCATGTCATTGTCATAGCAGTGAGCCCCCATGTCTCACTTTCTTTGTCAACAGATGACCAATTTGTATTCCAGCCTGTATTTATACCTTAGATTGAACAGGAAGATCGGGTCAACAATTACCTGCCAGCCATGCTAATCAATCCATTTCAGCAAACACTTATTGATCACTGGCTATGTCCCAGACACTAAACTAAGATGAAATATATGTAGTCCCTTCAAGGGACTCACGGAGTTTACGATTTAATGTGTGGAGTTAGACATATACATACCTCTGTATAGATTAGTGAACGAGAATATGGAGGCAAATATTCCAAATGCAATTCAGAGATACAAAGCAATGGAAATGTTTTTTAAATGGTTACAGACACATGGAGAATAAAGTAAAAATGTCCACCATATATCTATTAGAAATCTAGAAGGAGATAATAGAAGGAATGATGAAGAAACAATATTTAAAGAGAAACTAGCTGAAGATTTCTCATACATCAGGAATCCCAAAAATTTACAAATAGAATAAATTTTAAAAATCTGAAAATAATCCCATAATAATAAAACCATGAACACTAAAATGGAGAGATAATCTAGAAAAGTATCTATTGAGAAAAGACAAAAGAATAGCAATTCAAATGATGCTAGCTTCTCCACAATATTGGAAGCCAGAAGAGATAGGAGAATAATATCTTTAAGAAGTACATTTCTGTCAACCTACCATCCTATGCCTTCAAAGCAATAACAAAACATTTCAGGCTGTGATAAGATTGTAATGGAGTTAAAAATAAGGTGCTTCTTAGCTAAGGAAGGAACAATTAATTCTGTATGTTGGTAGTGTTGAGGAGGGGCAAATGGAACAAGAGAAGATTTAACTTGATTGGGATCCTGACAGATAAGTGGGATTTAGACAGCTAGGGTGTGAGGAGGCAAAGCTGCAGGTAGCTATAGGATCCATTGTTCAAATGGGGGAAAGGCCCTACCTCGAAGTCAATGCAGCTCCATCCAAGGTGTGCAGAGTGTATGCTATAAGCAGACACCAGCCCTCCTTTGATTCATCGGTTTGGTGCCCTTACACAGGGCACATAATCTGTACACCAGTATCTTGTTGCCCTGGAGAGAGGAGCTCAGAGAAGTGTGAGCAAAGGCCTAGAGCAGTGGTTCTCAACCTTCTGGCCCTTTAAATACAGTTCCTCATGTTGTGACCCAACCATAAAATTATTTTTGTTGCTACTTCATAACTGTAATGTTGCTACTGTTATGAATCGTAATGTAAATATCTGATATGCAGGATGGTCTTAGGCGACCCCTGTGAAAGGGTCGTTTGACCACCAAAGAGGTCGCGACCCACAGGTTGAGAACCGCTGGCCTAGAGGAAGTTCTGGCATCTCCAGGCAATCAGAAACAAGGGAGAGTCTCTAGTCCCTGCATCCAGTAAGCATGCCTTCTCCCTGGTGTTCAGCTTGTGCAAGGGACTATGTTGAGAACACTCATTTCTGTGGGCAGGCGAGTCAGCAAAATGGGATGGCTAATTAGGAGCTTCCAGGTTGATAATCTCCAAAGACATCAGGAACCTATTAGGATCCTGAACCTAAGGAGGTCCACCACAGTCCCACCAGTCCCTCCACTTCTGCCCAGGCTCCAGCGTGGCCCTGCCATTGCTCCCTATTGCCTCTGAGCCCATACTTCTCCATTCTACACCACGGGAAACACAACAAGTTAGAAGCTTCAAAGGATTCCTTCCCACCCTCCTTGTGAGTCCTGGATCTCTGACCTCATTTGCCTACTCATATGAGGACAGAGTATTATAAAATATTGGAAGAACAACAACCTTCTTCAGTATGTTCTCACAGCCAGTGTGGGATTTCCTGTTCAACTTCGATGACCAGTGCCCATTCCCCATCTGCCCAAGCTCTCCCAGGAACCACAGGCTCAGGGCTTATTTCCCAACGCTCCATAATCATCTCAACATTGTCAGGATTTGGCACAGTGTCTGCACTCATCCCAGCCACGGGTCTCATCTCCTGCACTGTAATCTCCTTCAGCAGAGCCTCCGCGTGAGCGTGAGGACCCTTGTGTGTTGACCACTGACAATACCCTCAGGGCCTGGGGTTCCACTGGATATATGGTAGATACTCGTTAGTTATTTCTGAAAGAATAAGTAAAGTTATAACCATATTGCATGGCTTCCAGACCACCCAATTCATTTTTTCTTCAGCTGTGCTGCAGACTCAGAAAAAATAGGAAATCCAGACCCCAATACAAGTAACCCCAACTTCCATCTATACATACACAGAGAGAAGCGCTGTCCCACTTTGTGGCCATAGCAGTTCCATTCTTTGCTTCTTCAGATTCTCCCTTTGGACATCAGCAGCTTCTTATCAATCTTCAAGCCTCTGAGGATTAAATGCAACAATACAATACAATAAAAATACGTGGCATGCAGCAAATGTAAGAACTGTGGACAGTCATCATAATCATTATTTAATAAATCTCTATGGAGTTAATTATGGGTGAATGCAAAATCACAGCACTGGGCAATCCTTGGCTGGGTGCATACTTTCCCACATCAATTCAAAGCCTTTAGAGAGCTTCTCTCTCTGTAAGCTGCTGAGGGCACAGAGATGAATTGCACCCGAGGTGATGGTACTTGGGAAGATATTCTCTTCTCACCTTTTCCCTATTACATTGGATGTTTGTAAGGTGTCTCTAATGAGGGGATAGTTAGGAGGTAAGTCCCTTCATCCTTCCGGGTCTCAGTGTCCTCCACTTTAAAGCCAGATGGTTTCACTCACTGATTTTTAAGGCTCCTTCTAGCTCTAGCAGTGTATGATTTTATTCTCATGGGATACTGGGTGTTTGTAAAATCTCTCACTTTTGTTTCAGTCCCCCCACACCACCCCCTAGCACTCTTCCTCTCATAGACTAGGAAAGCCAGGGGGGGACTCATTTCTGAGGTCACAAAAGAGGAAGAGCCGGACCCCTCAACCCAGACCCAACAACTGGCAAGGAGAGGCTGGCACGTGACACCCCAGGAGGCCAGTGGACCTGAGGTCTCTGTGGGGGCCCGGCTGCAGCCCCACAGGAATCTGGCTGGCTGTGGGGAGACAAGATCAGATCCGATGCTTTCAGGCTGGATCTAAGGAAGGAGCTGTTCAGTCCCTTGCTGTCTTATGCAATAGGAAGCCACGCTGTGCAGAGATTCCCTGAGGCTTTGATCATCAATGGGATGGCCACAGACCCTCATGGTCTTCCTGGGTCCATTAAACAAACAGAAGAATAAACAGTCAATCAGCGTCGAACCCTCTTCAGGCTCCTAAGGCATTTCAATGATCATTACATTCTCTCTGGAGTTTTCAAGCGCAGTGCATTAGGAGGGGGTCAGAAATACTTAGAAGAAACATCTCTAAGGAGACTGCTTCATCTCAGCCCCAGTGGGAGTGGGCTGGGATGAGGGTTCCCTAGAAGCCAACATTGACAACCAAGAGCTCTCAAACATGCAGAGGCCCCCACACCCCAGCAGGGGTTGCTTGCTAAAGAAATTCAGAAAACCTTTTAGAAATCTGGAGAGCAAGACTGTGAGGCAGAGCAGGGCTCTGTGACTGCTTGCCAGGCCGAGAAAAAGCTGGTTCTTCTCCTCACCAGCGCCCTCACCACCTGTGCTTACCAAAGATGGGCTATGAGTCCACATCTCCTTGCTCTCTCCCATCTTTCATCAGCGCCACGAGTGTGGGCTGGCATTTTACGAAATGACTGACGACATCTATTGCTAAAATGGAATTGAGACAGATTGTCCAGGGAAAACAGGAGAGGAAAACCGAAATGAAGCAGAATCCCAATTCTGTGTTCTGGCAACCCTGTGCAAGCGGCTCCTGGTGTGTCACCGTGGGAGCACCTCTCTCTCCTCCCCGGTCTCAGGCAGTTTCTAGAGCAGTGGTCGCCAAACTTTCGGACCTCACAGACCACCAGCAGTCCGCGGACCTCCGGTTGGCGACCGACCACTGCTCCAAAGGTGTCCTTCTAGAGGACCCTCGGGAGGGTCTGACGGCCACAGAATTAGCATTAAGTCTCTGGATGGGGGAGCCGGCACTGACCGGGGAAAATATTCTGTCAAAAAACTCAGAACTTAAAAACACAGCAACTCCTAGCTTGAAGGGGATAATGCGTTGCTCACCCCAAACATTCACCCACATTTTCTCCATGAAAGCAGCCATCTTTGCTGCTTCCCTGCTAGTGGGAGATAGTAAGCCAGGCTCTGGCATTCCCGGTGAAGGCTGTTTATTTGTAAGGGGGGCACTGCTGCAAAGGGACTTGGGGAGACAGAGCTTTTGTACTGTTTCTCTTGAAAGATGGGGGCAGGGGCTGGAGCAAGGTGGGCTTTTGGAGAGAAGGGGGTGACATGAAGCCCACATAGGACAACCAGCTACTGCCTGGGAAGGCATTGGGAGCTTCAGCCCCATCTGGTCCAGAGGACTAGCGTCACAGTGCCAGCTGGCGGAGGTGCGGCCCCTGGTTTCATGAAGCACGGGGACTTTCTGTGCATACGTATTTGGAGGCAAGAGTGCGTCGTTGTTGGCAGCCAGGAACCTTGCCATATGCTGAGAGAGTGCCGTTGAGTTACATGCTGCCTAATCTTGCGGTGTGCTGCAGCTGAGTCACAGCCATCTTGACACTTGGAGACTATAAATAGAAAGATTTGGAGAGAAAAATAAGAAATCTAGATCTTGGACTTCGCAAGTTGTTCTTGCCAATGTGTGCTGCTTCCTTAGTCCTGGCCGTGGTAAACCCCAGTCAGAGGAGGAAGAGCCCTGGCTGAAACTTTCAAATGTCTCTGATGCATCAGATTGGGAGAGCTAGGATGAAAGATGGAGGAAACATGCTTTATTTCTTAAAGCTAAGTGGAATGTGTGTCTCCTAGAGCAGGGCTGGGGAGAAGGGAGAGAAGCTTAGGGGCAAAGGGCATCTGATTGAAGTCCTACAGGACTAATCCCGATCTGGTGCCTTCAGGACCTCATTAAGTATGGGGAAGCCAGAGTCACACGGTGATTCCTGCTCCAGGAATCCGAGCCCAGAAAGCATCAGGGCACAAGGCCAGACATGGTTGAATTCTTCTATTTTGTTCTCCGTGGCTCCCTGACAAAATGATTCATTAGTTTGTTGGCATTTTTGCTGTTCTTCTGAGGTGAAACATAAAGTTTCAACATGTTTTATACCAAAATGATTACACAAAAGAAGCCTGGCCTAGAGTTCCCTTGAAGGAAGATGCCCCAGAGGAGGGAGAACTGACCAGCGATGGTTAGTTACGAGCCACAGAAATGAGATGACCTGTGAGAGGCAACATTCAAACATGTCAACAAATATTTCCTAAGCAATCAGTAGACAGTATAAATTTAAAAGGCATAGTTCCTGCCCTGGGGAGCTTATAATGTTTGTTGGTGGGTTGGAGGTAGGACATAAATATCTAACAGTTAGGAAATAGTAAACTTCAGGCAAGCAAAGCCAGAGAGTCCCTAGGAGTTTGCCAGAGTGAACTCAGAGATAGAAAAAACTCACAAGCCATTGAGTTTATTACGTGTAAATCTCAAGATCAGTCTTCTTTCTGGAAGTCTACTTTAATTAGTACTATACTGGACAAGCACTAAAAGTGTTATTTCTCTAGATATGGAAACTGTTGATAGGACTTAGAAAAAGAGGTCTAGGAGTGTGTGTGCGCGCGTGCGTGTGCGTGTGCGTGTATGTGTGTGTGTGTGTGTGTGTGTGTGTGTGTGTGTGTGGAGAGAGAATACAAGAGAGAATGAATAAGAGAATAAGAGAGAGAAGAGAAAGGAAAGGAGGGAAGAGGAGAAAGGAAAGGAAGGGAAGGTTAGGGAGGGAAAGAAAGGAAAAGAAAAGAGATCCCCCAACTTAGGTAACCCCCCACCCCCAGAAACCACTAAGCACGTCCTACCAATATCAGAATTATTATGGTCACTGTCATCCCCAAATGCTTTTAAGTTACTAAATGTATGAGAAGCACTTAATGTGCTTCACAGAACAAGCTAAATTAAAACGATCCGTGCCCCTGGACCCAGGGGACTCCTTGTGGGCTGTCTGGTGGTGGGAAGGTTTGAACACACAGGTAGAGGACCCTAAGTCTGATGCAGGGTGGGGCCTTGATGACCTTGACTTTTCAGGTACTCAATTAGAGTATGTTCCTGTATTTATCTAGGTGGACAGAGTTTTAAAAGGTTAATTATGTCTTTAAGTAGTATATAATTATCAGACACATTTAATGCACTGTATATTTATGGCAATATTCTAAAGCAATTTTACATCATTATCCCACAACTAAGATTTTTAAATATGGTTTTCTGAAATGCAATAGTTCTGTAAGGAGCTGTTCACCTTCTTGAGCTTAATTCTGTCATCAATATAGGAAGAGAGACAGACAATGTCAAAGCTCTCAGTGAGCTCAAAGCTCTCAAGGCTTACAGTTAGACATTCATACTTTCTCTTCCTCCCTATCTTCTTTCTCATCCCCCGCCCCAACCTGGTGCATGTGTGTGTGTGTGTGTGTGTGTGTGTGTGTGTGTGTGTGTGTATTGTAACACAGGAAGTAAAACTGGATGAAAGCTTCCACATGAAAATCACAGATATTTCAGTTAAACTCCCTTCCCTAAAGCCAAATAAAATTTTCAAAGAATGAAAAATTAAAAACTCCACCATTTTCAATGAGACAGGGAGACAGTCACAACTCTAAAACGCAGTCTCTAAGGAATGGATGCTAAGTAGGTGACAATGGGACCAAACTGAGGAAAGAAGGATAGGCACGGGCACCTACAGACTTCTGTGGGACTGAGTTCTCTACAGGGACAGGGGCTGGCAAGAGAGAAGTGTCAGGGTCTACATGAGCAGGGCCAGAAGTGTCCCTGAGTCCTGTTCCAGGATGTGGGCAGAAGGCAAGGCCAGGCTGGTCCTGAATATATAAATATATTTGCAAGAGGAGAGGAAGCCAGGTGGCAGAAGGAGCATCACTGGGCATTAAGTTTATGGCAGTGACCTCAAGCCTGCTGGTAAATGTGGTCCTAAACCAAGGATAATCGCCCCCCACCCCCACCCTGGGGACATTTAGCAATGTCTGAAGATTTTTTTGGTTGTCACAGCTGGGTGCAGGGGTGTGCTATGGCATCTAATATGTAGAAGTCAAAGATTCTTGCTAAACATCTGAACTGCACAAGTCCTCCCTCACAACAAAGGATTATTAAACCCCAAATATTCATAGTACCAGGGCTCAGAAGCCTGTGCTATATCATCAGATTAGAGGCCTCCCTGGAGCCTCATGCACCCTTGCTTCCCTGGAAAGGAAATTTGACTCCCTGAGCAGAGACTGGCTCCTGGGATGTTCTCATGGCTCAATGGATTAGATGGGGAAGTCTTAAAAACAACATTTAAAATGAAGTCGTTGCTACCTCACCTCACTCTCCACCACCATAACTTAATAGTCCTAGGTAAAGGACAAGCTTGGTTAGGAAAGTCTCCATTCAAAATTAAGTAATTATCAGAAGGAAATTAACATGCCAAAAAAAGTGGAAGGTGATTGGTTTAGAGCATGAGTAGAACTGGAAAGACCTGGGTTCAAATATTTCAAGTCTTTCTAGCAGCCATTCGAGAAAATAAACAGCTCTTAGTCTAAGGTTTAGTCCAATGAGAAGAATCCTCATGGCACTGCCAAGGGAAATGTGTTTTCAGGAAGGGGCCACTTGATGAGGTCCTGGCTGAAAATGTAGTTTGTCAGGTTGAGCTTCCGCCTCCAGTCCAGGGATCTGAGGGGACCATCTCCCCAATTCCGAAGACAGCAAAGCAGGGCATGACTTAGGAAGCTGGCTTTACTGCTTTGTTTTTCTGCTCTGGAATGCTTTAGCTCAACTCTGTGGTTCAAGAGGATTCCTTTTAAATGGTCCCAAAGAACTTTCCAGTAAACCTGAGTCATCAAAATGCAGTCCAAATACGTGTGGAGGCCGGGCTGAGCCCCAGCTCAAAGGCTCTAGGAGCCAGTATAGGCAACTCAGGTATAAACTCACTGCAGGAAAAGCAGGGGTTCCCTTTTCACTTGAGTTATCACCAAAGCCCAGCTCTTTCCCATGTTGCCTAAATGGCAGGCATGTTCCACATCAACTCTTTATCATGGCTTTTGCACCTCAATTACACAGGAGGAAAAATCACCAAGTTTTAGAGTAAGAGCAAAGAGCAAAACAAATTCCTATGCACAGTTTACATAATAATGATGATGATTCTTAAAAAAAATTATAAGGATAGAGTTGGTGACTGGACCTATGATTTTCAGATTTTGAAGGTCTAAAATATGACATTTTATTGCATGGGGTTGAGTCCTGGCCCTATCACTTACTTGTTCTCTGAACTTGACCAAGTTACTTAACCTTTCTGGACCTTCATTTCCTCACCTGGAGACTGGGAGTAATTAACACCTACTCTATTGAGTTATTGTGCTGGCTAAATCCAACATATGTAATATTTAGCACCATGCTTGATACATTGTATGCAGGTGATTTATGCTGGCAATTGACTGTTGCTTTATTTTTTTATTATGGTAAAATACACATGTCATAAACGTACCATGCTAAGCACGTTTAAGTATGCAGTTCAGTGGCATTAAGCACATTCACATTGTTGTGCAGCCATCACCACTGTCCATCTCCAAAATTTTTTCATCTTCCCAAAGTGAAACTCTGCACCCATTAAACAGTAACTCCCATTATCCCCTGGAAACCACTTTACTTTCTGTCTCTCTGAGTTTGACTATTCTAGGTAGTTCACATAAGTGAAATCATACAGTAATTGTCCTATTTTATCTGGATTTCTCTTACAAGTAGGAGGCTGCATGGCCTATAGTCCCTCTTTGACACCATTCTGCCTCCATAAAGCATCTTCAGTAGAAATCTTAGTTCTCCAGGGCTTTCTAAGAACAGTCTATCTCACTCACAACTCTTCTCTGAGAAAAGTGCTAAAAATGCACACAGGGACGACACAGGTCACAACCACAGCACATCTGATGCAACTGATTTGTCTAACACGCTACTCTGATTTTCAGAATAAGATCATAACCCACCATTCCAGCTTTACCTAACCAACTTGGAGCGAAACCCAGGCCATCTAAATCCTCAGATAAACACTTGTTTTTAGGTGCGTCTTTTGGGTCACTGAAGATTTAGATGTATAAGGATCAACATTTTAATTTTAAACATTTAAACAGGAAATCTTCCTTAAATAAATTGCACACTTCTCTGGACTTTTTACCAGAACATATTCAACATTAATTCCCCATTAAGCTTTACTTCATGGCTCAGGATCATTACTATGAACATCAATTATCATAAATGCTTCAATACAATGATGGCCTTAGGATCTGCTTAAGTTGTTGGATCTTAATCTATACTCTAAATGTCCCAGAGCACTATGGTTTTTTGATCTTCTGCTTACATTAATTAATAGGGATTTCCCCCCTACTTAGTTCTTTGTTAAAACATTTCTACCTAACTCTGCCCTCACACATTAGCATCATTGCCAAGGGGGATTCAAGTTGCAGGAGGCCTGAAGCTCAGACTATTGAGAAGGGAGAAGGGAAGAGCTCTTTAAGAAAGAGAATACAGCCCAGCTGGTGTGGCTCAGTGGTTGAGCATCGACCTATGAACCAGGGGGTCTTGGTTCGATTCCCGGTCAGGGCACATGCCTGGGTTGTGAGCGATTTCCAGTATGGGGTGTGCAGGAGGCAGCTGATCGATGATTCCCTTTCATCATTGATGTTTCTCTCTCTCCCTCTCCCTTTCTCTCTGAAATCATATATTTAAAAAAAGGAAAAGAATACAAAACTGATAAATATAAAATTAGATGGCAAATTGGACAGTGGGAGTATTCCTAGAAGGCACTCCTTCTCTGGGTCAGCTAGTAATGATTTAACAATTCACAGAAGTGACTGCAAAATATACAAATATATTTCAATAAGCCCTAACCGACTTCACTTAGCTGCAACTCACAAATGCCTGCAGCCACTGTACTGCTACCTGACAGGCGGTGAAGTGCCCTGGAGGGCAACAGGCTGTCCTAACCAATTGTGGTTAAAATAGCTTACCTTCATAAATTTTACAAAGCCTTAAGACCTGATGGACACATTATTGGGGTCACTATTTTATTCTATGATGTATAATGTATTACTACTATTATTTTATTGCTCAAATTGTCCCAATTTCCACCATGTAGAGCTCTTTCAAGTTGGTCTCTGTATCCTTTCAACATGTTCCCATCAGTTTTTGAGTAATTCCTTACTGTCTGACCCCATAAAATGTTCCAGACTAATCTTATATTTCTCCTGGCTTAATCAAGGAGTCAACCAATTCTATCAAAAATCCTGGTTTCTTTTTTTTTTTTTTTAAAGAATGGTATTTAGGAAACAAGATACAAGTACTAGGTGTGCTCCTTGCTCCTGGGATATCATGTATAGGAAATGTAAGCTAGAAAGTATGTGCATGTATATTACACATGCATATACAATCTACTTATTTCTTTTTCTCATCTGTTTATATGTTAATGCTGATACCAGTTTATGCTGATACCTCCTATTCTAACACCACAGCATTCATTCTAATATCCCACTTCCTTACTTGTAACTTCTTTCTTCTACTGTGAAAAATGTGGCTCTCATTATTCACAAGGTATTTACTTATTAGCTCAATCCTAGTAGACACATTAAGTAGTTTCAGAATTCCTCATGAAAAACATGTTTTTCAACTAGATAATGATATTTGTGTACAGTTCTTTTTGTCTTTAGTGTTCTAGTATATAGTCAAATACTGTTTTCCTAAGTTACTTAGGTTAGTTCTTTTATTACTGTTGTGTTCTATTTTGGGTTTCCCCCAACATCGTGGTTGAATTTAGTTAATTATTGGGGGAGAGATATGTGAAATATTCCCATACTTCTAAAAGTCAGAACTTACAGGAAGGTATATTCCAAGAGGTGCTGCTCACTCCTTGTCCCTGCTACTCTTCCCATTCCCCATTCTTTCCACCCCATTCTTATTCTCCTTATTATTTCTGTATTACCTGTGCAGAAATGAGCAGGTATATGTATATGCTCTTAATACCCCTTTTTCTTACATGAAGAGAACTATAGATAGCCTTTGCACTTTGGTTTTTTTCACTTAACAATATATCCTGCAATCACTCCCTATGATTTCATAAGGATTCTCTTCATTCCTTTTCACAGACACACAGTACTCTATGAGTGGCTGTATCATAGTTTATTCAATCATTCTGCTATGGATAGCCACTGAGATTGTTTCAAATTTTGCCAAAGTATAAATGATGCTTCAATGAATGACCTTGTACACATATATTTTCATATCATTGGAGGTGTATATTGGATTAGATTTCTAAAAGTGAAAGCGCTGGGTCAAACAATAAGTGAACACATAGTTTTGCAAGATAGTGCCAAATTCCACTCTAGAAAGGTTGTACCAGTTAGATTTTCTACCAGCAATGCATGTAAATGTTTATTTCCCCACAGCTTTGCCAACAGAAAATGTTGTCAAATTTATTGATTTTAGCTCATAAGCGAGAAATAGCAGTATTTTTTATTGTGTTCCTCTAATTATGAGTGTGAATATTTTTCATGTTTAAAGGCCATCTTTATAGCTTTGTGTGTATGTGAATTGTCTGTTTATGAATGCAAAAGCCAGCAGCAGAAATGGCTGTCAGACTTTAGATCTGGCTCCTGGGATGGGCCTGCCCTCTCTGGGTTGAGCTCCAGACGTAGAGACCTTGGACTTGCCTGCTTTCTCAGAACTGTTCATACACCCAGCACACTGGGCAGAGAGAATCCAGTTCCTCCCAGAGCCTGAGTCTTGATCCAACAGTTTGGTTAGTGCCGTGACCAGGCTCAGTGATCTGAACAGTCAAGGCTATGGCTATTTTTAGGTTTCCTGTGTCAATAAAAACTGTTTTCAAAGATGCTTAAGAGCAAGTCCCATGTTTGGTGTGGAAATCAAGAAGTTAATAATTAACACGGGCCCTTGGTGTCTTTAAGTTTGAGTTTCAGGCTTTAGTCCTCATGTCCCTTACTGGGAAAGGTCATTCAACTTGTCATCTGCAAAGGTCAAAGCAGGGGAATGACCTCATGACTGATGATTCTGTGCTCCAGATCACTGTGAATTCCTCTACCTTTCTGTTTGCAAAAGGAAAAGGGACTTTCCTGAGTTTCACTTGAATTAATCACATGTAACAGCTGTTCAGAAGAAAAATCAATTTTATAAATCGCATATTTCCTTTAACTGCCTGAGGATCCACACCTGAGGGATTATCTGTGGGTATGTGGTCAGCCAGAAAGAGGCTGGGGTTCACCCTTTGAGGCTATATTTTCACCAAAGGTGGCATTTTGCCACTCTCTGTCTTTTCAGTACTGGATCAGTAAGGACTGGGTCAGTTTGAAAAACTGTTGCCATTACTATGTCTTAATTTCAGTATTTCCTACTATAGCTTGTCTTCTTTTGATTCTCTAAATCAAAAGAATTGTTGTTATTGTTTTATGTTGTCTTAATTTGGCACCGTTATCAAAAAAAGAAAACATTGTTCTTTGCTAAGAGCATCCAGGGCTGGAAGGGGAGTAAAGCGGTGCAAGTCTTATTCAGATCACACAGCTTTCTGGCACCTGCATAAAGTGGGTGCGTTTGAAAGGCCTGTTTCCTCTCCACGTAAGCAATCTCATCAAGATCTTTAGCCTGACACCCAAAAATCGTACTTACATCTGACCTTTATTTTTTAATTAAATGATATTGAAAAAAATTAATCTGTTCATTAAAGTGATCATAAATCCATCTATAAGTTGGAAAAAAATAGATGAGGAAAACTAGCTAACAGAGTCTATCACTGACGTCAGGTGAAATTCAAGTTCATATTTGCGTTATAGCTATGTTTCTGTACACCTAAATCTATGTTTCAGTGAAGGACCATGAACTATCACTCCAGTTCACGTTTCACCACAACCTGGTTAAGAAAGAGAGGCTCTGAATGCAGACTCTCATCATCTCAAAGGCCGTTGGCCTGTGTGATGGTTTCTCTGACTTTGATGTAATCAATAATGTTTCCATCCCTTCACTTTCGGTACCACATGGTATCACTGGTGACTTTTTCGCAGCCCTTTGAGGAGAGAGAGAATGAGTTGGAAGCATATAAATGTGAATGTTTCATAGAAAATAACTTCTGTTAGAACCCCTGGCACAGCAACATTGCTCAATATTGAGTAAAACAGGGAGTCTATTTTGGAAGGATTTCCAGCTTGAGTGACCATTTTCCTATTTGTAAACTTTGAAAATTTCTTATCATGGCAATGGCTTAACCATTAATAATAAAAAACAGAGGCTCTTTCTTTACTTCTGCAATTCCTTTGTTGAACTTACCCAACCAGTGTATAATGTCCCAGTGCCCACTGAGCAATCCCAGCACTCTTCTGGGTTAAATTATATTAAAAAAAAATAACCTCAATTGTTTAAAAAATACACTTAAAAGTCAGCATATATATTCTCATAAACACACACATGAGCTGTCTTCTGCGTGCACACATACTTTATACATGAATAGCAATATCCTCACCAGCATAATAAAAGTCTCTTTCAGGTTCTCTCTCTTTAGCGGTTCCTATTTCAGGGCCACACCACAGATTCTTTGTGTCCTGAGTTCACAGGAAGCATCTCAAGCATTCTTGCAAGTCCTGTGGCTTGGCTCTCGCAGCTGGGAATAAAAGGCCCCTTGAATACAAACGGCAATGCTGCATTCTGGCAGCTGCCACTCAAGGGGAACAAATACCACGCAGCCCATGTTTTGTACTGCTGCTTTCTGCGCCAAAGGGAAGAGGAGAAAAATGTTCTTATGGGAGAATCCTTTTGCTCTGATGTCTAAGGGACAGGAACAGTTCTTTTGATGATCCCCTATGGCATGTAGAGACTGATTTTTAACTACCAGGAGTATGTGAACTTCTACACACAGTTATGTCTGATTTTTAAAAATAAGAGAATTGAAGAAACAATTCCAATTTGCATGGAGCTACCACTTTTCAGCTTTCAAGACACTGATGCGCATTGTTAGCAGCAATGGGCTAGATCCTTTGCTATTAATGGAGGCTGGAAAGGAACACTTTGGGAAAGGTCAGCAGGGCTCAACTGGAGCTGGAGGACGTGCGTGACTATAATTACAGTCCAAGGATGGAACATATTTCAGCTTTCCACACAAAGAACGCTTTCTTTCTGCTTTTTTACATGTCACTAAGGCGAGGTGGATAAGTTCTGAAGACTTAGAGAGGAATTTGTTGCCAAACTGTAAAGCCAAACTTCCATGTCATGAATTTCATTATTGTCTCCCTCATGCCACCGGAACAGCCCGTGGCATGGAACATCGTTTGCCTGGCATAATCACATTGAGCACAAAGTGTCTATAGAATCTTATGGGAGGAAGGAGCGGATCTTGAGCTTTATTTTTTTCTTTCTTTTTCAACTCTGTGCATTTAAAATAGGCACACATACTCAGGAAGCTAAGTGCTTGAAAAGTTACTAGTGATGTGAACATAAAGCTTTCCCCTCCTGGGTTGTAGGTATAAATCTAGACTGAATCGGTGGTGATCAAGAATAGATGGATGAGCCCTGGCCCAGTGGTTCAGTTGGTTGGGGCGTTGCCTCACGCACCAAAAGGTGGCAGGTTTGATTCCCAGTCAGGACACATACCCAGGTTGCAGGTTTGATCTCTGGTCGGGGCATGTGTGGGAGACAAACAATTGATGTTTCTCACATCAATGTTTTTTTCTCTTTCTCCCCTCCTCTCTCTAAAATTAATGAAAAAGAAAAGAGTAGGTTGATGAGTTGTGTGTTTTCTTGTAAAAATAACCTCTCCCCATTGATAGTTACTATTCCACACATCAGTACATGCTCACAAAATCCCACAAGTGAAAGGGAACTTAGAGATAATGTAGTCTAATTTCCTCACTTCACAAATACCAAAAATATGACTGGGGAAAAAATATATGACTTGTCAAAGATCATAAAAGCTAGTGATGTGAAAGATAATAAAATCAAGGTTTCCTGACACATATTACAGTTTTTGGTGTCTTTAAATGTTCATGACACTTTTTTATAAAAATCTATATTTTATTAATTGATTTGTAGGGTATGCCAATTTCACCGGTGTAAATACTCCCACACTGGCAGATTTCAAACTCAACATGACATCAAAAATTTGCAAAGTTCTTAAAAATATACAATCACCTCTCATGAGATAGTACATGCTGACTCTAGCATATCACTCACAGTAACAACACAAGAACAGGAGTTTTGAAGTGAGAATACCTTGGGTAAAAGTTCTAATTCTGTGATTTATTGGTTGTGTGAACCTGAACAAGTTAGTTTTCATAAGTAAAATGGAGATAATAAAAATAATACCACTTCATAGGGTTTAGGTTTTTATTTTTAAATATATTTCTTTATTGATTTCAGAGAGGAAGGGAGAGGGAGAGATAGAAACATCAATGATAAACGAATCATTGATTGGCTGCCTCCTTCATGTCCCCTATTGGGGATCGAGCCGCAACCTGGGCATGTGCCCTTGGCCGAAATCGAACCCGGGATCTCCCAGTCCGCAGGCCGACACTCTATCCACTGAGCCAAACTGGCTAGGGCACACTTCAGAGGGTTTAATTTCTTTTCAATCACAAACTCCCGAAGCACTATGTATTTCTACTATAAGACTTTTCACACCTGCATAACTTAATGATCTGCCTTTCTCACAAACCTGTGAGCTAGATGATGCTGAATCATTTATTTCTCTTTTGTCCCCATATTTCCAGTGACCAGCAAAGTGCCTGGCACAAAAGGGCTCAATTATCACATGTTGACCAAATACAACACACACATACACACACAAAAAAACCATGTGCCCCATTTTCTCCTTCTGTATCCATGGCAGACATTAATAACAAATCATGATACTTGGATACTAGATGATAAATCATTTGAGAGAATTACACTCTAGGGAACCTCTACCAAACAACTGGTAGGATATGAAATAAACCTATTTTTCAACCCTGCTGTAAGCTCTGCTAATAAAGGATCCTGAGCCTCATAAAAAAAAAATAGAGAAACCGTGTCCCAGAGTGAAACTATTTTCACTCTTCTAATGAAAAATAAAGTCATGTTTTATCATTTGAATGGGACTTAGACCCTCATGTCTGAGAAGAGAGGAAGAGGAAGATAAAGGGAAATTGATAACTGTTCCATTCTCTATTAGGCTAATTCCAATCCAGATCCAATTTTCTTGTGGCTACTTTGGTCTCAGCCAAATTTTGCTCTATCCGCTCTAAGCTGAGATAGTGGGGGTGAAACAAGAGGACATGAAGCCAGGCATCAGATCCCATCCCTGACACCAGCTTCCAATCTAGGTCCTCACTGCCAGTTCAAAGTCCAGCGAAGGTAACAGGGAAGCCTTGGACCTCAAGGAGAAAGTCCCCACAGCAGTTTAGCCCTCTTTGAGAGGAGAGCTATGAGGGTGCTCAACCACAGAAACTCATTTGTTCCACACTCACATTTCACAGTACCTGGCGTCTCTTATCCTACTGAATGTGGTTTATCTGTCTTAGAGATTATATATCACTTGTGCATTTACTCAGCAAATACTTGTTGAATTCAGATTTTCTAGGCACTGAGTAAATAAAGAGCAAAAATGTATACAGCCCTTTCTGCTGAGGAGTTTGCAATCCACTTAGGAAAACAGCATGTGTATTAACAACCACAGTACAAGGTAGAAAGGGATGTGACATTAAAGAACACAGATAAGAATCTTTGGAGAATTCTG
Source organism: Myotis brandtii (assembly GCF_000412655.1). Lineage (NCBI taxonomy): Eukaryota > Metazoa > Chordata > Mammalia > Chiroptera > Vespertilionidae > Myotis > Myotis brandtii. Next base: position 1,509,922 of record NW_005359590.1, read on the forward strand.
AAAGAACAGCACCTAATTCTAGCTGGGGTAGGGGGTGGGGGCTTTTAGATAACTAGGGAAAGGTGGAGGGGTTACCGGTAATGAAAAGACATGGGCACAGGCATGTTGACAGGGTGTGAATGGTGTAGCTGAGGTGCAACTTGACTAGATAGGGGGTATGGGAGGAGATCTGATGGAGGAAAAAAATCAGAATATCATAAATGCTTGGCTAAGGTAAACAGCAGGAGAGTATTTTGAATATGAAGAGGAACAGTTATAATAAATGCTTCAAGAAAAGCCACCAGGCAGTAATGGGCAACAAAGACAAGCAGAGGAACAGACTAAATCGACCACTAATTGGGAGACGATTAAAATAATCCAGAAAGGAAGACTTGGTTTTGAACAAGGGAGTTAACAGGCTTGAGACTGGAATTGGTGAGCAAGGGAGAGGAGACAGTCAGTATGACTCTGAAGCTCAGGGACTGGGTGGCAGGAAAATCCATGCATTATGCTCTTGCTATGTATTTAGTGCTGAATAAAATAGACGTAGGTCCTGCCTTATGGAACATATAATCTAGTCAGGAAGTCAGACCACAGACGAATGAAAGATAAAACAAATAATCACAAGTGGTGATAAGTGCTATGATATGGATGTTAACAGGGTGATGAGAGAGGTCAAGAGGAGGGACCTACTCAGAGGGTGGTCTGGGCTAGATTCTGTGTGGGTGACATTATGCTGAGCCCAGAAGAATGAGGACTGTGCACAGAATGTGGCTGGGGTGGTGCCCTGGCTGGTGTAGCTCAGTTGGTTGAGCGGTGTTCTGTGCACCAAAGGATTACCAGTTCAATAACCAGTCAGGGCACACGCCTAGTTGTGGACTCAGTCCCCAATCAGGGTGCATGAGGGAGATGGACGGTCAATGTTTCTCTCTCACATCAATGTTTCTTGCTCTTGCTCTCTCCTCTTGTACCTACCTTTCTCTATAAAATCAATGAAGATATATTTTTATGAATGTCAAACTGTCAATTTTTTTTTAAAAAAAGAATGTGGCTGGGGTGGGGGATGTACCCTAGAAAGAGAAAGCTAAGCAGCAAAGGCCCCGAGATCTGAAAGAGGGGCCATGCTGAATGGAACATGGGAATTAGAATAGGGAAAGCGAGTTTGGTAAATATTGTAGATGAGGGGCCAGTGGGCACCCAGAAGAAGACATTAAAGTAGTTGCTGGCAACACAAGACTTAAGTCAAAAGAGAGGATCGCTTGCATGGAGGCAATAGGGAAGCAATGCACTTATTCGGTGGAGATCACTAAGGGGAAGGTTAGAAGACACACAGGTATATTAGACATGGAAACTGGACAAAAAGAATCCAGAGGTGTGCAGAGTCGGTCCTGGGAACCCTCAGGGGTCACAGGTCCAGCCTATGAATTGAGGAGCAGAATTGAGGTGGTGGTGGATGGAGAGCTGGACGGAAATTCACCTGGGGATTTCAAGGGCAAAGATCATCAGAGAGGGAGCAAGTCTACAGCAGGGAACAAGATCAGGAAGCAGCATCCAGTTCACCCAAAATCACATCCATTGCACAAGAGCATGGGCAGTCCTGCCTGGTGCCAGCGAGAGCGAAGGAAGGAGCCTCCGGAAACAAAGGGAAGATTCCCCAGGCTGAAGCCAATACAGAGGGCTCTGGTGAAGAACAGGAACTGCAATTCCCTATTTCGGTGGCTTTGCATGGAAGCCAGTCCTGCTCAAGTCAAATGTGGATGTGTTCTCAGAAAATGCTGACCTTTTGTTCTCCCAGGAGTGAGAAGAGCAGGGCTAGACAAGGGAGTTGCTCTGGAGAAATCTACAACTAAATTAATGGCTCAGAAAGGCTTGCAGTGCAGGGACAGCTGCTTTTTCTCACTTTTCCTTCCTGTTCTTGGAGACACTTTCTTGTCCCATAAGCTTTGCTGATTGTTGCTAAAGAACAACACAACACAAGCAAACTTTTAAGTTTGCAAGAATGAGAAATAGAAATTCCTCTTTGGAACACTGCTTAGGCTACAACAAAGCCATGAGAAGATTAGCGGCATGACATTATGGTTCTCCCCAAGGAGGAGGGTGTACCAAAAGTCATGTATCCTTAGAATAGAGACCATATTCCGTCTGGAGTGGATTTGGGCATCCACAGGAGGCGAGCAAGATTGGCTGACTTTGCCTTTCAATTGAAGCTTCCTGGGGCACAGCCTACAATAGGGTCCAAACTTAGTTGATTTTGCCACATTTTCCACATTCACTATTCTCATAGTAATTCTTATAAATGGTGGAGAAAATAATTTCACTAAGTGCTTGGTTTGTCTGTATCCACATGAGGACTTAGAAGGTCCATCTCAGTACAAATCCTATCACACAGTGAAGCAATCATGTTCTATTTCCATATTTTTCCCTGAAATCTAATCAGTAGCTTTATTGTTCTTTCACATTTCAACAGTCTTTTCCTTCAACACCCCATCAAGGCTTATTTACCTTATTAATGAAACTGGCACTATGCAGTTCATACCTAATCAACTCCTGCCCAATTTTCAACTGTCTGAACAATACTAGTATGACATAGAACTTACTGATTCATACATAATGCTAAAATGTAATGCTCTTTTATTCACACAGAAAAAAAATATATATATTCTTTCTCCAACTAGGTTTAACCATTTTGCACTCAAGGATTATGCATTTTACTTTTTAAATTTTCCTATATCAAGACACAGGGGAACACTAAATACATTTTTACATAGAGTAACAGCCCAGTTCTCCAGATGTAAGTAACCTTATCACTAAACCCTAAGAAGCGGCTAGTGAGAACAGAAAGGGAAGACAGAAGTTAGATAAGCTGGTGGAATTGGTGAAGCACACCCCGCCACACACACTCTGCCACTTCTGATACAGAAGAAGAAATGCTATGCCCAGAATCCTCCTCTGGTTCATGAGATGGTAGGGACTGGTTTATGTTGATGTTATAAAGTGACCATATCCTAAGACTCACAAGCTGAATCAGTCAGAATAAGCTAAACAACTCCAGAATCTCTGTCACCTAACACAGCAGACGTTTCTAGCTCACTCACACTGCAGGTCTGACACAGGTTAGCAGAAGGCTCTGTTTGCCACACTCACCAGGGAGCCAGGCCGACAAAGGCTTCCCCTCCACAGGGGCTCCCACGCTCACCCGCAGTGGTAGGAAGTGAGCTATGGCAATTGTGTGCTGGTTCTTAGGCTTCTTCCAGGAAGTGACGCACATCACATCTGCTCAACTCTCATTGGTCTGGACAAATCACGTGGCCACACCTAACTTTCAAAAGTGCAGTGAAATACAGTCTCACCATGTCCCTAAAGGGAGATAGGTGTGAACAGCACTAATGCCTACCACCTATAGCACAGGAAGACCCAGAGGACAGCCATCTACCTAACTCAGCATTGAGAAAATCTTTTCTCCAGAAGCGCAGAACTGGTGGGAGACGTCACCATTGAAGTATTGCCCAAATATTAAACGCAAAGATTCAGATTTAGAACATTTTTTAAATCTTTAAAAATGTTATTGCTATACATGGTTAAGTGGTAAATTCTCCCAAGATAATTCTTCCCAGAAAACTCTAAGATCCTCCCTCTTGTCCTCTCTCACTTTACCATATTAATTCCCTTCAGAGAATTTGTCATTGTTCATTTTTCTATGTAATTTCTTATTTAAACATTTTCAATAGATTATATCGGTTTAATTTCTGTTCTAATTATGGCACAAAAGATTTAAAACACACAAGTATCATTCTTTGAAGACCATTTGCCATCCCTGGCTCATTGCATACTGAATGCTCAATAAATCATTACTATTGTGCTGCTGATAATGAAACAGGGAAATTAGTTTTCTAAGGCCATTTCCATAAAATAGCAACCAGAATTCTGTATACTGGTATACCATGAATTAATTCAGTGAATAAGTCAGGTTTATGATGATGAACTTGGGCCATTAAAAAAAGGCAGTTAACATATATTCAGTATCTTCTTTTTAAGGATATAAGAATAGATTTTAGTGATATAGGCACTTAGAACAAAGCCAGCAAAATCTTTCCTTTCAGATTATGACAAAAAAAATTATCAAAAGGATATTAAAATAGGGGGAAACCCCCATCAGCTCTGAAAATCAGGAAAGAGCACCACCAGTCAGCACAGCAGAGCTTCAAGGACTACCTGGTGGATTGCAAATGGAAGCAAATGAAAGAAAAGGTCTAGGTGGTAACTTAGAACCTTCCTTCTTGAGAAGAACAGGGTTTTGAAAGAAATAAGCAAAGAGAATTTGTACCAAATGTTCATAGAAGAATTATTCATAACAGCCAAAAAGTGGAGACAACCCAAATGCCCACGAGTGGACAAATGGATAAACAAAATGTGGTATATTCCTGGGATAGAATACTATTTGCTCCTAAAAGGAACGAAGTATTGATACATGCTAAGCTTGGATAAAACCTAAAACTATGCTAAGTGAAAGAAGCCACATAATATATGATTACTTTCACATGAAAGTCCAGAACAGGGAAATCTACAGACAGAAAGTAGATTAGTGGTAGCTTAGAGGTTGGGGAGCAGAGAGGGGCAGTACACGGTGATAGCTAAAGGGTACTTGCTTCTCTTTGAGGTGATGGCTGCACATATCTGGGTATATACTAAACATCATTGAATTGAATACTTTAAATAGGTGAATGGTATGGTGTATAAATTAGATCTCAATAAAGCTGTTAAGTTTTTAAAAAAGAAATGAAAGAAAGAAAAAGAAGTAAAGAGAGCTCAGAGAACCTTGATACTCTCCTAAGTTTGGCGAGGGGTGAAAGACAGCTGTGGGAGAAATGAGGCCAGCTCCCAGAGGCTGGACAGGAGGCAGGGAGGAGGCTGGGTAGGAGGCTGGGCAGGAAGGTGGGCAGGAGGCAGGTAGGAGGCTGGGAAGGAGGCAGGTAGGAGGCTGGGTAGAAGAGCAAACAATGTCAAGAACTTGGTCTCTTGCACAGCAGCTTTATGAAACACAGAGCAGCAACTGTTTGGAAAGGATCTGAACTTGGAATGACCACTTTGGCCACTATACAGCAGTCTTTGGCTGCTATAGCATGACATGGATGTGTCACCTCCATCCACCATCCACTCTAGTTTACGGTCAGAGAAGAGGTTTCTAATGCTGTCCAGGCTCTTACAATTGTTTAACTACACAATTCTCTCCAAACCCTTAATAGCTTCTGATTTATTTGCTTCCAGGAAGTTCTGTGTCCGTAAATACACCTAAATTTCTTTCCTAATTTATTTATTTTCTCACTCAACTCTTTTCCACTCTTTCTCAATCGAATGGTGGCTATTTGGAGAGGCTAGAAGGGAATATAGCACCTTTAATGAGTTCTTTGCTTTGGGATTAAGTCTTGACGAGCTTTAACTCCTCAAAATTGCCTTTCAACATAGTTTCCTGCCCATTGAGCTCTAGCAGCAGTCATCTTTTCCTACTTGAAAAGGCCCACATTTCTGGACTCTATTTTCTTTTCTGCTTTTGAGCCAGGCAGTTCTTGCTTGAGCCCTTGCTCCTAAAATTTGCAAAATGTAGCCACTGTCAATTAGTATACAGCACTAACATTCTTTTATTAAATTTCTTCCCATGCAACAATGGGCTCATTGGGCATTTTACCTATCTTACAAGTTATCACTGACAAAATTTTTTAAATGTTTTGCCTTTGCAAGTCATGGGTCTCCATCCCTTAGCCTAACTGCCCTACTCTCCAGCTATAAAGAAAGTACTATGTATTTTAGTGTTTTTGTTATGGTAACGCTCACTTTCCTTACCATTTCTTACACTGGCTTCTGTGATATTAGCAGTTGAGAGGCTTTTCGTAATAGAAGTTCATGTCTTTCTTATACATAATACATAGTTTAATTGGCAGAAGAGGGGCTCTGCTCCATGCAGTTATTCAGGGACTCGGAATGGGAGAGGCTCTACCATTTCACCTGTGGTTTACAAGGTTGCCTTGGGCATTGCCAGGCAAACCATGAAGCGCAAAGGAATCATGCCTGAGAAGTGACTTTTCAATTCTGCTCCTGCTGCTGTCTCTTCCTCTGAGTGTTTCTGAATTCAAGTTCTTAGGAAATGGAATCTCGTTAGCTAGCTTATCCTTTGCTTATGAGACCGAACTTTAGGTCTCAGGCCGGCCTGTGGATTGTTTGGGACCTCTCATCCAATAGGCAAAGACTGAGAAGAGGAAACAAATGGTATAAAACATGGGTACCTAGCCCTGGCTGGTGTGGCTCACTTGGTTGGGCATTGTCCAGTACACGGAAGGGTTGCTGGTTCAATTCCCCATAGGGGGCTGCAGGAGGCAGCTGATCGATGTTTTGCTCTCCCCTCTCTCTCTCTCTCTCTCTCTCTCTCTCTCTCTCTTTTCCTCTCCCCCTCTTCTCTCTCTCTCTAAAGAATATCATATGGGAGCATACAACAGACTGACAAATCTCAGAGGGAAGGGTTGGGGGAGAGATTAACCAAAGAATTTATATACATATATGCATAACCCATGGACACAGACAATAGTTCATGAAGGCCTGGGGAAGGAGCGGGAGAGGGATGGAGGAAGTCAATGGGAAAAAAGGGGACATCTGTAACACTTTCAACAATAATGATTTAAAAAACATGGGCATCTAATGGCTGACTTTTCTGCAAGGACAGGGATTGACACCTAGGAGGGGTCACAGGTATGGCAAGCTGGCTAATAAATATTTGTTAAATGAAAAATGAAGAACCTGATGGCATCAGGTATTCTGCTAGATGCTACGCACATTGTGTATGACAAGACACCTATATGCAGTTTTCCAAAGTTCACATTTACAGACATGGAAAAATCCACAATATAATGTTGATGAAAAAAATCACATTACAAACAGGGTTATTCTGTGTTAAAAGACAAAATGTTTGCATATGTAAGAAAAAGAACCTAACAAGACACACGATATGTGAACATGTTTAACCATCTTTAACCTTTCTGAGACTCCATGGTTTCTCTATGAATGTGACCGAAAATGAGCCTCCTTCACATTTCCTGGGACAGTCTCAAGAAAACCCAGTGAACAAGTTAAGCTCTGGTTTTGATACTAAATAATCTATAGACAAGGGAGAGAATGGTTGGCAGTACCTCCACTGCAGTGGTCAGGAAAATGGAATCAGTGAATGCTGGATGCCTTACAGAGAAAAAGCCCTTATTTATTTATTTATTTTACTGTCAACATCAGGAAGCCTTTTTTCTCCAGCTATAAGATATTCCTAAGCCTTTTTGCTATGAAAATTTTAGAAAAGGATCTGAAACTAATCTGTATAAAAGCAAAAAAGGCAGATAACAGCTTAACAACATGATTCTCCATGGGAGCACCTAATAAAAATTATTCCTCCTTCCACCCCAAGATTTGTATCGGGAAGTTGGAGATGTGAACCATGATCAGCATTGTAACAAGCATGCCAGATCATTCTTATGGAAGTGATGTTTAGATGACATTGTGAGAACTACTGCCTTAACATGCTGTGGCGAGCATGGGCATTTACATTTTAGCAAGGACCAAAGCCTCAAATTAAAAGAGTGATAACTATCCAGGGTACTGGGTGGGCACTAGAATTAATGGAGGGGACACTTTGTAACCTATGACTGTCTATCTGCTGTGCTGTATGCCTGAAACCAATACAGAATAGTGTAGAAAGCAAACTGTAATCTACATGTATAAAAGCCTAAGCAACTAATCAACTGTTCAACTGTTCGACCACTCGACCGGTAGCTATGACACACACTGACCACCAAGGAGCAGACGCTCAATGCACAAGCATGGAAACATGGAACCGACTGATGAATTTCAGAGGGAAGGGGGGAGGGGGGAGGACAGGAAGAGATTAACCAAAGATCTTATATGCATACTAGAGGCCCATGCACCAGTGGGGTCCCTTGGCCTGGCCTGTGGGGATTGGGCTGAAACCAGCAGTGCGACATCCCCTGAGGGGTCCCAGTTTGCGAGAGGGCCTCTAGTAGAAGAATAAAATAATAAAATAAAATAAGAAAAGGAGTGAAATTGGTGCCATTTCCAGCAGCATGTTGGGCTAGAAACCATGATCAACTCTACTGCTGGAAACAACTAGAAATCCTGGATAAAATGTCTTTAAGTACCTTTTAAAATTTGTTGATGAGCTGTCCAGAAGGCAAGATATTCTCTGAAACCAAATAACCTAAACTTAAAGCAAGATGCTAAGAGGATGAGCAGAGCACATAGGTTGGCTTTTGGCCTGAGGGACTTGTCAAACCCAGGGAAACTGAGTGTCAGTTTTCCTATTGCACAGGGTTCAGGTAAAAAGAGACAAAGCTCTGCACACATGATAGTAGGGAGGCGAATAAGAGATCCCTATTGAAGCTGGGGTTCACCAGGGCTACGTGCTCAGTTGGGATAGACTAAAAATAAACCTGCTCTTGTCCCAGGGAAATGTCACGAAACCCCAGGATGGTGGGAGGGAGAAAAAGTCTCCCTTGAGTATTCATAACCACAAGCCAGGTAATATGTGGCTTCGAGCTACCTAGGTCATCCCCAAATCCTCAGGATGAATGTTTAAAGTGTTTTGGGCGTGGTATTGCCCAGGAGCCTGGCAAAAGCAAGATAAAATCCTCTCTGACTGAGACCATTTTCAGTCAGGTGCAAATATGACAAAAATAATGTTTCCAAAATATGAATGCCTTAAAAAATAAATCCCCCCCCCCACATATGAAAAATAGATGTCAGTATCACACCATATGACTGCATCAACAAATCCTGATGGTTTGGTCTTTAACATACATGCACAATTTCACCCCACCATGTTGATCTCTCCCACCCTAGTTCAGTCACCAGCATCTCTCACCCATACAGGACTTCAAAGCTAATGAACTCTTTTTCATCAACCAGGTACATGCTATCACTTTGTATTTTACCTTATATATGTTTTCTATATCTATACTTGTAGCTTTCATTTTGAAACTACTTTCTGATATTTATATTTGTCAAAACACAGCATTTCTGTTAGGGTATTTTAAACTTCTATAATCAACAGAGAGAGATTTAAGAGGGATTCAGAGAGCCTTCCAGTCCCCCTACTTACAGGGTGAGGAATGGCTGCCTTGCTAGAGACAGGTCCCTCTGACTCTCCTGTTCTCTCTCCCTTTTAAAAACCTGGAGTTCAAATAAATGTCCCCACTCTCCTACTGTCATTTGCAGGCATTCTTTTCCAGGCTACCACAGTCCATTTCACCCCAGTCATTTAAAGGAACACAATTTACCTAAGCAGTGTTTGCCAAACACATATAAAAAGCCCTCAAATGGGCAGTGCCATCTAATCTCAGCAGAATTTTTGCAGACCTCATCCCATTGGCCCACTGACTTTCCAGGTTATTCAAACACCCTTGTTTTGCTTCAGTTCCTTGACTCTGCCATCTGCATGGCTCTTGTGATGGGTGACTTAGTTGGGGCACACTAGTTGAAACCCTTAGTTGGGTTTCAGCTTCATCTTCAGCACTCCCCCCAGAGCCTGTTCTCCAACATCCACCCTCAAGTCTCCCGGGCCTGTGATGTCCACTGACAGCCACCTTGGAAGAAACAAGTCTGGCCTCTCAGACACCCATCTCCCCATCTCAAATACTGTTGGGGAAATCTCAGAGGAGAGCAGACGCTTCAAATTCACCTTAATAGAGCCCGGCCAGTATGGTTCAGTGGTTGAGCGTCAACCTATGAACCAGGAGGTCACGGATGGATTCCCAGTCAGGGCACATGCCTGGGTTATGGGCTCAATCTGAGTTGCAGGAGGCAGCTGATCAATGATTCTTTCTCATCATTGATGTTTCTATCTCTTTCTCCCTCTCCCTTCCTCTCTAAAATACACACACACACGCGCGCACACACACACACACACACACACACATACACACACTGAGTGGCCAGATTATTATGACCACCTGACGTTTGTAGGCAAATTAGCTATAATTTTGCATCGAAGTTGCTACAAGGGCCAGACCATTATAAATAGGGAAGCAGGATGTTTACCACGACAGTAAAAGTGATTTTTTCCTGAAGATATGGGTAAACAACACTATATATATATATATATATATCACAAACAAATTCACCATAATAGAGTAATTCTGTATTAGTCTGAGTCATACACCTCTGTCAGGGTCCCCCAGTCCAGCCCTGGTGACATTAACAAGTTGAATACTACCACCGGGAAGGGCCAAACAATGGAAAACTCTAGAGAAACTGATGACTTTAAATTTTGGCGTGAGCTTGGGGAAGGATGGGCATCCAAGACACCACCTGATCTGATCCTTCCCTCTCAGAGCTCAAAATGTTCCTCGCAGAGGGATATCGCATTTTATAAACTACTGCCCAAGGAACTTGTTGCTACAACAAAAAACTTCCAAGCCATGGAAACTGTTTGTATCAGCCAAACCCAAAGCTCAACTATACACACAGCCTAAAAATCAAGTTGCCTTAATTTTGCATTTTTGGCTCATTTTGCCTGGCCACATCCTAAAACCAAATGGGTTGAATTACTAGGTGAAAAATAAAATTCATCCATGGGAACTGTTGCTATTGTCACAGAAAACAAAGGAAGGCGTTTTTCTGCCAGGCCTTAGAAGGGGTGAAGTCGTTAGTTTAGGTCTAAAGAATCAGACTTAAATTCCTGCCACATGCAGAAAAATGAAGTTGACTCTTGATTAGACTCCCTGCTAAAAAGTCTCTTATTCTTTTAAATTGTATTTTAAAATATCAAGCCCAGGGAAACCTTTCTTGAGAACAATTTGAAAATGTCTATGTAAAGTCTTTAAAAATGTGTATAATTTTACCCAGTGGTTCCAATTCCGGGAATAATTATAAAAGTGCCCAGAAGAATTATCTTCAAAGATATTTAATGCTGCATTACTTTTAACAGTGAGAAAAAAAATAATAACAACCTTTAGATATCCAACATGGGAAATTGGCTAAATAAATTGGATAGTAGAAATGTTCTTTAAAAATCTAAATAGCCCTCGGATTAATCGTAACTCTTTATTCTTTACTTACTGCCTAATGCCCCAGCGTGCAGAATGCTCACACTAGGAGGCTCTCTTTAGTTAACCCACATATTTATACTCCCACAACCTGAGTTGTGTGCTCACCAGGAATCAGTTGTTTGTTGCCAACCTGTGTATGCCACTAAAGTTTTGTTATGCTAAAGCTGCTATAGTTTTAATTATGTGGCTTAATTAAATAATATGTTCACCAATAAAATGACAGGGAGAGATTTTTATTTCTCCAAAAACTGTATTGAATGTTTTAGAAAGACTAGATAAAACTGACCTGCACCCCCAAAAATGCTGCTGAATGAGATGATAGTAGGCATCTGTAAAATATGAAGGGAGAAAACTATAATGATGCCAAAGTCTTTTCTCTAGATTGGTAAATATATTTCAATCTAAAAATACATAGCTTGGGGTATAAGTTACTCTGATTAAATTGGATTTGAGAGATTCTACTGGACACCCATATGATAGATACTAGTCCACTATTTAAAATGAGTATGTGAAAAATAGATGAAATGGAAATTTGTGGTACATTTGCTAACAGGTACAAAAACCAATTGAGTAATAATTATATAACATATGATCCTGATTTTGTTTCAAAGTATACATTAATGCATAAGAAAACCCGAAAGGGACATATTCTAACATGTTATTGGCGATTATTGGTGAGTGAGCATTATGGGAACCTGTGGCTTGGCTACGGAATATCATGTGAACCATAACTGGCAGTCCACAAAGGGACAGAGGGAGATGAATAAAACAGAGAAGTCTGAAGTCTGAAAGACAAGAGATGCCAAGGAATTACTATCAGCCTTCTGCTTCCATTTTCATGGCCTGGTAACTGGTTTCAGTGTTTTTTTCTGAGGCCTGGGAACATTCCCCTTGTGGTTCTCTAAGATACCCATGTTATTAATTCCTCATTTTTGCTGAAGCTAGGTTTCCTGAACTTGCTTTCTGTTACAGCAACAAAAAGTTTTATTAATGCAAGCAACTAGTAAGTAGACTCACTTTTAAAAACAAACAAGTGCACACACTCACCCAAAATTCAGGTTATCTTCATACGCACATGCAAACAAAAGTCTCTGGGGTGAATTACATCAGACTCAAGTGCCACCAGAGCTGTTATGAGTAACTTGGAAAGATCCTTTCCCTCTTGGTTGTGCATCTTGAACCTGAGAAGGAACAGACCTAAGAAGTGTGTGAGCCTATGTGAGGGTCTGAAAGAACCATCAAGAATGTCCCCCGCAAATAAAAAGTGGGCCTACGGCTTACCAAGGCTGGATGAAGGCACTGACCAGTGCCATGGGTCCTTATTGGGCACCAGTGGTTCATTCTCAATACAGGGGATGGACATGTTGCCCCATACCTATGGTCGGGGCCCACTGTGGTCAGCACCAGTTGACTTAACCAGCCTGTTTGAACTTCACTGAGGACATTCGTTGGTTATATGCCAGTTGAATTTAATCTTTTTCTTGAAAGTTGCCCTTGGGGCTCCTCCTTCAGAATGAACTGGGAAGATTGTTAAATGCTGATTCTTGGACCTTGCCCCAGGCCTACTGAATCAACACTGGGGTAGAGGGTGAAGAAGTTGCCTTTTGCAAGCACCTTGTGGGATTCTGGCATACACTAAGGTCTGAGGAATGCGGCCCCCACCACATGTAAGCAGGAAGTGAACGCTGCCTCATCGCCTGAGGGATGACTCCCAGGCATCTATCATTGAGTTGATTTCTCCTCCTGGTTCTGACTTTGATTTGTTCTGCGATCTTAAGCAGAACATTTCACCTCCTCAGACTTCAGTTTCCTCATTTGTCACTTAGATGGGGTTGGAGAACAGACCATCTCTAAAATCCCCTCCGGCACGAAAAAATTTCAATTTCTATGTTATGAGTGATTCTCTTTTATTTGAAATGTGCCTAAAGTCATTTCGGGCTTAGTGTGGGCTTTAACTAATTGTTAGCTGTATAAATGGATGTAGTGCATAGCCGACTTAGAAAATAACAAAGACTTACTTAAGCAGAATTTCAGTTTTTCTTCTCTGTACTAAAACAGCAGGCTCTTTAAATCTATCATAAAACCTTAAATCGTTAGGACAAGAAGAGATTTGGCAACTTCCTACCAGAGGATATGGCAGACATGTAAGAAGGATATGGGGCTTTTTCTTCTGGTGTGGGAGCCGTTTCCTTGGTGAGCCACCATTAGGACCAGGATGGCGGTGGCAAGGGATTGTATGATTCCAGTCCAACCTCGAACTTATAAGGGGAGAAATGGATGCCCAGAGAAGCAAGTGACTGACCCAAGGTCACCCCTTTGTTGGGAGTAGAGAGGCCGTGCCAGAGCTCTCTCCTCCCGACTCCTTGCCCAGGGCCCTTCCTATCACCTCACCCAAGGCCCAGGATGAAGGCCACCAGACTTTTCCTCGGGACTAGGGGCCTTCCGGCCTCGGAGGTTTTACTTTAAAATCTATGCTGTTCCAGTGGGCAAACAATGCCCAAGGAGGGGGCTTGTTAACTGTTCCTTCCTGGGGATGTAGAGAAGAATTTACAACATTCCCCACCCTAGGTCTTCTTCTGAGACTCCTGAGGCAGCTCTGTCGGGAAAGGGCTGGTTATGTTAACCCCTTCCCATTACCTCTTTCCACACACAGTGGTTTATGCAGAATGAGGTGGGACTCCAACTCTGTCACAAAATACCATCAAGGCTCATACAAACTGTGGCCCAGCCGGGTGCGGAGGCCATGCACAGGGGCCGGCAGAGCTGTGCTTCTGGCAGGGAACGCCCCCTAACTGCCCTCCTCACAGGGGTTAAACATTGCCCCTGTATAGGTGACTCCCTGATAATAAATTGTTATTCCTTTTTACTTTATTTCTAAAATAGCACATTTTTTTTATTTTACTTAAATGAAGTACTTACTAGATGTATCACTATTATCTAAAACTAGCATAAACTGTTACCATGTTCGAAATCCGTTTGTGAAATTCGTTCAAATGACTGTGTGTGTGTTAAGTGCCATTGAGTCAGCTCCAACTCCTGGAGACCCTGTAAATGAGTGATGTCCACAGTTCTGTCCTCAATAGCCCTGCTCAGCCCCTGCAGACTCATGTTCACAGATTCCTTTATGGAGTCAATCGTCTCATATTTGGTCTCCTCTTTCCCTGCCGCCTTCCATTTTCCCCAGCATTGGGGTTCTTTCCAAAGAGCCCTGCCTGCCTTCGCATGACATGCCCAAAGTAGCCCCATTTTGTCATTTATGCCTCTAGTGACCCTTGTTCCTCTTTCTGGTGGTCCAGGATAGCCACAGCTCTCTGCCAACACCATATTTCAAATGAATCCATTTTCAAATTACTGCTTACAGATTAATAATAGTCTACAACCAAGGGATAATGGCTAATTTAACAAACCAACATTCCTGCACATTTGAAGTGTAAAAAGAAAAAACAAATTCAAACTTTTTCACTTTCCTATTCTCTTGTTTTTTGCCTCAAACAATAAAACTTCTCATTTCTGCCTTAAGTTAATTCAACAATTTCACTAATTTTGACAACAGATGGGCTAAACTTTATTCAATAATATAAGTAAAATTAGAATAAAAATCCCTCCCCCAAAAGCCACCCAGTTCTCATAGCTAAACACTTTGGAAGCATCTACTTAGGTATCAATAATTTGACTAAATCTGAAGCACAGGCAGGGACTGTTCGGGCTACTATGATATCATAATTTCAAATTGTTCATCAGGGTCAATTCAAAAAGAAACAATGCTCTAACGCCTAACTCTGGTAAATGTAGTAATAAAGTCGTATTTTGAAAACAATACTCTAATGATCAGATATTTTTCTAACTCAGATAGAATCTCAACTTTAACGTGGGTTAGTGAGGTTTCACTAGCAGACATGTACCTCTATGGAAAGTCAGTACATTCGGATGATGGCTAATGCCTATTGCAGAGGTAAGAAGTAGACTTAACATTTACTATTAGCACTCACTATTAACATGTATCACTCACTATTTTCAAGTAACTCCAAGGGATGAATGATTGACTACAAATAGTCCCTCAAAGCAGTAGGCCAACAGACTAGTGTGGGAAAAGCATAAAGATAGGTTGGTGTTAATGCAAAGCAGAGGGAAGCCCTGCTGTCATGTCTGAGGAGGCAGAAGAGGGAGAGGTTAATTCTGACTCAGGGAATGATGAAAGGGTAAGGCTGCCAAGAGCTGAGCTGGGGCCAGGGCACCAGGGGAGGACAGCACCTGAGCAATGGTAGACACATAGGAAAAGGTTTGCCCCGAGAGCAGGGAGCAGTTTGCTGGGAGTGGAGGGTGTGCCCACTAGGGTGCGGACAAGCAAATGTGTGGGAAACAGAACTGGAGACCATTCCAGGGAGCTTGGGCTTGATTCTGTGAGGATCTGCTAACATTTTTTGAGCCGATGAGTGAGCAGACCTAGGTTTGGTGCACTCTCTTAGGCAGCCGTGGGAGGAGTGATTTAGAATCAGGAGACCTAGAGGCCAGTGAGAAAGTTATGGGGACCATTGCCCCTGGTTGAGACTTATTCCCAACCTTCCAGTTTATCTGCTGCCTGCAGAGAGGATCATTAGCATATAGGATGCAAGTGTTTGAGCATAGAAACATTATACATTGGCTTTATCATTATTTCTTTGTTCCAACTGGGCTGGTTATGAGAGAGATTTTTAGTGTCCTTTTCATAATCTAAGAACCTCTAGTGAGATAGTTAAATATGCAAAAATAATTATGCAATTTGCTCAGTTTAGAAATATTGACCCTTTTAATTGACATTGATGTTTTGGGGGCATAGATGATGAGAATGTTTTTGAAAAATTGTCTATGAATATATACCTATCATGTGTGAGTAAATTACTAAGCGCATTCCACCTCCAGGAACAGAACTAAAGAAGATTTGCTCTGCCTCATCTACTGACCATGGCTTCTACCTTGGGGCCCAGTGCAGCTTCCCCCAGTGTGTGTGGGAGGGGATCAGCTTCCCCCAGCATGGTGGGAGGGAATGGTGGGAGGGGATGGTGGGCGGAGCGCAGATGTATTGTTTTTCTTATCTCAGGATACGTGCCAGGATCTCCATGTCATAAGTAAGGAAATAGACCAAAGCTTTAAACAACTAGTGTCAAGGTCTGCACATAATCAGAAAAGCTGAGAGAAAAATCCTCATCTTTAGAATTCTTGTTATATATCTAAATGTAAATATATAACGTTAATATAGAACAAATTTCTCCTAAGGACATTTCACCTTTTTACCTAAAAAAAAAAAAATACGGGGTCCAAATGTTTCTAAACTTTTTCTCCGGACTTGACACTTTTAAATATATCAAACATAACCATTTACCAGCAGAGGAGTTACAAATACAACACAATTACAACCCTAACTTTTGAACAAAAGCAAAAATATTACTATATAAAAGTTATTTTTCTCTCTCACAAATCACCATCGCTGCTCACACAAAACACATACTTTGCAAGTATCCCCAAATTTCTGAAAACTTCACATCTCTTGTCTCAGACTCTAAGTTAGAACCTGCTTCCCATACTGTGGGCTCAGAGGCGAGGCATGTCAACTACCTTATCAATCTGAACTCCCCCACCCTCCTAGGATACCACACACAGCCTCTACAAAGGGGTCTGCAGCTGCGTCCTGTGGTGGGGAGCACTCTCCAGGATGTGTGCACACCCATCCTCTCCTTGAAACTCTTTTTGCCCTAGTTTCCTTCCTGACGTCATACACCTAGAATCTGCCCACGCCTTTGGGTTGACAGCTGAGTGGGCAGCCTGCCTGGATGGAGGCTCCAGCCTCCTCCTGCAGATAAGATACTACTTCTCAGACCCTTTTCAGCTCTTTACAACCCAAGGGTCAGATCTACCCTGTCCAGGCCCCCAGTCCAGCTCCTTCTAGGAGAGAATTCATACCTGGTGGGTTAAGACCAGTCACAGCACAGGAGGAATCCTCCTAGCTAGCTCCTCTATGATGTGCCTTAACACTTAGCCTTAAGTGTTAGGAATAGGAATACATAATAGCGCTTTAAGCAGAACTATAACCGGATTTGCATATATATGCAAATCCGGTTATAGTTCTGCTTAAAGCTTCTGTGGCTTGCCAAGTTACAGATTAGTGTCCGACCTGCCACACTGTCTGGCTGACTAACTTGGCCTCCAGACTCCCCAGATGTGAGACTCTAATGACTCACCTGAAGTCTCAGTATTCACACGGCCGGACCTTCTACCTGGGAAATTTTCTAAGGAGCAGGGTGTTCATTTGTGAGCCTGAGCACTGCCTTTCCCTCCAGACGTGTCTGTGTGGTGTCAGGAGAGGCGGACCTCAGCACAGATGGTGGCTCCTGCAGCATTCGCTCCAGGCAGCTGTGTTCAGTGACCATCAAGCTCCCTGGCGACACATGCCCGGCGAGCCCACGGATTATGACGATAAATAGTACAAGACCTCTTGCAGGTCGTAGGCCATGGAACACATGTTTAACTTCTTCAGGAAAAAAAGAGTCCACTGGCAAAAAAAGAAAAGAGTGAAAGAAAATTGCCAAAGACCTCATTTCCTGCGCATAACCAGATGGTTATGAATCATGTAAAAATCCCTTCCGCCTCCATGAACAAATATTTCGTGTTATCTACAGACCAGCAGTACATTGGTGATGAGTAAATGCATAAGAAACTTCTAGGTGGTAGAATATACTTCTCAAGTATATGGAAAAATACATAACATAAAAATCTTTATCTTCCCAGGAAGAAAGGAAGAGAGGTGGGAGGGAAAGAGGGAGAAGGATTGGATGGTCCTTTGCTGGCCAAGGTGCCTAAGAGCCACGGACAGGACCAGAAATGCAGGAGCTTTCTGCACATCTGCCTCTCCCTGGAGCAGAGATCAGGCCCTGAGGCTCCCGGCCTCCGAGAGGAAGTGTCACCACTTGGCAAAATCTGCCCAGGGAGGTTCTGGTATTGTCCTCTTTGGCCTCATGACAAGAATGTTCGCTTACAAATCCCAAGTTATCCTGAGTCCATCTGGTGTTTCGTGAGGATCAAAAGCAAAAGCGCCTACCCTCTCTCTCTCAGGCTCTGACCTGCTTTCACAGGCACTCGAGCTCTCAGGGTGAAGCCCAGGCTTGTCCCCAAGAGGGTGCTCCGGGAGGGAGAGAGATACCAAGCACGGAGAGAGAGCGCGCCCACCCCCACTCCATCCCCTCACCGCACACAAGGGACAGAGTGAGTCAGCCAGAGGTCCCTGCAATCAGTGGCAGAAGACAGACTGCTGGGTCTCCTGGGTCCTTCAGCCGCACACTGGTTATTGCAGACAAAGCTGTAAGGGAACTGAGAGGTGATTTTCCAGAAGGAAGAGAAATGAGGCTTAGCAGGGTCAGGCCACTCATGTTGGTCACAGAATGAGTTACAGAAGGGTTGAGACTAGATCTCAAGGGTGGGAATATCACTTTAACGTTTGCCATTGTATGGGTTGGTTTGGTTTAGAAGTAATAACTTTAACCCAGCGACTCTTCAAGAGAAAATAAGCCACGATTTTGAGGGTGGTAGGGAATGGGGGTGAGGGGAAGGGAAACATCGGTCAGCATTTATGTCATTAAACAAACACCTTTTTGACACAGGTTTGACATGTTCATTAAATAATATGCTATCTATCCCTGGCCAGGTGGCTCAGTTGGTTGGAGAATCATTCCAAAAGGTTGTGGGTTCAATTCTTGGTCAGGTCTCAGATGGGAAGCAATGGGTCAATGTTTCTCTCTCACATTGATGCTTTCTCTCTCTCTCCCTTCCTCTCCCTCTAAAATCAATAAACATGTCCCATGGTGAGTATTAAAAATAATAATCTATACTAATGATAGCCTAGGTGGTCATCACACCCTCACGCCGTGACGCCCTCACGCCATCACAATCCCATAATCCATCACCAGGAGGCTGTGTGTGCAGCAGTGGGGCCCGGCGGCCAGGCCTGGGGGTCCTACGGCCCTGTGTGGCACGGAGGCAGGACCCCCGGCTCTGGCCTAGCTCTTTGGGACAATCCATCGGGGAGCCTTGGATAGGTGGGCAGGGCCTACCTCTTTGGGGCAATTGATCACGGGGCTCCCGCACTGTGAGAGGGCACAGGCCAGGTTGGGGGATCCCCCCTGAGTGCACAAATTTCATGCACTGGGCCTCTAGTAATAATAACATGCCATCTATACCAACTTGTTTGACCTGAACAACAAGTTCAAACACCAAGGGGGCTGGAGAAGAGAGAGGGCATATAAACAGAAGAGAGGGGGGAGAAGTTTCCACTCTTTCTCAGGACAGGAGCTTGGCACCTCATTCTTTTGTGAACAATAGAGCCACTGTGTAAGCCCCACATCACTCAGAGAAGGAGGAACCAACCCAGGAGGCCTTACACTTTGTAACCTGTAGTGCCTCTTTCTCATTTCCTCCTTGACTACTGATTCTCAGGGCTCCAGGTGGGCAGCGTTGAAGTCCAGTTACATTAACTGTCCACACATCCTGCCCTTGATTTACTTCATTATAGAAAGTAGCCAGAGTGCAGCTGAAGGCTCTCTGTGTCTGGATTTTATGACAAAGAGGATATATAAACAGAACTTCAGGGCCTTCCTGAGAAAGAGGAATCGGCCTCTCTTCAGTCAGGAGCCAAGGAATTATTTGCACGCCAAGCAAATAGCTCCCAAGCTAACAGAAAATGGCTCTAGGGGCGTATCATTCATTGACCCCGGGAATTCCCCCAAGACACCTCTGGAATTTGAAAATTGCTGTTAATCACATTAAACTGTGAGGGTTACAGATTCTTCCAGAAGGGATGATCACAGAAATGTGTGGTGTCAGTTGAGGTTCTGATGAACAGGCGCTACTAATTTCAATTGTTTTTCTTATAATCCAAGTCCATGCATGAATTCTCATACATGCAAGCTAACTGTGAGTCAGGGCTGGCCAAGATTGTGGGACGTGAAGTTAGTGCCTGTATTCTTTCCACCTCCCCTTGAACACAGTGCCTACTCTGCATTGATCGGGTCTGGTGTTTGAAACACCTACCACAAGTTTAAGCATTTTTGTATCTAAAAGACTTCCTTAGAAATGAAAATACTCTGAGAAGGGACAACACATCAGGTTGTTATGGGCTGACTTGTGTCCCCCAAAATTCATATGTTGAATTCCTAGCCCCTGATACCTCAGAATGTGACTGTTTGGGGAGACTGGGTCTTTAAAGAGGTACTTCTGTTAACATGAGGTCATTATGAGTGGTGTCATTATAAGAGGAGATGAGGACACAGACATGTGCAGAGGCAAGGCCTTGGGAAGATACTAAGAGAAGACAGCCATCCACAAGCAAGAAGAGAGACCTCAGAAGAAACCCACCCTGCTGACACCTTCATCTCGGATTTCTAGCCTCCAGAAGTGTGAGAAGATAAATTTCTTTTACTTAAGCTGCCCACTGTGTGGTACTTTGTTATGGTAGCTCTGGAAAATTAATACACAGGCTATTGACACTCAAACATGAATTATTGATAGTAGAGAAAAAGCGAGCCCTGTCTCTCCCATGGGAATTGGGGACTATGAACCAATTAAGCCCTTGCAGGAATGCCAGGGCACAGTGCTTACAACCATGAGCTCCGGAATCAGCACTGGCTATGGGACCCCAGGTAAGTTACTAACCACTCTAACTTCAGCTGGCTCGTCCATGATGCGGGTGCATAGTTGTGCTGACCTTATAAAGTTGTTAGGATGAAATAAAATGCATGGAGAGCACACAGTGTCTGAGACACAGTGAGTTCTCCATTTATCGTGGTTATGATCATGGTGAGAGGGGCTAGGAGAGGAGGTTCTGAGAGTGGGACCAGAGGACGATAGAGTAGGAAGTCGACAAACACTATGGTGGTCTAGAGAGTCAAGAGCCCTGTAGCTGATTAGATAACTTTGGGAGCTCACTTTGCCACTCCTCGGTTTCCTCATCTAGAAGATCAGAGGGATACACTACACACCGAGGAGAGTAGGGGCAGAGGGAACTGAAAACCACCTCGATATTTTCTCAAAGTGATTCTGGAAGAAGGAGGTTCTTGGCTTTTCCTCTCCACCGATGTCAATCATGGATCAACTTCAGAGTCACACAGGGGACATAAGCATACGTTTCTCCTCTTTTTTTCCTATTCCACTAAATTCCCATTCCTGGAGTAGGTACTATGCTTGGTAGGAGAAACATTTTCCTGGGCCACCTTTACAGTG
This sequence comes from Myotis brandtii, assembly GCF_000412655.1. NCBI lineage: Eukaryota > Metazoa > Chordata > Mammalia > Chiroptera > Vespertilionidae > Myotis > Myotis brandtii. The sequence continues at coordinate 1,531,242 of NW_005359590.1, forward strand.
ATCTCAGGACTCTGGACTGGCCCCTTTGAATCTCCTTCTCCAATGACCTTCATTCGAGTCTCCCCTCAAAACTGTCCTATATCCAGGAAACCTAGATTCCCACATCCCAAGACAACATTCGTCTGGCTCAGAGGAGAGAAGAGCACAGGTGGGTTAGCCTTTGTCATTTATGAAGGGACCCCAGAGATTTACCATGGCCATGCATCTCTGCCAACCTCAGAACTGAAGAGCCTAATCTCCCCAATGATAACATGTATTAGATGGTACCTCATGAAGCTTTGAACAGAGCATGCATTCATTCAGGTGCTCAGCACTTGCTCTGTGCCTACTTGCTGCCATGACAGGGTGCTGAGTGCTGGGGCTGCACATGGGGAGAAACAAGACACAGTTCTTTCCTGGGAGTAAACTCTGAGAATATAAGATTTTTTTTAAAGTCCATTGTCTTGCCAGGTCCCTTACATTGCATCAATTGCTGTTACGTATTGATATAAACCATCATGAAAAGAACTAAACTTCCCCACCTTCCAGAGCCATTGATTGGCCATTTCTGATCTGTTCACTAAAGGCACATGGCAATTTTCCAGATTCCAAGACTCAGACTAATTGATAATGACAGGATACTTCTCAAGCCTGAGAAGCCAGGGGGATCCAAGGCCTTTGCTGACTGCGTGGTCATCCCCTGTGACTAAACAGGAAGATTTGTGCCCTTAGGTATCTCTGGTCAAAACAAATACTTGAAATTCTGACTCTATTATCTAGCACCCAAGCCTGGCCCATTCCTAGAAGTTATAGAACTGAAAAGCATCAAGATCAGGGAACTAACAGGCAAATCCCCTCTGAGTGGATGTGTAAGTAACCACAATGGGAACACAGTTTTCTAATTACGGAGTCCATGGGTCTCACAAGCATGTGTATGGACTTCTAAGGCATACTTCGCATGCCTCAATTACCAAAGAAAAAGGGGGATTGAACACCAGAAAGTTCCGCCCCTGTCTACACCACAGTTTAGATGGATAGTAGGAAGGGGCAAGTTCCTATTTTATAGGGTAGTTTAAAGATTACATGGTTGACATTCATTGCCTCTTGTTTTTACAACCCTCCCCATCCCACCCCCGGAAGCCCCAGGTATATCCGAAGGAAAATATTGCAAGGCTTAACATGACAGAGCAAGAGCAAGACAGGGAGGGAGGAAGGAAAAGGGGGAGAATGAAAAAGGAAAAGAAAGGAAATGGGAAATGAATTATTTGTTCAGCTTTGTCAATAAACCGACCTGCGTGCATACAGATGCACTTGGCTGGTTTGACACTAGAGATCTTAACGTAGAACTTCTCTGAAGACTCACCACATACAAATTATCCCAGAGATCCCTCGTGAGTGGACTTTTTCTAAAAAGGGATACATGATCAAACTCTTACCACAGCCAGAGACAACTGAAAGTCGCCTCACAACTCTTACTTATATATTATAATGAGTTGTAAAGAATATGTTTAATTTTAAATTTTTGACTATACAGATCCTTTAAATGTTTATAAAACAAAACACTCATGAGATGTGGCTTTTAAATATATTTTTAGATTACATAAAAGTTCTCTGAGGCTATTTTTCTAACTTGCAACTAGAAGGTTTCTAAAGTTCGGCTTTAGTTTTTTGTTTGTTTAGGGTTTTTTGTTGTTAATCCTCACCCAAGGATATTTTTTCCATTGATTTTTAGAGAGAGTAGAAGGGATGGGCAGAGACAGGGAGAGAGAAACATCAATGTGAGAGAGACACATCAATTGGTTGCCTCCAGCAGGCACCCAGACTGGGGCTGGGGATTGAGCCTACAGCCCAGGTACCTGCCCTTGACCAGAATCAAACCTGCGACCCTTCAGTACACGGGCTGACACTCTAACCAACTGAGCAAAACCAGCTAGGACTTAGCTTTAGTTTTAAAACTAAACAGAACACATCCAAAATAAGCTTGTAGAATAGTTAAAATGATCCTGATTTGCAGAGTTAAGAATACGTTCAATCACTAGAAAGAAAACGCTAAGCTTTCGAGAAAAGAACGAACTGCTAATACTAATAGGTAATGTTTATTGAGCATTTACTATGCACATTTGCTCTGTCCCAACAACTCTGAGGTAGGTATTATTTTCCCCATTATAGACTGAGGGGATTGAGGTTCAGTGATATGAAACAAGCAGCCCAGGTCGTGGTATTTGTAAGTGGAGAAAGCTAACTAAGAACCTGAGCAGTCCGACCCCAGCACATATTCTTGCAACGACTACATTGCACTGTCTCCCTGCAGATGGAAAGGGAAAACATCTTAATCTGCAATTGATTGATGAAACAATCAGGGATTCCTCTGCTTTGGAGTCAAGTATTTATAGTGCAATAAACTCTTCCACGCTTTCCTTCCTCTCCTGCATTTTCAAAGCTTGTCTTCTTGCCAGCTGCTCGGCACAGGAGGAACCTGGAACCCCCACCCATTTCATTTTCTCTCTAGCTGGAGCCAAAAGCCGCTTCACCCCCTCGGGCCTGCCCCGGCTACTAAAATCCACCTACTTTCCCAGACACCGAGGAGTGAGCAGTATCTGGACAGGCATCGCAAATCTGATGAGGACTGGTGAGAACCGTGCCCTCCAGCAAGGCGGCCAGGAAACACTCCACAGGGAAGTCGGGAGCCACAGAACCGGTTCAGAGACACGCCGCCTGCTGAGAAAAAGGGGATGCAGAGCTTTCCACCCTCCAACCACGCATGTGTGTTAGAACCATCTGTTCAGTACGAATGTAGCACATGTAAGCTCTCCATTCTTCCGTCCTTTGTGTCGGCCATGGTCTTTAAAGATGGGCTCACGTCCCACTTGCTCAGCCATCTTGTGGTCACTTGTCAACAATTTCGTACTGTGTAGGGGATGAGAAAGACAGTCAGACTTCAACATATCAGGGTGATGGCGTCCTGGTAAAGAACTGAAGTCGTGGGAGGGTCACGAGCTCCGTCAGAGCAGGGACTGCCTTGCTGACTGCCGGTGCTCCATGAATACGGGTCCAAAAGGCAGGAGGAGGGCGAGGGGAGGAAACCATTTTTCCCACTAGAAGAGAAGCATTTGATGTTCACCTGAGCCTCAGCCTCCTCCTCGTTCGCAGGATCTAATTATACCTTAGGCGGGAGAGATTTCCGTTTGTCTAGCATCGTAGAATTGACTCAGTCGGCTGCCAGCTTCTCTCAGTCATAGTTAAGGTCAGGAGTGAGAGTGATTTCCGGTTTCAGTTATCTGCTGCCACATACAAGCCACCTGAGACACAGCGGCTTAAAACAACAGCAATCATTTCTTTGCCCGCATTTCTGTAATGTGGCCAGAATCCAGTGGGGCCAGTTTGTGGTGATATAGAGGCAACTCAACTGGGGCTGGATGATCCACTTCCCAAGATGCCATGCTCACAAGGCTGTCGGGTGAGTGCTGGCCGTCTACCGGGACCTCAGCTCGGGCTGCTGCCAGAGGACCCTGGTCCTCCCCTCCCTGAGGCTGGCCATGAGGCTGCGTGGGCTTTTGCACAGTATGGCAGCGAGGTTCCAAGAGCAAGTATCCCAAGAAAACAAGCCCCATTTGCAAGCACTTATCAAGCTTCCACGTGCATCATACTTGCTAATGTCCCATTGGCCACAGAAAGTTCCATGACCAAGTCCAGAGTCATTGGGGGAAGAGTGGGGGCGATACACAAGGATATAAATACCAGGGGTCATAGTTCACTGTTGGCTATCAAAGTAACAGTTTACCACAGAGCATGATCATTTTTGTCTCTATTTAAAAAAAAAAATTGAAAGTTGGTGTTATTTTCCTACTTGTGCATTTTTTATTAGCCAGAAACTTGATACCAATGTTTACTAAATTTTCGGCTGGCTTAGAAAAACTGTTGGGGGGAAAAGTTCAGAGAGAAAAACATTTATGGGTATATAAAATCAGGAAAATAGAAGTTCTTATTTTAAAAAGAACACTATCCTGGAACCACAGGGAAGGGCACATGTGATTAGGGGATAATTATGTTAAAAATGAAAGTCATGGCATTCTGGTTAGCAAAAAACATATCCTATGTAATAAAAGCCTAGGTGGCATTACACCCTCATGCAACACCCTTGTACGACGTGGTCACAAGATGGCCGCCACAAGATGGCCATGCGCACAGCGGAGGCGGGGCCCAGTGGCCGCTCCGAGTGGTGAGGCCTGGGGGTCCTGTGGCTCTGCACTGCGTGGAGGAGGCCGGTCCGGCGTCTCTGCCGCCTTGCACAGAGGAGGCAGGTCCCAGCGGAGGAGGCGGGTCGTAGCAGAGGAGGGCAGTTGGGGGTGATCAGGCTGGCAGGCAGGCGAGCGATTAGGAGCCAGTGGTCCCAGATTGTGAGAGGGATGTCTGACTGCTGGTTTAGGCCCGATCCCTGCGGGTCCCAGATTGGAGAGGGTGCAGGCCAGGTTGAGGCACACCCGCCCCCTGCCCCCGGGCCTCTAGTATAGACATAAAGCATACACAAATGTCATAAGGAGTGGAAATGTCACAAGTTAATAAAGGTTCCTGAAGAAATAATAAAAACTTTTCAGATACAGTCAGAAAAACATAGTTCAATTTTGTAAGCAACAACATTTCAACTGGACTTTCAAAACAGTTGTTAATGTCACTGATGTTTTATGTTTCTGTCAACAATGCAATTGTTAAAATAGTGAGATGGCTAATACTTTGAAGTACTGGATTAGAATTCAAACTAACTGAAATAGAAGAGCATTAACAGCATTAACATTTTTAAGCTTTTACCATGTCCCAAGCCTATACTAAGAACTCCATGCACATTTATCTTCATAAAAAACTTACACCACACAGAGTTTTAATCATTTCCTCAAAACCACACTTCCGGTCAGTGTGGGAGATAGGATCAGCAGCCAGATCTGTCTACATATTTTGATGAATTCGTGAGATAACAAATTTCTGTATACAGAAACATTTGTTTTTTCATTGATTATATTAAACTGGAAAATATATTCCCAAAGGAAAAAAATACTGATCAAAGATGCAATAAGAACATTACACATAAGAATTCTGAAAGCTCTTTGAATCTCCAAACTAAATGGAAATTTTTAATGAAATGATAATAACTCCCAAAGTAATTAACCAAATCAAATACCGAACCGTCAAATATCTAATTATGAACATGTTTCCCTGGGGCTAGATATAGGTGAGGGAGTGTTTTTTAAAAGCATTAAGCTGCTTCTTTCCTTATTCCAAATATTCCCTTTTAAATCCCCCAGAAGTTGTAAATTAAAAAAAAAAAAGAATCTGGGTACTTAAAAAACTTCAAAACAACTCATGCTGTAAAGTCTTTATCTTAGCTTTTTTGCTTTTGTTTTTCTGACTGTATCTGAAAATCTTTATTTCTTCACCAACCTCTAATTTGTGACATTTCCACTCCTTATGACATTTGTGTGTGCTTTATATATGTCTATATAAGTTTTTTGCTAACCAGCATACCATGGTTTTCATCTGTAACGTAATCATCCCCCAATCACATGTGCCCGTCCTTCCCTGTCATTCCAGGATCATGTGTTGTTTTTTAATAAGAACTTCTATTTTCCTGATCTGCTTATTTCCTATGGGTCCCTCCCTAATGTTTTATTAACTGAGAGTTTTGCTCTGCTTGCCCCAGGACTACTAATAAGGGATTTAATTGATCCACCTCATTGACATGCCTTGTAAGTTCATGATGCTCTTGAAAAACACCATTCATTTTTACTGCTTAGAACTAAAAGGGGCATGTGTATGGAGTAACCATCACTGTGGCAGTCACAGGAGCAGCAGGAGCTCTATGAAAAGTCCTGGCTTCCTAATGTACTTTTACTTCAGCATTGGCACTTCTTCACAGTGAGGAAAAATGACTCAATAGTGCTGCAGCATAAACACGGACCACACCCCTGGGGCACAGAAGCACGAGGGGAACATACAGAATTCCTTCATTTTTCTCAGAGCTCTATTAGCCTTAAATGTCCAATTTTGGCCTCAGTCACTCAGGCAAGTAGTGAAAAGTTTGGGAAATATCCAGAAAAGTGTGTGAAAATTATTTAAAAAGCCAAGAAAATTGGTCTTAGGAGAATTCTAAAAGACCTCGGGCTATATATTCCATAAAAGAGACACCTACAATGGATTTAAGATCTGTCTTCACATCTGGGTCGAGCTACTATCAGAGTGGACTGAGGATCAGAATGAAGACACTGTTGAAGACTGTAAGATTCTAGAACAGATTGCTAGGGAGGGGGGTTGATTTTAAAAAATAGTCTGGAAGCATCTTTGTCTTGTGTTTCCCCCCAAACAGATTTATACTCAGCCATAAACAACGGGATTGGCCCCGTGTCTGGCACGTTAACTATTCACAGAATCCAATGGCATTCAGAGACTAGGCCAAAAGTTTAAAAACCTCATTGTTTTGTTTTCAGGAGATCCTTTCAGTGCCAACACTGGCTATTTGCTAATAGTAATGTGCTCACAGGAGACCTCCCAGGGTCCTGGAAGGAATTCAGGTTGAACAGTCAACATCCTGTTGGCTGACGATCGTAACACTTACCTTAAGATGTTGTGAGGATCAAATGAGACAATACAGGGTGTCCCAAAACTGTGTATACACTTTGAGTAATTATAAAGGCGATGTTTATTAAAATACACTTCATTTTCAACATGTGAGCTATCAGCTGTTAAAGCGTGTATACATTTTTAATTTTTTTGGATAACCTATATTTACAAATGCCTTGTTCGCAGTAGGTGCTTAGTGAGTCTTGCTTGCCCTCCTTTCTGTGGTTGGGCAGGATTATAGGAATAGGAAGGGTTGAAAGAGTAATTAGTTGGAGCACAAATAAAGACTGTATACATCTCATACTAAATTTCCACTTTCTGTTAGCCAACAATATGTAAAAACTACCCTCAGGGTCAATCAATCATCAGGGATCGTTCTAGGAGGCTCCGATTCCTATTTACTGCGAAGGAATTTGCCTTAGCCCTGATGCCAAGGTCTGCTGAAGTTTTCAAGGGCTTTCTGAATGCCAGGTTCTTTGCTGGGCACTCTGCCTCCTACTAGAGCAGGTACATGCTATTGCCCCTAGTTTATAACTGAGGAGACTGAGGCCCGGAAAGATTAGGTACTGCTAATGAGACACATGGCGACCACGTTCTGGAGCTAGACTTGGGACCCAGGGTCCTTCTGGTTTCAACACCTGAAATGGTGAAGGGGAAGGGAGAAATAATAGGGCTCGCTCATACATACAGGGTCCCAGCCAGAGTGGGAATTTAAAGCGACCCGTGCAGAGCAGCGGGGAGCCACACCAGTAGGCCCTGGCACCTGGAATCGGTCACCACTTCTAGGTGCCACTAAAAAGCTGTTTCCAGGAGTGAGGACTGAGCAACCTGCTTGAAACCCACTGTAAGGGGCTTGTTTCAAGGAAGACAGAGATCATTTACTTCCTCGCACCTAATCTCTTTACGTCTTGGGTGGATTTCCGAGGGCACAGGAAGTGCTCCTGCTCCTGACACAAGCAAGTCTTTATTGTCGCTGGAGTGCTTCTTCCAGCGTGTGCCAGCATGCCTCCCCGTGCCTGCAGATAGCTGCCCATTCACTTGGGGCACACAGGCAGGAACACAGCAGCTCTGACTCATCGTTAGGCAGTTCCAACCTGGTGCTATTTGCCTTTCTTCACCCCGTCACCAAGTTAATGGGTTGTATTAACGGTGATATTTATAGACAACAAATGGAACCCCAAAGCCTCAGCGATGCCCCTCCCATCTAGAAAGGGCCTATTCATCGTGACTCTCACGCTTGCAGTCCTGCCATTTGCCTTGTGCCCTAATCCCAAAGTGCTTGCCAGGTAGTACGTGTGCTTCTTTTCCTTTCATGTGAGAACTTCTTAGCTACGGGGATTGAGGGGAGAGAGAGTAATAAAAAGAACATGTGTGATGTTGCTCCTGATGTTTTGTACCCTGGTTATTATGTCCTGTCACACTTTGAATAAAATAAAAAATTATTCCGATGGCCTACGAGATTCTTTATGATCTGGCCCCACACATACACACACACACACACACACACACACACACACACACACACACATGCACCCACGCACACACGCCCATCTCACTCCCCTCTCGTCCCCTGCGCCAGCCATTGTGGCCTCCTTTGCTGCTCCTGAAATATACTTAACACATGTCCGCCTCAGGACCTTTGCACTGGCTTTTTCAGATGGTTGGGACTCTCGTCCTTTACGTAGCCTCATAACTGACTTCCCTCACTTAATCCAGGGTCTCTGCTCAGATGTTAAGTGAACAAAGAGAACTTCACTAGCCATCCTATCTAAAATGGCACCATCAGCCCTGGCTGGGTGGCTCAGTGGGTTGGAGCATCATCCTGTACACCAAAAGGTTGTAGGTTTTATTCCTGGTCAGGACACATACCCAGGATGCAGGTTCAACCCTGAGTCGGGGCATTTATGGGAGGCAAACAATCTCTCTCTCTCTCTCTCTCTCTCTCTCGCACGCACACTTTCTCTTTCCCCCTCCCTTCTTCCCTTCCCCCATTGCTCTCTATAAAATACAAAAAACATATCCTTGAGTGAAGTTTTAAAAAATAAAATAATTTTTAAAATTTAAAAAAATAAAATAGCACCTTCAGTCACTCTTTATCCCTTTATTTTTCTTACCAATTTGACATTATATTGTGTATTTATTTGTACTCAGTCTACACACCCACACACACACACACACACACTCACTGAAACCCTGAGGCAGGGTTTTATTTATCTTGTTCACTGCTACAGCCCTAACACCTTGAATAGAGCCAGGCCAATAAGTGTGTGACAAACAGTGGTTGGACAAATGACTGTTTTGTGAGGCTACACTAACGTTTAAGATGTGATAAAGATATCTAAAAGTGCTATATATCCATGGTCATCCAGTCTCAGCAGATGTTAAAAACAACAGCTTCGATGTTTAAATCAGTAATTTATTGGCAGTAGCCTCTTTAAAAAACTCTCTTTTTCTTAATATAGAAAGAAAGAATTTGATACAGTAAAGAAAGCAAGGGAAGAGAGAGCAATAAGGAGGTGGAAAGATCTAGTAACTGTCATATCTAGTTAATGATACAATAGTTTTCATTGAAGAGGGTAACTAGACCTACTGCTGATTTGAATTACATTTGGATCTTAAGCTTTTACAGAAACATATTCCAGAGAACTAAATTGCAAGGCAGAGTATTTCCTAAATCATTACAAACACCATGAAAACTATAGTTGGTGGTCCTGAAAAGAGACATTTTAACCTACATTTTATACTGGAGGAAGCAGAGCTCAGGGCTCACCTGAGGTCATTACAAACAAATGGAAAATGTAAGGGCAGAATCCAGGTGTCCCCTCTGGCTGATTTTCTCCCAAATGTGTTTATTTCTTCCAGTTGCCTTTTCTCTTTGGCTTTTCTATTAACAAACTAGAGGCCCAGTGCATGAAATTCATACACTTGGGGGCGGGGGGAAGTCCCTCAGCCCAGCCTATGCCCTCTTGCAGTCCGGGAGCACTTGGGAGATGTCCGACTGAGGCGGGAGAGGCTCCTGCCACCGCTGCTGCACTCACCAGCTGTGAGCCCGGCTTCTGGCTGAGCAGTGCTCCCCCTGTGGGAGCGCACTGACCACCAGGGGGCAACTCCTGTGTTAAGCATCTGCCCCTTGGTGGTCAGTGCACATCATAGCAACCAGTCATTCCGTTCAGTTGATTTGCATATTAGCCTTTAATTATATAGGATTATCATCTCTTTGAAAACAACCATTTTCTATCTATTTTCCAAAGGGACATGCATATTGACCTTAGAACCCAAGCAAGCACTTTCCAAACTGTATACTAGGTAATATGCAAGATGTTTATAGACAGTCCTCACATTAAACAAAACACACACACACACACACACACACACACACACACACAGAGTTTTTAATAAGTTTAGAAAACTAAAGTTTTCCTCCCTCCCCCTGAAATGTCAAGCAATACAGAAATTGTATTATGTGTGTTTAGCTCAGTACTTCTAGAACTTATTTGACTAAGAACATTATTCTTTTCCTAGAAATTTCTCACAGACACAATTGAGGAAACACTTCTTTTTATCATTCTACCTATATACACACAAGACAAACACATAGGCATTTATAATACACTAGAGGCCCGATGCACGAAATACATGCAAGAGTAGGCCTTCGCAGCCATGGCTGCCTGGATCCCTCCCTCACAGCCACGGTGGCTGCCTCGATCCAGCAGCTGCAACCCGGGCTTTATTCTGGAAGAATGTCTGGTCTAATTAGCATATTATGCTTTTATTATTAGATTGTATATGAACAGAAATACACAAAAGATTGCATATCATATGTACATATGTATACATATGGTTGGAAGTTTCATTACCTAGTCCATTGGAGGAATGGACAAGTTAGAATAAACCCAAAGCCGATGCAAAGCTAAAACTGCATGAGTTGGCAAGAAGGAAAGCAGGACAGCAGGTGTAGCAGGCAGGCTATTGGATTCTTTGTCGGGCACCACTGCTCTAGGCACTGCTTCTACCCACTCACTCACTACCCGAGCGGCTGTAGTGGGAAATGGCCTGTCTCTAGACCCTGGAGTCCCTGCCCACAGGGACTGGTTGACTGGTATGTGGACAGTCCTCTCCTAAGCCTGGCCAAGTAGGCCCTTCCTAGGAGTTGTGGATCCATGACTGAAAGGCCCTCAGAAAAAAATAGTAAATTGGCCTTGAGAGAGACACTGAGACAGAGATTGCGAGAAAGAAGGCCTTTCCGAAGAGCCCATCCCTGATTCTCTTCCTGAGGCCCGGCTGCGTCCTCGACTCGGATGCCATGAGATGTCCCCATCACCCACCAACAAATCATCTCCCTTCTCCCTTTGTCCTAAATTTTTGCTAGAATTGGTTCCTGCTCCTTGCAGACTGACCAATACACCAGGCCAGAGGGACGTAACAAGCGTAGCAAACGAGTCAAAGACAGCAGGGAGCCAATGCTGGAATGTATAACTTACTCGCTTGTCATTCCCTAAGCTCTCCATTTTCTCCCTCTGTATTTTCAATGGAAGCAAAGTACAGCTTTCATGGGAGGAACATAAACTGATTCTGTAGCATGAGATGCTGAGGAGTCTTGCATTTAGATTTTCATCCATCAACGCCTGACTACTTTTAATAAGTACTTTCCAATGGTCCCATCATTCTCTACGAGTACTCTGAGCTACTCCTATACCACACCTTGCTTCTTACAGACCTCTCTCTGTAAGGACCTCTGAATCGTTTCCTGAGGGAGGTATTTCCCGTGGTTTCAATACATCGGTTAGCTACATTAAAGCTCATTGATACGTGGTTGCATTTCAAAAGCATAGCTCCAGGTTGAAATCCATATTTTTGTGGTTGAAGGGGGAAGTATCAGAAAGTAATAAATAACCTAACTTTACTGTAACCATTCACTTTAAGTTCACTTTAAACAAAAGGGTCCCCTTACCTAGAAATGAAGCCCACAGGAGAGCTGGACAAGCAAATAAAATTACAGAGATACAATTAGGAAAGGATTCAAACCTACAAGCAACCAGAGAAATACAAACTAGAACAGGAATCTTCTGTTTGTAAAGTTATATATTCACACACACTCATACCACCACCACCCCAAACATGCGTATGTATGTGTGTGTTCTTTTCAGGAATAATGCGGCAGAATACATCAAATGCTACATGAATGCACATGCTCTTTGATCCTCAGTTCAACTTCCGAGAAAAAGGAAAAAATAGTAACAGTCTTGGCCTGCCCCTGCTCATATCCACGTCCACCCTGCTACTTACTGTCACCTGGCGTGCAAGCTCACAGGCTCGATCTTATCGCAGCCAGCCCCTGGGGAAGAAAGCTAACTGAGAGTATTAATAGACTCGCTGCAGTCAGAAATTCAGTGAGGGCAAGCCCTAGGAAATCAAATTATTTAAAAGGGGGCACAATTAAAGTGAGCCTGGAAGAAGGGAGCAACTTGGATTTCCACAGAGAGGGAGGGCTTCCTCAGCCAGCACAGGGTGGAGGGTTATTCTAAAATATCTGGAAATAATAAAATGCCTTAGTCTATGGGGAAATTTTTTTGGTGTAGTTTTCTGTCTGCTGATGTTTTGCTTAGGCTGATATTGCGCTACATGTGTGCAGGATGCTCAAAAGGGTTTCAAGGGAAACCACTCCTGGGATCTAACATTTGCCACAAATTGTAAGGCTGCACCCTGGCCAGTTTGCCTCAGTGGTTAGAGCATTGGCCCGTGGATCGTAAGGTCTCAAGTTCAATTCCCAGTCAAGGGCACGTACCTCAGTTGCAGGTTCAATACCCAGCCCCTGTTGGGGTGCAGGCAGAAGGTAACCAATCGATGTATCTCTAACATATCGATGTTCTCTCTCTCCCTCTCTCTCTCTCACCCCACCTCATTCCTCCTCTTCCTCCTCCCTTGTCCCTTCCACTCTCTCTAAAACTCAATGGAAAAAATATCCTCCCTCCTTGGGCGAGGATTAAATTTTTTTTTAATTGTTAGGTTGCTAAAATAAGTAAATAAATAATTAGCTCCCCCTTAAATATATGTTAAATATAAAAAAGTTACAGCCTTAAATATGTTAAATACTATTACTTTAACAGTAAAATAAGAAATTAATGTACAGCAAGAGGGGAATAAAGTAATTATAGTATATCTACTTGATAAATTGTTATATTCTGATTAATACAATGGTCCTGGAGCCTATGTAGACAAATAAAAATTACTAACAATTGTATATTAAAGATCAGGTCCAACATTGCATGTATGGGATATTTACAACTATATAAAAAATCTATAATAATAAAAGTGTAATATGCTAATTAGACCGGATGTCCTTATGGACGACCTTCTGGACAAAGCCAGGGCTGCGAGGGAAGCCCAGGTCCCGGGTGCCTGTCGGCAGCCAGAGGAAAGCCCGGGTCCCGGGTGCCAGAGGGAAGCTGGTGCCAGCAGCTGGGGGAAGGAAGGCCTACTATTGCACGAATTTTGTGCATCGGGCCTCTAGTAAATATATGAAAAGCCTGAAAGAAATGTACCAAATTGCTTACAGTGGTTTGAATGGTAGTGAAATTTCTATATTTTAATGTGATAGTGTTACTTTCCTAACTTTACATTTTCTAAATGAAGCCAGTCTAGAAAACCATAATAGTCAATGCTTATATTCCAAGAAACTTACTAATTTATAGCAGCTAGATTTAAAGACTTCGAAGGACTCTTTAGAAAGCATCTCTTTAGTGTTGGCCAGGATGGGGAGGAGAAAATAAACCCTCATGCACTGCTGGTGGGAATGCAGACTAGTGCAGTCACTGTGGAAAGCACAGTGGAGTTTCCTCAAAAAATTAAAAATGGAACTGCCTTATGAACCATCAATTCCATTTCTGGAATATATCCTAAGCAATCCAAAACACTAATTCGAAAGAATACGTGCACCTCATGTTCACTGCAATGTAATTTACAATAATCGAGATATGGAAGCAACTCAAGTGCCCACCCATAGAAGAGTAGATTAAAAAGCTGTGGTACATACACACAATGGATTATTACTTGGCCAAAAAAAAAAAAAGAAGAAGAAGAATGAAATCTTACAATTTGTAATAGCATGGATGGACCTAGAAGGTAATATGCTAAGTGAAATAAGTCAGGCAGAGAAAGACAAATGCCATATGATTTCACTTATATGTGGAATCTAAAGAACAAAATAAATAAACAAAACAGAAACAGACTCATAGAGAACAGACTGATGGTTGCCAGAGGGGAGGGGAGTTGGAGGACTGGATGAAAAGGTGAAGGGATTAAGGAGTACAAATCGGTAGTTATAAAACAGTCATGGGGATGTAAAATATAGCATAGGGAATACAGTCAATAATAATGTAATAACTATGCATGGTGCCAGGTGTAATAACTATTCATAACATTACCCACCTGTAAAGATAGATATGATTATCTAACCACATTTTGAAACTAATACAAAATAATATTAAATATAAACTGGAGTTGAAAAATAAAATTTTAAAATATTCAAAGAAAGCATCTGTTTTAAAAATCTAATAAAATCACTGATTTATGCCTAGGATAAGTCCTAGAGAAAGGATTACAGTAGGGAATATTAAAGCAGGGTACACAATGTTTTAGAAGTTGTGCATTGAGAAATATTTTTAAATGTTCGCCAACACACTTCCTAGGTATGATTAACATGTTATTCACAATATTTAGATTATTTCCTTTTGGGAAATTATACTGTTAATTTATTTTTCTGAGCGAAAGCAAACATACTACTTTGTGTTATAAATATTAAACATTTACTCTTTTACATATTGTTACTTTTTTTATCAGACTTTGTCCATGTGCATGAGATAGACTGAAAACAATTCCCCCAATATATAACAAATCCCGTCAGAAGGCCACTTTGAAGGAAATCAATGTTAGCTATTGTTCCTGGGGTTAGTGCTGTTACTATTACTCTACATATAATTGAAATGTAATATTCTGAAGACAAACTTTGCCCTCCCCCACCACCACTCTATAAAAACTTCCCTCCAAAATGTCAGTACTTACCTCCCTTTGCCAAATGCAATGAATGATCTTTGTTTTCTCCCCATTAGCATGGAGTCCTCCATAGTATTTGGCATCATTAACAGTTCCTGAATCATTGCTGTATTCCAGGCATTGTTCTGAGTACTTTCCAGCAGGAGTTCACTAATTCTCACAACAACCCTCTGAGCAGATATTTTTATTGGCTCCATTTTACAGATGGAGACACTGAGGCACACAGAAGTGAAGTTGCCCAAGGTAACCCAGCTAGTCAAGTTGTGGAATCTGAATTTGAACTCAGCCAGCCCTGCTTGCGGGCCCATGCTCTTGTCCACCAAATCAAAGTCATCATCTCCCAGCTATAGCCATACTTGGAATGACTTCCTGTTGCATCACTTCTTCTATGTCCTTTTGCCTCTTTTTTACTGCCTCCTCTCATTTGCTTCAGCTGATAAACAAGCCCAGAACCTAGACCAGCCGTGGGCAAACTACAGCCCACGGGCCGGATCCGGCCCATTTGAAATGAATAAAACTAAAAAAAAAAAAAAAAAGACCGTACCCTTTTATGTAATGATGTTTACTTTGAATTTATATTAGTTCACACAAACACTCCATCCATGCTTTTGTTCCGGCCCTCCGGTCCAGTTTAAGAACCCATTGTGGCCCTCGAGTCAAAAAGTTTGCCCGCCCCTGGCCTAGACCCACTCCAGCCGGAGGTTCTTCCTCCTGGACCGAAAGGTCATTTTCAGGGCAATGAGGACGTAGCCTGTATCTAAGAGAGCACATGCAAAGTCCTGCCCCACGTTTAGTAAATGATATTATTTTATTACATGAGAATAGTCCTGTACACTTTTGAAAGTGCTTCTATACATTTATTTGATCCTCAAACTCTGCATGTTTATTATATTGCCCCTGCAGCTAGAGCACCACTTCAGGTCAATCATCATATCTTCAATGGCTCCCTACTACCTACAAAGTTAAGTGCAAACTACGGAGTCAAACGTGAAGATTATTTATAATACCTTCACCTTACCTTTTGGCATTAATTTAAACTAATCCACTATGTGTAACCTACACTCATTCACATTAGACAGCATTTAAGTCACATATTCAGACATGTTAAGTCACATATTTTTTCCAGTGTCAGACTTCATGGGGACTTCAGAGGAATGTTACTCTAATTATAAAAAGCCCTTATAGCATTTTGTAGATATCAGGTAAGAATACTTCATTAAAATGATAGTTACTTCATGTAACTATTCTCCAATTTACAAAATAATCCCCACACTTTAACACTGAGAGCTGCTCCTTCCATTCCATATAGAAAAGGAAAAGAGAAAGTTACAGAGTACTGTTGGACTACTGAAATGGTAAAAGTCCCTTTTAAATATTCTACTTGTCCTAATAAAAGAGTGTTGTTCCCAAATACAAGTCATTGTGAGTCAGAAGGAATGTAGGCATGACATCCGGGCTATAAACAGGTTTACCTTGAATGATAAAAGCAGTGTAAGAGTAGTGAGGTAGATAGAAAATTTTTATTAGGCTTTGATTTGTTCAAGAACTTACTCATATGAATCATCTGTACACTTAATTTTGGTAATACTATTTAAATTCTACATTTTAAAAATTAATTTATTTTCTAACTATTGTTGACATATTATATTAGTTTCAGGTGTACAACATAATGATTTGACATCTATATACCTTACAAAGTGATCACCCTGATACTACTATCCACCTGACACCATACATAGGTATTACAATACTAGAGGCCCGGTGCATGAAATTCGTGCACTCAGGGGAGGGGGGATCCCCTCAGCCGGATCTGTGCCCTCTCACAGTCCAGAAACCCTTGGGAGATGTCTGACTGCTGCAGAGGCGGCATTGAGCGTTTGCCCCCTGGTGGTCAGTGCATGTCATAGTGACTGGTCAACCGCCTGCCCCATGGTGGTCAGTGCTCATCATAGCTAGTGGTTGAGTGTCCTTAGCATATCATTTGCATATTACATTTTGATTGGTTGAACGGATGACTGGATGAATGGACACATAGCATATTAGGCTTTTATTAGATAGGATTATTGACTACTAGAGGCCCAGTGCAGTTGTCCCTCAGCCTGGCCTGTGCCCTTTGCAATCCAGGACCCCTCGGGAGATGTCAGAGAGCCAGTTTCAGCCCGATCCCTGCAGGCCGGGCCGGGGGCCCCCACCAGTGCAAGAATCTGTGCACTGAGCCTCTAGTATGCATATAAGATCTTTGGTTAATCTCTTCCCACCCTCCCCCCTTCCCTCTGAGATTCATCAGTCTGTTCCATGTTTCCATGCCTGTGGTTTCCACTCCTGCATTGAGCATCTGCCCCCTGGTGGTCAGTGCACATCATAGCTACCGGCCAGTTGGCCGGTCAGCCTGTCATGTAGGCTTTTATATATCTAGATAAGCCGTGGGCAAACTACGGCCCGCGGGCCGGATCCGGCCCCTTTGAAATGAATAAAACTAAAAAAAAAAAAAAGACCGTACCCTTTTATGTAATGATGTTTACTTTGAATTTATATTAGTTCACACAAACACTCCATCCATGCTTTTGTTCCGGCCCTCTGGTCCAGTTTAAGAACCCATTGTGGCCCTTGAGTCAAAAAGTTTGCCCACCCCTGATCTAGATATTCCCGATTTTACATATTTTAAAGAAGTAAAAAATTACCTATTCTCTGATAGTTTGGCCACACAATCAAGGCTCTGAAGTGCCCCCTGGTGACAGCTTATCATTATTGCAGGTTCATACTTAACTCCCTTGAGAGTTCTCCAACTTCATCCTTTCCTCAGTTCTAGATATACACTATTGCCCACATAGTTGTACTTCAGGGGTCCATTAGTTTTCATTTTCTATCCATCTTTTAAAACCCTTCCACCACCTAGCTGATGCCTGACATTCTTCTGATAGTGTTTTAGTCCTTTATCAAAAAAGCCTTGGGAGAGAGAACGCCTGTGTCATTTGCACCTCCATAGAAACAGGTTACTCCACTGGTGTGAACAAGTTCATGACTCTTTGTTGAGAAGGTTTTGACAGCAGAGACACACCCAGAGCCTTTAGAAGAGAAGCGGGTATTACTGGCAAAGGTGAGGGAAGGGCACAAAGGGTGTGGCTAGATGGGTCAAAAATAAATCCTGTCCATCTCAATGTTTTCTTCTCTCTCCTTTCCTTTCCCTTCCTTTCCTTTTCTTTTCTTTTTTCTTTCTTTTTTTTTTAAACCATAGTGAGCTTTGGGAAGGAAGCAGCTCTCACGGAAGCCAAGACACTTTGGTAAAGAGTGAAAGGAGCCTTCACATGAGCACAGGCACCAGGACGGTGGGGTTTGGGGGGAAACCATCCCTCCTAAGTGCCTCTGCACCTCAATGCCAGCGTTAGGAAGGATTCTGCAATCCAGCCTGAGAAGTCTGCTTAACCTAGTTCTCAGTACATGTCACTACAACTTTCTGTGTATTTGCCTCAGGCTCAGAAGAGCTACATGACCTGGTTACAGTTTAACACACACCAATAACTAAGTGATTTCTCTAATTTCTTTAGGGGAAAACACACACACACACACACACACACACACACACACACACACGGTAAATATCATATCCTAGGAATCCGATCTAATGTCCACACTAGGAAGAAGGCCTTTACTATACTCTACAGCTGGTTTGGGGGAAGATCAGTGAGTGATGCTTCTAAAAAGAGAAAGAGGGTGAGTCCAGGAATGCCAAGCTAACAGAAGTTCGTCCTTTCACATCCTGATTCCAACACTGACTCAGCCATGCAGATACCAAAATCCAAAACAATGGTCGCACTTCATGCTGGTTCCAGGACAGAAGAAAAAGAAAAGTGTGGCCAATGACTACCTTCTTATCTTTTCCTAGATCAGAACCAGCAGCAGCTCAGTAGGTCCCAGTGTCATAGGGCGCTGGGAAACTCAGCACAGTCCTCATTAATGCGCCTCAATACAGCATCACAGATGGCTTTGCCTTAAATCAAATGATATCACTTAGATCCCACACAGCATTTCCCTTTTCTGTAAGAAATATTGCAAATGTTCTAATCCTACCTCCTCACTGGACTTCCACAATGATCTTTCAGAGGACTCTGCAGACAGGAAATAAAATGGCAGTATACCTCATTGTCTCCTGAACATCTCTTCTGCTTTATTTTTTAAAATCTTTATTACATATGTCCCCCTTTATTTTCCCATTGACCCCTTTAGTCCACCCCCAGCCCCCACCCCAGGCCTTCACCACACTATTGTCTGTGCCCATTGGTTATGCATAGATGCATACAAGTTCTCTTCTACTTTAAATGGGCAATCATTGTGTTTTCATTTACAGACTGGCACTACAGTTATTCCTTTGAGCTGCACAGTCCATGACCTCCACTAGCCAACCTCCTGAGTTCTTGAAATGTGGCTAACCTGAATCGAGATGTGCTGAAACTGTAAAATACCAGGTTTCAAAGCCTTTCTAAGAAAAAAGAATATAAAATACCTCATTATTAGTTTTTGTTTTGTAATTACATATTGCAATGATAATATTTTGAATATATTGGTTAAATAAGATATATTATTAAATTTTTAATTTTAATAAGATATATTATTAAAATTAATGTGTTTTTACCATTTTAATTTAGCTACTAGATTATTTAATATTACATTTGCACCTTACATTTTATTTGTGCCAGTGAGGTTCAACTCTTGCTACATTAGAATCACTCAGAGCTTTTAAAAATTCCATGATGTGCCCTGTTCCGTGTGTCTCAGTTGGTTGGAGCATCGTCTGGTATACCAAAAAGTGGCAGGTTTGATTCCCAGTCAGGGCACATACCCAGGTTGCAAGTTCAATTGGGGTGCCTGTGGGAGGCAACTGAAAGATATTTCTCTTTCATATCAATGTTCCTCTCCCTGCCCCCTCTCTCTCGCTCATAAAAAAAAATAAAAAGAATAAAAATTCCATGATGCCAGGCTCTTACCCCAGAGCACTTAAATCAGAATATTTAGGGTGGGGGCTCAGCAACAGTATTTTTTTTTTGAAAGCTCTCAAGATGACGCTAATGGAGTGCCAACATGGAGAATACTGCTCTGCATTATGAAATCCTGTGATTCTGAGACTCTAATGACTTCTCATGCAGGTTAAAAGTTCAGAGTTGTTGTTTTTTTCTTATTCTGTATAATCAACTTTGTCTGTTCTGATCTATTTCTCCCTAAAGAAACAGCGAAATGTTTTTCAAGTTGGGCAAGTTAGAACTTTGTTTGTTTTATTTTTTAATGAAGTTCACATGAATCCAATACACTGCCAGGACTGGGGGCGGGGGGGAGGGGAGCATTGAACTTGGGGTTTTAAGGTTGACGAGTAACATGCAATCCTTCCTGGGGCTTCTTCTCACACTTGCCCTTTTCTTCTTGGAAGCACCTGCTTTGTTCCTGCTAGTAACAAGCTTCCAGATTTGGATGTGCCTATGGTCACGTGGGGACCAG
This sequence comes from Myotis brandtii, assembly GCF_000412655.1. Lineage (NCBI taxonomy): Eukaryota > Metazoa > Chordata > Mammalia > Chiroptera > Vespertilionidae > Myotis > Myotis brandtii. Next base: position 1,551,369 of record NW_005359590.1, read on the forward strand.
GTTCAAACACAGACACTGATTCTGTAGGTCTGGTGCTGCCCAGTCCTGCATTTCTGACAAGCATCAGGTGAGGCCGCTGCTGCTGGCCGGTGCAAGGGCCAACTCTGTGAGAAGCAAGGCATCAGGGCTTAGGAAATTAGCTAAGGGCCATCTGGGCAGGTAGAGCCCATCTGGACAGGTAGAGCCCATCTGGACAGGTAGAGCTTGTGCACAGAGGCCCAACCACATACAAGAAAGTCAACGCGTACATTGACTCTCTTTTCTGTACGTGCACTAAGCAAGCTTTTAAGTGACGCTTGCCCTGATTTGCCCACTAAAGCACTGTTCATGGGCACCTATGTCCTCTCTCTGTAAATGTAAGTGTCCTCAGAGAGGGACACTATCTACATCATATTATATCTACAACTCCTCGAGGCCTTCTTCCTCCCATCCTCAAACCTGTAGCCTTCATCTAGCCCAGTGGTTCTCAACCTTCTGGCCCTTTAAATACAGTTCCTCATGTTGTGACCCAACCATAAAATTATTTTCGATGCTACTTCATAACTGTAATGTTGCTACTGTTATGAATCATAATGTAAATATCCGATATGCAGAATGGTCTTAGGCGACCCCTGTGAAAGGGTCGTTCGATCGCCAAAGGGGTCGCGACCCACAGGTTGAGAACCGCTGATCTAGCCATTTGCTAGAATCAATGTCCAACAGGTACATTGTCAGCCTTTACTTATTTTTCATGCCATGTCTCTGCTTCCCTAAACACCTTCCAAGTCCACTTATACTGACATCTAATAACAAAGAAAAATAGGAGGAAAACATGAGAAAGAAGATGAGGTGGTGGCAGTGGAGAAGGAGGTGGATGAAAAAGCTGCCATCTCTGGTTGCCATGTACACCGATCCAATGTTGCTCAACTCAGTCTGTTTCATAATCACTGTAAGCTTCCTAACGCAGATGCTTGGAACCTCCCCAGAATTGCTAAGTGGGAATCTCCAGCAGTTGGACCCAGGTGTGGGTGCGTCGTTAAAATTCTTCATGGACTATTCTGATGTGAAGCCAGGTTTGAGCAACCCCGGATGAGGCTCTTCACCTTATCTCATTTCATCTTCCAACAGCCGCATAAGGCAGGCATTTTGATCTTCATTTTATAGAAAATGAAGCCAAGTCTCAGAGAAGGTAGGAACTTGCCCAAGATCACACAGTTAGAAAGTGACAGAACTAAGGTTCAAATTCAAGTCTTCCTGAGTTCTACAGTGTCTGCAGGTACAGGCTACCCCCAAGTCCTAAAGCACCCTGACAGGCAGGCCATGCTGACACCCCCAATGGAACCTAGTCACCAGTCACTCTCAGAACCTCAGAAATGCCCGTCACAACCCACATCCCAAAGACTGCCCACTGGGTACCCATTAGGCCCAACAGTTCTGCTCACCATTCTCAGCCCCTACTACTTGGCTATAGCCTCAGTCCCTGTTCCTAAGCCCTGCCTTGCAGTCCACCTGTGGATAAAGTTATACAGTGGTCCCCCTTGCTGTAAGCAGACCTTTCAGTAAACTGCTAGTTTCATTAAGGATGTGAGCATCCCTACCCTGCATTCCCCATCTCCTTGCTGCGCCTTCTCAGTGAGATTCTTATCCTTCATCTTGTAGAACCGCCCACCCCAACTCTAAGCCTGAGGCTACACATATTATCCACTTGTTCATTCATTCACAAAGTTATTGAGCACCCACTAAGAACTAGCAAGCTCAACAGTCATAGTACCTCATGAAACTTATGGCAGAGACAATGAACAAGTCAACTTACATTCACACGTATCATCTCATTTAAACTTCATGATGACATTTGGAGGTAGGAAGTATAATGACATCCATTTGAAAGATGAGAAAACTGGGACTGGGACACAAAGAGGCTGAGTAACTTGCCGGGGTTAAATAGTTGGTAAGTGACCAAGCTGGGATTTGGATCCTGTTGGGATGGTCCTAGAACTCATGCTCTTTGTCATTTCGTTATATTACTACCTCTGCCACAAATTGCTTTGCACTACCAAACCCCGCATTCGTAAAACATACATTTAAAAAATGCTATTCTTGTTATAACCTTTCTGTTATAAAATAAAACCACACAAAGTGAATGCATAGCTTAATGAGTTGGTATAAGGTGAACACCTTAGCAACTACCATCTAGGTCAAGAAATAAAATTTTGCCAGCCGCCTCCAAAGCTCCTTGATGTATCTTGTCTTGGCCAATGTGCCTTTCTTTTCACAACGGTAACAACGACCATGATTTTAAAGCAATCAGATCCTTGAGTTTCCTTGTAGTGTTATCACCTACTAGTGGCCTGGTGCATGGATTCGTGCACATTGAAAGGAAATTAATTAGAAGAAATATTTTAATATTGCTATTCGCCCTTTCTCTATAATAGAAGTATCAACCAAATTCACGATCGACAATGACAGATCGAAACACATGCGTGCGATTGGCCAGCGAGAGCTTTATATGTATTAGTTGGTCAAGTTTCTAAGCTTTCTAAATCCCTGTTTTCCAGCTAATGAAAAGAAAATAGTATTCCACTGAGTCTCCTATCTACCTACTCCAGGACTTCTGTGATGATCAAATGAGATGAGGCACGGGAAAATGCTTCATAGACATTTGGATAAAGTGTGAAATGTTTCCACCTGGCTGTAAAGCAAGTCATGTTCCCGGGCTGAAGAAACTGCAAGGAGGCTAGTTGCTAGGGAGAGGAAGCAGGATATACATACATACACACACACACACACACACACACAGACACACACACACACATACATGCATTCTCAGATTCTATACTACAGCATAGTGTTACCCATTGGTACATTTGATATGACTTTTAGGTCTCTTATATTCTACAGGTTCTCTCCTCCATCCCCATCTTTTGCTTACAACTTCTCCGGGAATTTGGCCTATAGACCTCTTGCCATGGGTGTTTGCTGACTGTAATCATAAGGCATTTCATCACGTTCCATCATCTTCTCTATTTCCTGCAAAGGGGCAGTTGGATCCAGAGGCTTGCTCAGTCTCCGATTTGATCTTTTGGCAAGACTCTAGGTGCTGATTTGTTCTTTCATGAAGAGCCACATGATGTCTGGCTGTCTCTCTTTTTGTGATGATAGCAGCTTTGGATGCTCGGTGCCAAAATCTATTAGTTCAAAGGGAGTTGCAAAATGGTGTATTCTAGTTCTATCATTTCTTCTGTATTTATCAATCCATCCATTGGGACACTTTTATAAACATATGCTCACCCTTATTACTATCTGGTGGCTCAAATAGTAATTTCTTATATGAATGATATAAGAAAATAGAATAAATGATTCTTTCCCTTTGTCTAACAATTTTCACAAAAATAATTGGTTCCCTGTCATCCTCTTAAGGAAATCAATTTTTTAAAATATCATTATGAAGTCATGGACCTAAACTTATTTGATGGGTTCCAAATAATTACAACTATCATCCTTTCTAAAACTCAAAATTTCCCCTCTTTGGCCAACAGAAGCCTCTCCAAATTGGCTCTGGGGTGTTTTTGACGTGACCCTGGTGACCTCTGATAGTTTTCTTACTATCTAGTGTAACAAAATATTCCAGACAGTTCTCACCTCAAACATGGAAAGAGCCATTTCTCTAGATTCTTCTCATGGGAAATGATACTTCAGGAGCACAATCTGGACACTATGGATGCTCATGCTATTGGATTCACTGCACTCACATCCATACAAACACATAAAACACACATACACTATAGATACACACACACACACACACACACACACACACACACACACACACACACAATGGTCAATAAAAAGGGTTTTTTGTTAAAATGATACATTTTGTCCCTCACTTCGCTTGCCTAGACTCCCAATAGAATAGCCCTCTGAGGGGCTATTGGCATGAAGCCCATCTCAGGCTTGGGGGGAAAAGAAAGTAGTTCAATTTAAGTTTAGAGATTCAGCTCTCATTTCCGCGTTGTTATTTTCTCTCTCATATATTCGTTCAGAAAAATCTCTGCTCATCCATGCCATTTTACGTCTATTTATGTTTTCCAAATGCCGAAATTTCATCAAATACTCCGCTTGGGGGTCTGTCTGAGATGCAAGCTGTTACAGAAAGGTGGAGGATATAATGTGCTATAGGCCAGCCCGCCGGTGCTTTGCTCTCACTCTGCGTGTTTGCTGGTTTTAAATCCAAACTAAAGAATGAGCTGCATAGATTGCTAACAACACACCTTCTTACAAAGGGCATTAACAAGAATGCAGCCCTGCATCCTAATTTTAGCTTAAACACTAGGATATAAAAAGAGAAATTCAAGGGACTTTTGAGGGGCCCTAGATTAGGGAAGGGCTTTGCCTATATTGAAAAGCATGAAAACAGCATGGCATATGCAAAAGCAGCAAGAGTAAATATTCAGTCTCTGTCACTCTTCCCAATGGAAACAGAGGAAACCATTTGCTTAAAAACGTGTGTGGTCATGAAGACAGGTCTAATGTTTCAAGTCTAACACGGCACAACATATGTGAACATCTTCTGCATGTTGCAATACACTGTGCAAATGAACTAACCATATTGTTATTAAATATCATTTAATTACATTCAAAAATGATTCTTCTAAAATTATCTTGACCAAGTCTATGTGCCCCTACATGTCAAGTTTTCAAATGAAAGGCAAAGGAACGTGATAGCATCAGGCTGGCTGCCTCTGAGCGCCTGCAGGGAGGCCAATAATATGACTGTGTGATCATCATTATCCTCATAAAAAGAAAGAGATTGGGGTTGAAACAGGGCCAGCCTCCAGGGCTCCCCTCTGACAACAAGCACCGAGGCAGCCATCTCCACCCGCCCACAAGTCTGCACACGCCTCTCATTGTTGACCAGGGCTCAGTCCACAGGGTGTTTAGACAGGGGTGTCGTGTCTCAGGAAAGTTGTAGAAAGTGTGCTGGGAGCCTGAACGGAATGAAGGAAAGGCAAGGACACGTGCAATGTTTCAGAGAAACTGAAAATGAATGAGAGCTTTTGAGAGACAAACTGAGGGAAGGAATGCAGATCTTGGGCCACACAGAGGTAAATGAGAGCTATCCTATCAAAGAGATGCTTCCCTACAGGAGGCAGAATGATGAAGTGCCTGCAAAGTGGGGAATGCTATAGGATGAGGTCGGAGTGATATCTTTAAAGAAGCTTCAATCAATCAATCAATCAATCAATAAATAAATAAATAAAATAATCAGAAGCCTCAAAAATTGTTTTCTCTAATCTGTGGATGGGCATGGCCACTTTTCCACCATGCACAGGTCTACTCTTTAAGTTAGGTTAACAGCTACTACCCTTTGCCCTTAAACAAGGAGATTTCACTGAGTTTGTTCTAATGCTAATAAAGAATTGGCAAATGTGCCGCTCAAAAATAGGACAGGTAATTATTCCATGCATGCAACTTACTTCACTGTCCTCTGCTGGGAGAGGAGTAGCACATGAGATGGTTAAACGCCAATATCTGACTCGTCACACAAAACCCCTTTCCTTTCCTGAATGGAATGTTGCGGTTGGAGACAATCAGGTAAACAGATGCCTACGTTTTAAGATCTGCATGTTAGAGATTGGTTGCCTCATTTTTACTGCAGTCTCCTCCTCTCTCACCAGTTCAAAGTCAATGTCCCGGGAACATCCAGTTCCCCTTCTATAGCAAAGACAGGAACCGCACCGATGGCAGGAAGAACTCCCATGTCCTGGCTCCAGTGCGGTTGGGCCCTTTTAGCCCAGTGAAGGGGGGCTTCCTGTCCCTCCAGAGGAGCCGCTGCTCTCAGGAGCGTCAGCCTGGATGCTGCCGGCTCCATGATGCTGTGTCTTCCCAGCCCGGGCTTAGCACCCAAATCCAGCCTTTCCGTGGCTCCTTACTTCTGCCCTGGCACCTCAACTTCTGGCTCCCCCCTCTTCCCAGTTCTGAGTTGGCTGTTATCTTAGAGTCCCTGTCAGGGGCCATCAGGGGCCAGTCCTCCCTGACTGCTCCTGCCTCCTGACAGGGGCAGCCCTGCCTGCCCGCACCCGCAGGACTCAACCCCTGCAATTGTAACAGGACTCAATGCACTGGGGGTAGCAGTTGCCCTTCTGTGGAGAGTAACGCTTTTTTTAACAATTAAAGGTTTACTTTTTAAAAATGTTTTTATTGATTTCAGAGAGAGGAAGGGAGAGGGAGAGAAAGAAACATCAATGATGAGAGAGAACCATTGATCAGCTGCATCCTGCACGCCCTGATCGGGAATTGAACCGTGACCTCCTGGTTCCGTGACCTCCTGGTTCATGGGTCGACACTCAACCACTGAGCCACACTGGGCGGGCTGGAGAGTAACGCTTTTTAAGCTCCCTCACAGTCCTCATGCCATGGGCTCCTGGTGTGATGGACTCCTGGTGGCTAAGAGGATATGAGGACACACAGGGAGGAAGCATGCTTCACCTCAAATGGAGGGAATTTGCTAAATGAGCAACTTAAGGTAGTCTGCTCTAGAGAGTGAAGCATAGAATGGCTCCATTTCACTTAAGGGAGATTTCCTCAGTATACTGGTACTGCAGCAAGCGAAGGCTGTCCTCCCAAAGTTAAAGGATTTAACCAGAATCATTGCGAACTTGTAATAAGGTCAGTGAAGCAGCATACCTTTGGTGACAGAACAAGGTAGCTGAAAAGAAAGTCTAAATAATCTATGCACGTCAGGGAAGACAGTCCATGTATTCCCGTCGACGGAAAACCTCACCATCCAGAAACCTCAGCCGTTCAGGACAAGTCAGACCAAGAAGCTGAGGGAGGAGCAGGCTCCCTGTGGGAGCTGCACCCCAGCACACTGAGCCCACAGGGACGTTCACTGAGGCCCCTGGACAAGGGACAGGACACAGAAACCCAACAGACCAGGGTTGCCTGAGGGAAGGGGGTGCAGGGGGAAAGGGCACCATGACAAATCATGCACTGGAAGGGAAGCCACAGCAACACTGGAAAAGAGAAGCAGCCAGAAAAGTTGAAGATGGGAACAGCTCTGCTGTCTGGGAAGCAAAGCACCATCTGCTCTGCTCCTCAGGGTGGAGCCCTGAGGGCGGGCTTGGGGGTCCCCGTGCTGTGTGCATCTGTGCGTGGAAGCAGAGGAGGAAATTCCCAAGGCTGTGGTGGGGCCCCAGGAGTGCCTCCCAGCCAGTGCAGGCACATCATCGCAGGGACACTTGCTAGTTATAGTGCCACCGTGCATTTTCCTCATTTGCAAAAAGTGAAGGCTGTTGTGAGGGGTAAAGTACAGGCAGGCTCGTACAGCGGGGCCTGGCACTTAGTAAGCACTCGGCAAACGTGAGCACTATAACTCTAATAACTGTATTACCATCGTGCAGACCTAGCCCATCTCCATACAGTACTGTATTCACACAAGTGACACTGTGGGTTAGGTGTTTATAGGTCCTCTCCTCCAGTACAGGGCCCAGTGGAAGCTGATGGGCACGATAGAACAGGGTCATCACTAAGTGACTTAAAGAGGACAGAGACCGGAAAAGGCTCTTTGAGCCCTAAACTATTAGTTGATTAATCCTGTATGATATTAGAACTCAGACGTGCTTACTGTTTACATTCTGAATAGATTCTTAAATTGTACAAAGTTAGGAGCATGCCACAGGTAATATTAGCTGGAGAGAAAAACGCCAAGGGGCTCAGACTCAGGTATGTATAAGGGAGCCTAGTGTATTACTGGAAGGGAAGACTCAGCTGGTGTATAAAGGGTCAGTCTGAGGGTCAGTCCCAGAGTTTTAGGGAGACATCCAGAGGTTAAAGTCCAGGAAAAGATCAAAGTCAAAACAGATTGCCAAATTCCTTGCTAGGCCACAATGCTTTTATGAAGAGGGTCATGAGTTTGACCATGAGGCATATTGAAGGCCACCCATGTGTTAGTCATGGTTCTCTAAAGAAACAGAACCAATAGTATGTGCATATATATACACAGAGATTTATTTTAAGTAAGTGGCTCATGTGATTATGGAAGTTCACAAGTCCAAAATCTGTAGAACAGGCTTGCAGACTACAGACTCAGGGAAGAGCAGATGTCAGTCTTTTTCAACTAAGGTCTTCAACTGATTGGATAAGGCACACCCACATTATGCAAGGCAACTTGCTTTCATCAATGTCTACTGATCTAAATGGTCATCTCATCTAAAATTGCCTTCATAGAAATACCTAGAAGGTTAGATAAAATAGCTGGGTATCATGGCCTAGCCAAGTTGACATAAATTAACTATCACAACCCACCCTCTGACAACTAAGAGGCAGCCCTCTGAAACCAGCACCCAGACCTGAGTCTCTAGAAAAGATCTAATTCTCTAGAAATGACCTCAGGCTAAAGAGCTAAGGAAGCTCTGTCTCTGAGCTTCTGGTAGGGCAGAAATATCCTATCGGCAACAAAGCTTCTTGAACCATAAGTGTGTTGTGAAATGCTGGCTCAGGTGTTTCAACTCAAGACACTACCCTAGAAAGGGCTTTGAAGTGGCTGGTGAAAATGTCATCTCAGCATTGGGAATACAGAAATTTTTTATTTTACCAGAAACTAATTTCTGAATAGATTTTGTCCTTTACCATTTTAAAATCCCTATGAAATGGACTTGTTGGGTGCTATTTGCCATTTTCCTGTCTGTGTAGTTCTACATGCTGAAGGAAGACAGGTGACTGGCATGTGTCTGCAAATGCCCATCAAATAAGATGTTCAACGAGTGTGAATTATCTTGAAAGATGCAGGTATGACACGTTTACGTCCTGCTTCTGGAGCACATAGATAGGCAAAGTGCACAGCAAAATCCCTCGCATGTATTCAAATGTTGAGTGAACTGAATCAAAATAATTTTTAACAGGATTTTTCATTGCTCTGTACCTAAGTAAATAGGTAATTTACTATTAAAAGGTTCATCTAGGAGTTGCCAAAACGTTTAATTTTTTTTTAATAGCGTAGATGTCACTCTATGGCAGTCATGGTTTTATTCAAAATATAAAATATTAATGTATTAATCTTTAGGACTGCAGACCTTTTCACTCTCATTTCAGCAATAAAGGTTCCCTGTGCCTGAGTAATTATCAGTGATGTCTTAAGGAAAACTTACATAGGCTTGTGGTTCAGCATCATGACAGCAAATATCAAAAACTTTTTAGTGTTCAGAGTAAGCATACTCCAAATGCCCAACATTCTTGAAACGTTGATATATACTCCTTTCTCATTCTCCATGAAATAAACACAGTGGGGTAGTACATGCTAGTAAGAAGCCACTTTGGGCCCCCTGGGTCAGAAATGCTGAAGCATAATGCTCTTCATCATGCAGTCAAGGCAAAGGCTGCTGACAGAACCAGTGAGGGAGTGAATCCTTGGGATACTGACCCAGTTCGCAGGAAGATGCCCATCTTTTACACCCAACAGGGCCTCTCTATCTATGTGAGTGGAGAATGGCAGTGCAGTGACTACCTGCGGCTAAACCTGGCTAATCTACACTAATAAAAGAGAAAGATGGTAATTGGCGTACGACCGCTACCCTTCCCATTGGCTAATCAGGGAGATATGCAAATTAACTGTCAGCCAAGATGGCGGCCGGCAGCCAGGCAGCTGGAAGCGAACATGAGGCTTGCTTCCTTCATTGAAGGAGGAAGCCAACGTTCCCCGCCTGCGC
>NW_005359590.1:1562483-1567958 GCF_000412655.1 Myotis brandtii
GAACCTGGGACCCTTCAGTCCGCAGGCCGACGCTCTATCCACTGAGCCAAACCGGTTCTGGCAGGGATATTTCTTTTTTAGTGTAGACATTCATCACTATAAACTTACCCCTTATTTCTATAGAGTAGACCACTAGGGTATAATTCAGTGATGGCGAACCTATGACACGCGTGTCAGAGGTGACACGCGAACTCATTTTTTTTGGTTGATTTTTCTTTGTTAAATGGCATTTAAATATATAAAATAAATATCAAAAATATAAGTCTTTGTTTTACTATGGTTGCAAATATCAAAAAATTTCTATATGTGACACGGCACCAGAATTAAGTTAGGGTTTTTCAAAATGCTGACACGTCGAGCTCAAAAGGTTCGTCATCACTGATATAGACCATTATATCAGACCATTATGGCAGAATGACCAGAACGACCGGTTGCTATGATGTGCACTGACCACCAGGGGGCAGATGCTCAACTCAGGAGCTTCCCCCTGGTGGTCAGTGTGCTCCTACAGGGGGAGCGCCACTCAGCCAGAAGCCGGGCTCATGGCAGCGCTAAGGAGCAGTGCTAAGGAGCAGCGAGCAGTTGGGTGATAAGGAGCAAGGGGTCCTGGACTGTGAGAGGGCGCAGGCCGAGCTGAGGGACAACCCTCCTCCCAGTGCACAAATTTCATGCACCAGGCCTCTAGTTCTATACATAAAAGAAAGAACCCAGATTCCAGGAGGAAGTTACAAGGTGTTCCATACCTGCCACGTTCATCAATGTTCTTTACATAGTTTGAAGGTGCTGTTTCTCATTTGTGAGTTGTTTTAATGGTGGTATGTATCTTCTACCCATAAATTTAGGGGGCACCTCATCTGAATCCTATATAATAGTTAACTTCTTGGGGAAAATCGCCTAGAGCAAGCAGTAATTCACAAAGTGTGCTCCAGAAAGTACTAAGTCATCAAAAACAAGGGTTACTTGGGGCAAGAGAGAGGAAGGATTAATTTCATGAAAACACAATTAAACAAAGTGCAACAGTTCTCTATTGCAGAACTTCTCAGAGCCCTTAATATGCTAATATGTGCTGTCATTTGTGCATTTTGTGTGTGTACTGTAGGTATTGTGGTATTGTGTGCTGTTGTATGTGTTGTCTGTGTGCTATATTACAAAGCTGGTGTTTTTCAAAGTATATACAGAATATAAACTGAAAATCCTATTTATTTAACCTTAACTTTTCATGTATACTTTTTAGGTTTTATTTTTTTTCTGCACTAAAAAAACATTTTACTTTTAGACTAGATGAAATGGTTCCTTATGACATAGCTATTTCTTGTGTATAAAAATTTTAGCTAAGATTGTATAAAAGAAATTTCTATTAAATAAATACAATTTCCTATCAAGGCTATAATAAACTTGAAAAGTCTTCAGCTAAAAACTGAATATATTAGGTCTTGATACTAATAATACAATGAAAAGCAGTTTTTGAGACAATATTTAAAGAGTAAATAAGGCACTAATGAAAGAATAGCAATCATACTTCAAATATTAGTGCTATACACAAAATAAACTATAAAATCAGAACATTTAAATGTAAACACAGAACATCAATAGAACATATTTATTCACTTTACCATAACTTAAATGTCAAAGTTATGTAATTCTTAAAATGTCAGCCATTCTTTTTTAAAAATATATTTTTATTAATTTCAGAGAGAGGAAGGGAGAGGGAGAGAGAGATAGAAACATCCATGATGAGAGAGAATCATGGACCAGCTGCCTCCTGCATGTACCCTACTGGGGATCGAGCCCACAACCCAGGTATGTGCCCTTGACCGGAATCGAACCGTGACCTCCTCGTTCATAGGTTGATGATCAACCACTGAGCCATGCCAGCTGGGCAGTTTCGGCCATTCTTAAGTTAATTTCTAGGCATTAAGTACCTGAATAACTTTAATAATATATCCAATGTCTTTATTCTCCTTTCTTTTTAAAAAAATATTTTTTTATTGATTTGAGAGAGGAAGGGAGATGAAGAGAGAGACAGAAACATCAATGATGAGAGAGAATCATTGATTGGCTGCCTCCTACATGCCCCACACTAAGGATCAAGCCCACAATCCGGGCATCAAACCATGACCTCCTGGTTCATAGGTCGATGCTCAACCACTGAGCCATGCCGGTCGGACTCTTCTCCTTTCTTGGCACTTTTTTCTTTCACTTGAACTTACAGTTTTCTTTTCAGCTAATCTCACCTACCCAACAATACCTGAGTGAATAGAGTGGCATGTAAAGGCAAATCATGATTACCTTGCTTTACTACAGAAAGCCACCCAATGTCTAAACCCTCAGTCAGCTAACACTGGTTCCAAATCTGGTCTAACAGGAGGTCTAACATTCACTCATTCCGAATATTTCAAAAGTTAATGGGAATTAATTAACTGTAACACCAAATGTCTATGCTTTTAGCCAGGTTATATTAATTACAATAATTCTAGTAAGAATATCTCAGGCTGATCAGAAGCTCTATGTAGCTGATTAATTAGAAATAGTTGAGAAAATAAATTGTTGCTTTAAAATTTCAGTTAATATGATAGAGAAAAATATTCAAAACATGGGATACATGGAGAAAAGAAATAATGAAATTTTTTTTGCATCATGAAACTAACAATATCCAAGCAATGTTGGTAATGAGAAACATTTATTGGGAACTTACTATTGTCAAGCACTATGCTTAGTGGTTTACCCGCATTATTGCATTCAATCCTCAACATCCTGAAATAGGTACTATTTGTATAGTTAAAGTAATGGGCTCAGAGAGGTTAAGTAATTTGCCAAGGCTGTACAGCTAGGAAGTAGCAAGCTGAGATTTAAACACAGCTTCTTACCCACCACCCTGATAAGAAAACTATATTAATGTTTTTTTTTATTTTTTGTAATTAAATCTTTATTGTTCAGATTATTACATTGGTTCCTCTTTTTTCCCACCATAACTCCCCTCCACCCAGTTCCCACCCAACCCTCTGCCCTCACTCCCCACCCACTGTCCTCTAGAAACATCCATGATGAGAGAGAATCATGGACCAGCTGCCTCCTGCATGTACCCTACTGGGGATCGAGCCCACAACCCAGGTATGTGCCCTTGACCGGAATCGAACCGTGACCTCCTCGTTCATAGGTTGATGATCAACCACTGAGCCATGCCAGCTGGGCAGTTTCGGCCATTCTTAAGTTAATTTCTAGGCATTAAGTACCTGAATAACTTTAATAATATATCCAATGTCTTTATTCTCCTTTCTTTTTAAAAAAATATTTTTTTATTGATTTGAGAGAGGAAGGGAGATGAAGAGAGAGACAGAAACATCAATGATGAGAGAGAATCATTGATTGGCTGCCTCCTACATGCCCCACACTAAGGATCAAGCCCACAATCCGGGCATCAAACCATGACCTCCTGGTTCATAGGTCGATGCTCAACCACTGAGCCATGCCGGTCGGACTCTTCTCCTTTCTTGGCACTTTTTTCTTTCACTTGAACTTACAGTTTTCTTTTCAGCTAATCTCACCTACCCAACAATACCTGAGTGAATAGAGTGGCATGTAAAGGCAAATCATGATTACCTTGCTTTACTACAGAAAGCCACCCAATGTCTAAACCCTCAGTCAGCTAACACTGGTTCCAAATCTGGTCTAACAGGAGGTCTAACATTCACTCATTCCGAATATTTCAAAAGTTAATGGGAATTAATTAACTGTAACACCAAATGTCTATGCTTTTAGCCAGGTTATATTAATTACAATAATTCTAGTAAGAATATCTCAGGCTGATCAGAAGCTCTATGTAGCTGATTAATTAGAAATAGTTGAGAAAATAAATTGTTGCTTTAAAATTTCAGTTAATATGATAGAGAAAAATATTCAAAACATGGGATACATGGAGAAAAGAAATAATGAAATTTTTTTTGCATCATGAAACTAACAATATCCAAGCAATGTTGGTAATGAGAAACATTTATTGGGAACTTACTATTGTCAAGCACTATGCTTAGTGGTTTACCCGCATTATTGCATTCAATCCTCAACATCCTGAAATAGGTACTATTTGTATAGTTAAAGTAATGGGCTCAGAGAGGTTAAGTAATTTGCCAAGGCTGTACAGCTAGGAAGTAGCAAGCTGAGATTTAAACACAGCTTCTTACCCACCACCCTGATAAGAAAACTATATTAATGTTTTTTTTTATTTTTTGTAATTAAATCTTTATTGTTCAGATTATTACATTGGTTCCTCTTTTTTCCCACCATAACTCCCCTCCACCCAGTTCCCACCCAACCCTCTGCCCTCACTCCCCACCCACTGTCCTCATCCATAGGTGCACGATTATTGTTCAATCTCTTCCCGCACCCCCCACACCCTTTCCCCCCCCAAGAATAGTCAGTCCATTCCCTTTCTATGTCCCTGATTCTATTATAATCAACAGTTTATACTGTTCATCAGATTATTTATTCGCTTGATTTTTAGATTCACTTGTTGATAGATGTGTATTTGTTGTTCATAATTTTTATCTTTACCTTTTTCTTCCTCTTCTTAAAGAATACCTTTCAGCATTTCATATAATACTGGTTATTTAGAGCTAGGGATGTATATATCGGGGCAGTCCTGAGTAAAAAAAACACACAAAAAAACCCAAGGCATTTCAAAAAACGGTGTTTTGTAATTGAGTGATCATTTAAGACACCCCATTATACGTGTATGCTGGTCTGAAATCCAGGAGACATACCATTTCAGCCTAACATGTTGGCTGTCTGCACCACACAGGATGCACAGTCCTTGTTTAATTGTGTTTGTCTTGCATACTTCAAGGGCTGTCACAGGAAGAAGAGTAAGAGGCCTGTTGAAACCACATCGTTTCCATCACAGTGGGGAAAAAAAAGGTCAATTGTGAGCTTGGAGCATTGTTAGGTTTGAGCCTACTCAAATTATTTCATTCATGTTAAAATTTAAGGAGATGAGAAACATATTGCATGAGAAGCAGAAGTTATTATTTCACATCTGCCTCTTCCCCCACTGCAACATTAGAAAGCCTGCCTCTTTCCCACCCCCTTGTTGCTGGAGGGTGAGTCCTCTCTGTCACGCCCCCTCCCCCCAACCCACTCTGCTGTTTTTGTTGTTGTTGTTTTTTCAAGTTGTTAAGATGCTAAAATCTGCTTTGTGTGATTTATGAAGGAACTTGAAGCGATTAGTTTCACAGTGCATGAAAATTCCTCAGGTTGGGGGGCGGGTGATGGCCAATCTGTTACACTGTTTGCCGTGGACTGGATGGGAACATGAGCAGCTCGGAGATCTGTGAAGCTCTTTATCTGACCTTCAATTCTGAATGATAGCTTTGCTGGATAAAGTAATCTTGGTTGTAGGTTCTTGCTATTCATCACTTTGAATATTTCTTGCCACTCTCTTCTGGCCTGCATAGTTTCTGTTGAGAAATCAGCTGACAGTCG
>NW_005359590.1:1569526-1591444 GCF_000412655.1 Myotis brandtii
GTCTTTTAGTTGTATTTTTGAAGTGGTTGTTCGAGGCAGCAAACTCCGGTGTTTACCTATGCCGCCATCTTGGTTCTTCTCTATATTAATGTTTTGTTGCTAAATAATAAGTTCCTAGCAAGTTAGTGATTTAAAACAACACCATTTACTATCTCAGTTTCTGAAGGTCAAGAGATGAAGGATGGCTTAACTGGGTCCCCTGCTCAGGGTCTCACAGGCTGCAATCTAGGTGTCAGACCAGTTGCATTCCTTTCTGGAACTTGGGTTCCTTTCTCATGTTCACATGGTTTTTAAGCAGAATTCAGTTCCTTGTAGCTGGTCCCTGTTTTCTTACTGGCTCTCAGCCAGGGGCTGCTCTCAGCCTCTAGAGCAGGGGTGGGCAAACTTTTTGACTCGAGGGCCATAATGGGTTCTTAAACTGGACTGGAGGGCCGGAACAAAAGCATGGATGGAGTGTTTGTGTGAACTAATATAAATTCAAAGTAAACATCATTACATAAAAGGGTACGGTCTTTTTTTTTTTTTAAGTTTTATTCATTTCAAATGGGCTGGATCCGGCCCGCGGGCCATAGTTTGCCCACGGCTGCTCTAGAGGCTGCCTGTAGTCCCTTGCCATGTGGTAGCTTATTTCTCAAGGCCAGAAGGAGAGCGCCTCTCTCTAGCCTGCTACAATGGAGTATTGTATTACAATAACATACACAGGGGGTGACTATCCCATCACCTTTGCCACATTATATTTGCTGAAAACAATTCACAGACTCCACCAGCACTCAAGGGGAGGAGACTATACAAGGGTGTGACTCACTGGGGCTCATCGTAAAATTGTGCCTATTACAGGTACCAGTGTCCTACCCATAACTGTTTTATTTATTGAAGTGATTACTGTTTTCTGCTGTATAGGGGTAAATACTACCTTATAGGAACATCAAAGCATTCAGTTTGGCCATAACCCATGCAACTGGTAACAACAGAAATCAAATGATAGATTCAAGTAGACAACATGGGTCTCCATATTCTGTAAGTCTGAGGACTTTTGTGCCTATAGTAAATCTTTTGTACCTATAGTTTCATTATTAAATATCAATGTTATATGAATTTCCAGAGGCTATTGAAATCATCCAACCAAGAGATGAAGATGACTTGAGACAGTGACACTGTGGTTACAGTAGAAGTGAGATGCAAGTTGTGTGATTTCTATGGGATTATGAACATACTTGCAAGGCAGAACTGATAAATTTTGCTGAAGGACAAGATGTGTGATATAAGAGAAAATAGTCAGAGAAAACCTCAGATAGAGTTTGAGGCCTGGGCAGGACAAGAAATAAATTGCCATTTGCTGAGATGTGGCACCTGGGTGCAGGTTCATCAGCAGTTTATTTCTAGACACCAAGGTTAATAAGTCCAGTAGTCATCTAAGTGGAGATGGCAAAAGTGTTGAAGATGGAATTTGGCAGTTCACAGAGGATGGATGGCATTTGGAGTTATGGTACTTCATGGGATCACCTGCAAGTGAATGCAGCTGGAGAATGGAAGGAGCCTGAGGCCTTAGGACTGAGTTCTGGGCCACATTCCACTGTTAGAAATTGGAGAGATGAAGAGGTGCCACAAAAGAGAGTTAGAAGATTCCATGGAAGAGAACCAAGAGATGTCTCGGCAGCCAAGTAAAGACAATTTTTGAAGAAGGGAATGGTGAAATATAATGCAGCCATTAAAAATAATGGCCCAGTTTTGCTCAGTGGTTGGAGTGTCGACCCACAAACCCAAGGGTCGCAGGTTTGATTCCTGGTCAAGGGCATGTACCGCGGTTGCAGATTCCCCAGTCCTGGTGGGGGCGCATGTGGCAGGCAACCAATCAATGTGTATCTTTCACATCAATGTTCCTTTCTCTCTCTTCCTCTCCTTCCTTCCTCTCAGTCTCTCTAGACATTAATGGAAAAAAGATCCTAGGATGAGGATTAAAAAATAATAATAATGTATTTTAATGTTTCAGATATAGGATGATGTAATGGTAAGTAAATAAACTAGGGCTCCAAACTATATACAGCAAAATCTTAATTTTTTTCAAAGAAAAAATATTTTGGCATAGAAAAACAGACTGAAAGGAAATATAGCAATGTAAACAGTTATTTCTGAATTTTTATTTTAGGATGGCATTTGTTTTCTATGTTCATAGCAATTTTCAAGTTTTATGCTATGAACTTATTTTAAATAAATGCATATATAATTTTTAAAATCAACATTAGCAAAGACTTTTAGTTTCAGCCTTTTAAAAATGGGAATATGTAACACTTGCAAAATCTTTAAAGCAAGACAGTAGAAACTGTCAACATATCAGGTGGTTAAGTTGATTTGGTTCACTTAATTTTGCTCTCTTCTCCAAAAAAGAAAAAGGAAAATATTATAAAAAATGTTTTCACTTGCATCATACTTATCTCTCCCCAGAAAGGAGCAATGTAATTAAAATAATAGCTGATTATTTTCATTCATTTAAATACTCATTTCTATAGACATGTAGATGCTGGGTTTCAATGTTCAAATGTTAGGATTTCAGGGAAATCAGTCAAATACTGTATGATCTCACTAATATGTGGAAATCTAAAAAAGCAAACTCATAGATACAGAAAAGCCAGAGGTGGGGGTGTAGAGTGGGCAAAATGAATGAAGGTGGTCATAACATACAAACTTCCAGTTATAAGATAAAAGAGTTCTGGGGATGGAACATATAGCATGGCAACTATAGTTAACAATACTGTACTATATATTGAGAGTTGCTAGAGGGTACATCTTAAAAGTTCTCACAAAAAAATTTTGCAACTATGTATGGTGATGAATGTTAACTAAATGTAGTGTGGTAATCATTTCCCAATATATACATATATCAGATCATGTTATGAAGCTTAAATTTATACAACGCTATGTGTTGACTACATCTCAGTAAAAGTGGAAAATAATAAAATTTTAAAACCAAAAATAAAAGCTAAAAACAAATGTTAGGGTTTAAACGTAACCTTGAACAGGTCACCGAATCCGTCTGTGTCCTGCTTTTCTTGTCTGTTAAATGAGATTGATGGGCCCTCCCCACCCATAGTGTGGTTGTAGGCCTATTAGACTGAATTAAATTAGATAGAGCGCAGTTGTGAGACTGAAGAGAGATGGCGGGGCCACTCTGCACCAGCCGCCTCTAGGTTCTGGCTTCACCGCCAGCAGCAGGCAACACCAGCAGCACTAGATGGCTTAAACCAGTCGGCCTGCTTTCAATGCCCGTAAGTGACCACACTACCTCTGCAGATGGTCCCTGAGGGCACAGCTCCTGCTTGGCAAGGAGAGAAGCTGGTGGTTCCCAGTCAGGCCCAGAAGTGCAGGTTTAATTTCTGAAGCTGGTAGAAAGATGAGAGCCACCTTACCCTGTCATTAGCCTGGCAGAGCCAGCAGTCAAGCCGAGCTCTCCCCACCCCGAGGCCCTGCCCGGGCATGTGCTGCCAGCCTCTCTGAACAGCTTCAAATAACATTTTATGTCACAAAATACCACAAGCTATTGAGGGCAGTTGGGACTTAGCAGGCTGCACATTTATTCAAACAAATAGTTCATCACTGATTCTTTTAGGAAAAAAAAAAAAACAGGGCAGGGAAGAGGAGATGAGGTTTGCTAACAGAAATGACAGATGAGGTTATAAACGTTCCAACATACCCTTTTCCCTGAAGTTAAGTCCTCAATAAAACATGCACACAGCTCAAGAGCGAACACAACACAGAGCTGCTCTCTACTCTGGAAATTAGGAAGGAAGTTGGATTTACGGCCCACAGACTAGAAGCTGACAGTTTTTCACCGAAGAGCAGGGTAATAAGCAGAACAGACAACCCTTTCCTTTCTCTTAAATAGCAGGTGCCCAAAGGCAGCATTCTCACCACCAGGGAAAGAGATGGGATTTGGAATCTGTAATCAGCTACTCACAGGCCTGGTTGAGTTACCGAACCATTCGGAGACCCTACTCACGTCCTACTTCTGTAAGGCTCGGGCTAATCCTATCCACTCCCAGGTTGGCAGTGAGGGTAAGATGCGTAAGCACAGCTGGCTTTTTTGGCTAACATGCACTGTGTGCCTACGTATGTCAGCGGAGCCACTGCCCATGTGCTTTCCGAGATCCCACGTTACCTCTCAAGGAATTGTTCAGTGCCCACCCCCAACTTTGAGCAGCTCATAGCTTCCAACTTCAATTTTTAATCTTTAATTCTGCAAAAGTACTGACAATCTCCTGCTGCTTCCCTTAGAACTAACATCTTTCTTCATTAACCCTGTTCCTCCTCTCTGTCAACTCTTGCCATCCCCCTATCTAATGGCATTCTCCCAGGACTTCAGAATTCTGAATCATTCTGCAACTCTTCTTCCTGGAACCCTTCCCCAAGAGTTCTGATCACATGTGAAACAAGTTTAGCCATTGTGCAAATGGGTTCTGTGGCCAATTTCCTAATACAGAGTCTAACAGGAGCCAAGGGTGGGACTGGGAAAATGAAGTCAGTGTGACAGACCCATGGTGAGTAGGCGGGTAGGAAGGCTGTGTGATCCAGAGAGGGGGTGGGGAAAAACACTAGATCTGAGGTCAGGAGACCTCAGCTCCAGTCCTAGGTCTACCCTTGAGTTCTGTGGATGTGGGTAACACAATATCTATGGGCTTCAGGATCCTCACAGACGAGGTCAGGAGGTCAGGGCCAAATTAGACTTGGCAAGTAGTTAGTACTAGAGCCATCATTCACTCACTCCTCCCACGCCCATGGTAAACACTCCTGATCAATCAGTACATTCTCTCCTTTGGAACCCAGACGAGGCCCAGCACCCCCAGGAAGCCACCATCAAACAATTGAGTTGGCACAGGAGACAAAAGCTCTTTACTATCCCTGAGCTACAATCTGAAATCTCCCTTATTGTTTGAACATTCTCTGCTTCTATGGTAGGGATTGCCTCAAAGGACAGGTTTGTTGATGGATGAGCATCACCAGGAAGGGGAGTGTCATGACTTCCTAGAAGACAGCCCTTCACACGTGTAGAAAAATGCCCTTTCACACTGCAGGTCTGGGAAGGCTATGGTCCTGCCGGCATGCTGCACAGGGAAACCAGTCCTCACTACAACTCACAGCTGGGTGGAGCTTTGCCCCAGCACATGTCCAGGCAAACGGGGGATGGTCCTTTATGGTCCAGCACTGACTCTTTGTTGGAATTTCCAAAGAACATGTCCCAGGAGCCTCATTTCACCGTGGATAATCAGACCAAGTCCACCAATTCTCTGTGCCAAGTCTTTCCGTATTTGCTAGCTTCAATGTCTGCTTTGGCCTCCAGCCCTGCCTCTGAAGCCCTGGGCCTCTCCACTGTAGATTCCACAGTCTGTGACCTCGACTCAACTCAATATCTGGCTCCAGACATCTTGGACTGACTTGGTGACCCTCTCCTCTGCCAGCCAGGATCTGGCAGCCCCAGAACTGCCTGCTGCTGCCCTAGGCCAGTGGTCGGCAAACTGCGGCTTGGCAAACTGGGGCTCGCGAGCCACATGTGGCTCTTTGGCCTCTTGAGTGTGGCTCTTCCACAAAATACCGACTTCTGTGCATGGGCCACAAAGTTTCAATTGCACTGTATGTGCGCGACCACATGTGGTATTTTGTGGAAGAGCCACACTCAAGGGGCCAAAGAGCCGCATGTGGCTCACGAGCCTCGGTTTGCCGACCAGGGCCCTAGGCCATCCATCTCAAATGCAGATTTTAAACTGAATCTCCTCAGATGTATCTGACTTCTCACCACTCTCCCTACCAGCTTGCAAGTGGCACCCAGCGTTGGGAACCCACAGAAATAGTAACCACTCTCCTGTCTCTGCTGAGCCCATGAAATCATGTTGACCTGCTACTCAACAGCCTTCAATAGCTTCAGTATCTCCCTTTTCTCATCTGCATTCCTCTACTCATTTCTACTGCTCTTTATGACCCAGCCCTTCCTACCATCTTCCAGCACATCCCTCCACTCAGACCACTGTGGTCTCCTTACTGCCATCAGCCCCCAAGCCTGCTTCCACCTCTGGGCCGTCAGACAATATGCTTCCCTCGCCAGGGAACTTCCCATCCACTTCCTTAGGCCTCATTCTTCACAATCCAGTTTATATCCCATCTCCTCCATGGAGCTTTCCCTATATCCCAGGCCTCAGTTTTTACCTAATATTTAACTTTTACACAAAGAAGTTTAACACTTAAGTAAATGTTACTTCACAGGATTCACAAATGTTTCATGAGTGTGAGCCTTAACTTCTCAAGCTGAGTGAAAGTTCTCTGAGGGCAAGAGCCTGCCACATGACCCGAGTGTCTCACTGGTGACATCACAACAGATCAACAAACACAACAAACATTACTGAGCACCTCTCCTTGGGCAAAAGTCCCTGGCAAATGCTTGCTAATTCATTTTTCTACTCAGATGCATCAAATTCTTGCCCATCTATGTCCAATCTGGACCCTAATAGATCCTTCTCTTCCTGAATTAAAGAAAAGGTTAGGTTATGTCAGAGCCCAAGAAAGTATTTGCCTATTAGACTTCAGCAGTGGTTGTCACACTTTCCAGTATGAAGAGACATCTAGAGTATGTTCTAGAAGAGCAGATTCCCCAGCAACACTCACACAGCTTCTGAATCGCGGGGTCTGGGATGAGACCTGAAATGGGCATTTTAATAAGTGGTCCAGATAATTTTGGAGTAGACAGCTCATCAACCCTATTCTGAAGAAAACTGGGCGATGGAAGCCTCATTTTCCAGAGACAATCTGTAGTGTGTGGGCCAAGGCAGACAAAGGGCCACCACCCTTGTCCAGGTGGCCCATGGCTGAGAATTTCCTCAGCCTCTTCCTTGGTTCCAGTCCAACTCTGGTTACCAAATCTCTGAGGCCTGCAGCCAAACGACCATTTGGCCTTGAAGGATCATTTTTTATCTACAGTGATCTCCCTCCCAAAGGCATCCATTTGGCCTGCCCGCATTGGAGGCAGCGAATCAACACACGAGGGCTCTCACTTCACCAGCTGCAGTCTTGGGCTTTCAGGTTGTTTTAACTCCTGCTATGAGTCAGAACGGAATTATGAATAATTTGTATAAGACTTGCCACATCTTGTTTCAGCCTTTCTTCAGCTTTTCTTGTTTGGCCTCTCAAGTACGTATATGTCTGATTATTTTAAAGTCTTTAAGTCTGGAATACTACCTGTGCAGCATTATACAGAATCTGGCTTCCTATAACTAACATGTCCATAAGCTCTCAAATTTACAGCCCTACATGCCGAAAATAAGGAAACAGAGAAACCTTCTGAATAGGCAGGCAGGGGTGGGGAGAGCGTCTCGGCTCCCCTCGGTGTTGCTGGCCCCCCAGCCAAGTTACTCTGCTGTGTGTCTTAGCATGTTGTACACAGAGGCCTGGAGCCAAATGGTTTCCCATAATAACTTTCGCAGCATTATGAACACCCATCCTGTTTGCACATGGGAACTTTGTAGGATAAACAACTATTAATAAGAAAGAAGTAACGTATTTTTTAAATACCCTTTCCCAATGAAGATGCTATGCCATCAGGCTCCAAAGAGAAAGAACCTTGTGGAAATGATCCTCTGAGCATCATTTAGAATCCCTGCTTCAGGACGGGCTTGGATCAAATGGGAGAGAGAGTCTGGGGAGAGTTCTCCTATCTGAGGCAATGAATGCTCCCCTGAGCTTCCCGGGCACCAGAGACAGCCCAGGGCACCACTGGTGTTCCCTCAGAGACAGGCAGGGCAGTCCCAGGTGCTCCAAAGAGTAATAAAATTCACCACGTTCTCTTTCCTCCTCCAAATCTGGGTTCCACGTGGCCTTCAAAATAAGCAGGAGCAGTGTGTTTACTGAACTGATTCTTGCTTCCTTGGGGCTGTGCAGGGTTTCCGAGTTGAAGGCAGGGTCTCAGAGCGGAAAGAACATCTGGAAAGACTGAGAGGAAGGATCCCATCTGATGGAAGAGAGGAAACGTGTGGCCACCCATGTTTGCACCTGGCCCTTTTCATTTGCCTTCACACTGGACTCTTGCAGGCCCCACGCAAAGACACTGCCTCAAGCCACGCCTTAGGAGAGTCATCCTTCTGACAACAGGATTCATTAAACTTTGCTAAGCCTCCTTTAAATCATGATTTTCCCTTTGGAGCAATAGCCACAGACCATTGAAGTCCAAAACTGCATTAACTTTTATCACCATTCAATAGGGAGTCAGAGATTGAATCACTAAACTGAGAAGAGCACCCAAGTAGGAGAGGGCAGCCTGGAGGATATCAGTAGACTAAGTACCTCCCTGAACCCTGTGGTGAGAAACAGAAAGGACAGCAGGGTCCATGGGCAGAAGAGTGAGATGGCTTGGGTACGAATCCTACCCCCACCACTCCTACCCATCTCACCTGGCAGTTCCCCGAACTGCCCTATGCTTTAGTTTTCTCCTCTGTGAGGTTGGGATAATGACAGGAATGACTTTAGGGGATTGCTATGAGAATTAAATGAGATTGCTTATGTAAAATATTTAATAGACACAAAATCTTGATTATTGATTCTATTTTAAGAAAATGACTGTAGGATTCTGTCCTCTTGATGGGTGGCCTGTGAAGGGACAGTGGCTGGCAGCCTCCTGACATGGAATCTGGCAGCAGTGCGGTGGGTCTGGGGCACAATATTCACCCCTGTCCCCCAACCCCTGCCCCACAGTGCTCAGATTGCCCAAGGGAAATAGCCTATGGAGATATAGCTTGGTTTCCACCATGGTAAAAGTGAAGAGAAAGGCTTTTCCACTTTTTACTTTTCATTTCATGAAAGAATATGACCTTCATTGACTTCCATGAGTGTACAATAGAGTTCTTACCTGGCAGAACTGATGTGCTAGAGGAACAATAATAGTTCATGTTAATTACTTGCTCTCCCAAGAATATATTTATTATCTTATTTTTTCTCACAGCAACTCAATGAAGTGGGTCCTATTATCATCCCAATTTATAGAGGAAATTGAGGCACAGAATGTAAACTTGCCCAAGGTCAGCATTAGGCAGGACTTGAACCCAGAGTTTCTGACTCCAGGACCCATGCTACAAAGCTATGTGTCACCTTAATCAGCCCTCTCTCACTGAAGTATTTCACTTTTTTATTGACATTTGCTAAGAAGGATAAATGGCTGATGAAAATGTTGGTGAATATTACTCTTAGCAAAGTTGTATGCAGCACTTCTCCATGAACTGTGTTACATATCACTCTAGTAGACTAGGGACATGAACATCCTGTCTCCCTGATGGGAGGAGGAGTGAGAGAGAGGCCAGGTGGAAGAAAATAATGGAACTAGAAGGAAAGGAGGAAGGAGAGGAGAGGAAGGGGGTATCTGGGTGAGTACAAAGGGGAGATGGGATAATCTGACCCCATAAGGAAAGTCAGTGAGACTTCTTCTCCTTTTAGGAAACTGAGGAAACTGAAGCTCAGAGATCTTGAATAATGATTCCTGGATTGCTCAGCAAGTCAGTGCGAGAGGTGAGTCTTATATCTAACTCTAAAGCCCACACTCTCCTCCCCACCACGTCTTAAGTCTCCTTGGGCCTGAGAAGGTGGTTGAAGGCCATGTCCTTAAGAATCTGTTGTGCTCAAGATTCTCTAATTGATAGAAATACTTCCAATGCCCCCTCAGCTCTAAGTTTAACATCATCCAGGAACTTCTGGGCAGGAGGCAAATCCCACTGGTTTCCCTCTTCGCATACATATATTCCCCCTAAGGGCATCCCAGGAGCCAATCATTCTTTTATGCAAACTCAGCAGTTGGATTGCCTGCACCTGCACCCCTGCTATGTCACACACGACAAAAGGATCAAAGCCTGGAATATGACTTCACACTATAATTTAAGATAATTAAGGTTTTTTAACCTAAATTACATTTTAACATTTCATAACAGAGCTGTCAAGATTCTATCTATCAAAACTCTATCAAGCAAACAAAAGAGGATAATTATATTTTCAGACACATGAAGTCATCACTCCGGTTTCTTATAAAAAGACTTCTGTCTTCCTTCACATTCTCATTTTCAAATGCGCTTTCTCTTCTCCACCCACGCTTGGAGGCTGAGACTATACATTCTTAAACAAGTGAAAAATACCCCCAAAAGAGGCTGTAACTCAGAGCATGGAAGTCTCCTCAGAAGCAGCAATTCTAATGAAAACTGTATCTAAAGGAAATCTCTCTGAGTGGGTAGAAGCACCCTGTCTCACTAAATAGACTCTGATTGGGGATGGGAGGAAGGCAGGATATTAAACTCCTCAAATCAAAGAGAACAATGAAATGCCACAAACTTCCTACTAGAAGCTGCGTTTCCTTTCATCTTATCCCATAAAGATAGGGAGTCTGTTCTAAGGTCTTCTTTGAGATGTCACGGGAAGAACACTAACTATATTAGGTGTTGTTGGGTGCCTCCCGTCATCCACTTCACCCCTGCCCCGATCATCATGCAGCAGCCATGTTGTTGGGTCCCTAGTGGCCTAAGGCACTCGCGCAATCTTATGCTCTTTACCACCAGGATTGATTCAGGAATAGGCCAGGTACACAGTCCTCAGCCAGTCAGTGACCAGTCAGGACAGGGGCCATGACCTGAGCTGTGATTCAGAGTGAAGCCCACGAGTCTTTTTTGGATGGTGGAGAGAAGGGAAACGCCCTTCTTTCGGACTGTGGTGAACAGCTTTGGGCCTGGAACTGTTGCAGGCTTTTGGCTACCACCAAGGGAAGCCTGAGGACAAAGCCAACACACTCAGGAAGGTGAAGCCAAGTGAAGCAAGAATCCCGATGACACTGCGTGAAAACTGACACATGGCCAGTTTGAAGTGGGTTTTCTTTTGTTTGCAGGCAACAGCATCCTAACTGTGCTTTAGGGGAGCCAAGCTATTTGAAAATCTGATAAAGAACATAATCCTTTCCAGGGAAAAACAAAAACAACAACACGCATACAAAAGTTTGCACCGAGTTTGGGCGAGAAAGGCACAGACTCCAGATTTACAGTCCCCAGCAGACTGGTTGAGGCACTCAGATTTTGGGATAGGACAGACTTGGGTTCACATCCTGACTTGGCCACTGGCCCACTGCGTTACTTGGGGTTGCCTTAAAACTCTTCTGATCTTCATTTTATTCCTCTATAAAATGCAGATAATAATAATACTGACTTCATAGGGATGTAAAAATTAAATAAAATGGTGGATATACAGAGATTAGCATGACACATAGTCACAGCCCAAACACTACTACGTCAAGTAATGAAGAGTATTCCTTAAGGGGCTCCAGAGAGAAAACCCTTTGGAGAACTGTCCACATCAAATGTTAGGATGTGCAAAACGTGAAGACATAGACTTCTCTGAAAGCATGAAGTAGTTGATCAGGTATTGCTCCTAAACTGGGGGGAAAGCTGACATTTGGGGCAGGATCTGGGGCAATACATCGCTTCCTCTTGGGAAATGTGCCTAGACAGTGCTCAGGATTACTGTGGGCCAAACGGGAGGAAGAGGATTTGATTCCCCCTGGGGCGGAATGAGGAAGGCTTTCTTAATTGTGAAGTTAAAAAAATTAAAAATAAAAAGGGAATAAAAAAGATACATGGTTACACTCTCCTACAGATTTTTTGGAATCCTAAGAGAGCAAAACGTAGCAATTTCCCACCCCAGTTTAGCAGATGTGACTCATTGGGTTGTCCTTTATAAGCCAAAACCCTAAAGTTTCTCTTAAAAAAGAGAGATTGTGGACTTCATAAGCAGTGGTCACCCTGCTCAATACCCCTCCCTGCTGTTCAACTCACACCCTGCCCACCTCCAGCACCTGCAAGCCCTACTCAACCCAGAGGGTTTCCCCCAACACTCACTTGCCAACAAAACCATAAGGCTCTTCAAATATGTGTCCTTGACTTATGACTTGGAAATGTCAGCGGGAAAGGAAAACCCAGGACAGAGCCAGGAGCATCGTCCAGGGACATTTTAGAGCTGACACAGTCCATCTGCTTGGTCTCTCACTGTGACCCTCTGTTCCTACTTTCCAATGGCTTATTTTTCTTTTTGTATCAAAACTTTCCTTCCTTTCCACTCTATTTTTCTAAGTAGCCTTATCACAAATACACACTTTTTTGAAAACTAAGGCAATCCCATCTTTGAGTTTCCTGCATTTATCTCAGTATGTACTGGTAGACTTCAAAAAAGTCCAGTGGAATGCCCAGTAAACTGCCCCTGCCCCACCACGAGATGGGCAGAAAGACTGGACTGGGGGGAAGTATGTCCCATCCCAGCCTATGACCCCTGTTAATCTTTTCCCTCAAGAGCATGGGGTAAGAGTTGGGGAAAAGGGGTCACAAATTAACAGGAAAAGGTGAAGGGTTATTCTAACTTCCCACACTACAGCCAGTGATGACTCAGTGACAAAGTTCCGCCCCCTCCTAGAAACAACAAGCCAAGAAGGCACAAGGAAAAAAAATGCTGACGGGACCCACAAAGCCCACTGCAATTTGGTAAAGCATCAAGCCGGCCAGCATGTCTTATGGAAAAGCAGAGCACATGCGACCACAGTTGGCTCTGAGAACAGCCAAACCACCGTGCTGCTAACGACAGTCGCCATGCCAAAAGGCAGCTGCAGAGGCGGCAGCTGGCTCACCTAGGAAAATATAAATCATGGCTGAGGTGGGCGGGAGGTTGGGCTGCTCTCAGGGGGTGGCTGTGTATCTGCTGCACGTCCTAAAGCAAGACCTCAGCCAGGGAGCAGAGATTCCAGGAATTATGGGAAAGCTCTTGAAGAGGCAGGGTTCAAAGCCCTATGAAGATTTTAGACACAATCCTTGGTGATTAATGAGCACCATAGGCTCCTTTTCCATGTAGGTTAACAGTTCTGTAACACTAGTCATTCTCACATTTTAGAAGAAGAAACTGGAATCCAGAGACCCTGACACTGCTGCTCAGAGCAACCAATTTTCCCTCCAGGCAGCAAGCATGTGGGAAATAAAGGATCCACAAATAATTATTAGTGTGCTCAGCACTGAGGACTATTCCATCGCCAAGGCATCAAGCTGAAAGATTCCCCTTCCTGACGTAACTCTCTTTTACTTCTCACCCTAATGCTCTCTCATTCCTGCTGAGTCTCTCTCTCTCTCTTCATTTTCTCTGGGGCTCCATTCTCTAGAGCCTTCTCTTGATCAGTGTCCTTCCTTTACTTCTCACCCTAATGCTCTCTCATCCCTGCTGAGTCTCTCTCTCTCTTCATTTTCTCTGGGCCTCCATTCTCTAGAGCCTTCTCTTGATCAGTGTCCTTCTGGCTTCATTTGCCGCTAGCCAGCTTAGACTCCCTAGAAATTATTTAAACAGGACTGTTTCAGAATCTTAGAATTGCTCACTCCCAAGCCACTTCCTGTGGCTGGATTGACAATCATTAGATCTGGGACACCTTTACCTTTGCTTCACGTTATCCTATAGCTGTCGAGTAATGCGGGACAAATAATCAAAGCATTCCACATGTCCATTTTCTCATAGCTGGGTCCTCACTCCTTATTGACAATCCTTTTTGTTAACTTTGCTTGCTGCCATACACTACTTCTAACAGTGTTAGTCTCCTCAGACACATGCCTGTGTGACTGGCTAAAGATAAGCTCATGTTTTTGTCATTCTGAAAAGAGTTGGTCCTGGAGAAGGTGAGGAGTTGGAAGATGAGGAGCCCATTATAAAAAGGAAGAGGTATATCTCTTTCTTTGAAGCAGGAGGAAAGGTGAAAAGGTGGTGAGGAAATTCAGAGATATTTTGAATAAAGAACTTGAGAGAACCTGAAGCAATGACCAACTCTCAAAACTCAAGGATGTGGCAAAGCAGCATTACAAGGAAAAATTATAGCCTTGAATATATATCAATATATACTAAATATAAGATGGGCTAAGCATTCAATTCACAAAGTTAGAAAAAGGAAAAATAAAACTCAAAGAAAGTAAATGGACGAATATAATAAAGGCAAGAGGAAGAAACAATAGAAAGGAATAATAAAACCAAGCTTTTTTCTAAAATGACAAATCAAACAGAATATTTTCTGGCCAAACTGATGAAGAAAAAGAGATGGCACAAATTAAATAATGATGGGAGTAGAAAAGGAGAAAAAAGACTCAGGTAATGACATAAGCAAGTGCTAAAAATCCAAATTTTGAGAACTAAATTTATAATTTTTAGACAAATTTGTCAATATTGACTCAAAAAGAAAAAAGTTTGAATATTATTTTTATTTATTTTATTTTTTACTGAATATATTGGGGTGACATTGATTAATAAAATTATATATGTCTTAAGTGTACAATTCTATAACACATTATCTGTATATTGTATTTTGTGTTCACCACCCAAAGTTAAGTCTCCTTCCATCACCATTTATCCCCCCTTTACCCTCTTCTACTTCCCCCAACCTCTCTTCCCTCTGGTAATTACCACACTGTTATCTATAATTTTTAAATAGCAAAATAATTTATCCATATAAATACCCAGGGCATAATAATTTTTATTAATGAGCATTACCAAAGTTTCAGTAAACATAAATTCCTTACCTTATACAAGCTATATTGGAAAATAAAAGAAATTTCGCAGTCTCCCTTTAGTTATTATTATAATAACATTGATATCAAAACTACACAAGGAGAGTGTAAAAAATAATAACATGGAGAAGAGTAGCAGTTGACATACACCAAATGTTCACAACACACTGAGGACAACTCTAAGAGCTTTACTAAGATTATTTAATTTAATATCTCAAAAAATAATAATAGTAAACTATGTGGTAGGTGGTACTGTTAATTCCACTTGAAGATGAAGTAGCATAGAGAGTTTGCCCTTGTTAGGAGTCAGGAAGTGATAGAACAAGGATTCAAACCTAGAACAGTCTCCCTTCATCAATGCCTGTGGTCTTACTCATCATGCTTATCCCCTCAGTTTATGCAACTGTGATCATATATGCAAATACTAAAGAAAGAACACTAAATAAACAGATGCAAAAAATAAATATTTGCACATCCAATCAAACAATTTATTTTTTAAAAGCTCCCAATAAAATGTGAAACCCACCCATGATTTTAAAAATAAGAAAAACCTAGAAAACTAGAAATAGAAGGGGAACTTCCTTAGTTTGATAAGAGGCATCTACTGAAAGCATTCATATTACAGTGAGATTTTTATTTCCCATTAAGTTCAGGGAAACAAACAGATTCCTTCATTAATGTTTCTATTCAACATTGTTCTGGAGACCATATCAAGGAAAATAACTCAATAAAGAAAATTAAATGCATAAAGATTGGAAAGAAAAAACAAACTTCTGATTTTCAGACTACATTTTTATATATAGAAAATCCAAATAAATGTACCATATTAGAATTGAAAAAGATGCTTCAGAAAGAGTCCTAGGTCAAAAATCAATATAAAAAATATTGACCTCTTTTCCCATTCACAATAGCATCAAAAAGATACTCATTCAATAAAAAATATTGAGTATCTACTATGCACCAGATACGGAGTTATGCACTAGAATAATATGTGCAAGACTTTTATGCAGAAAATTCTTAAACATTCCTGAAAGATATGAAAGAAGACCAAATAAATGGAGAGATATATAATGTGATAGGACTCAATATCCTATATAGAACAACTGCAAATTAATCTATGAATTTGGTAAAAGTGCCATTAAAACAAAAAATAATTTTGACTGGAACATGGCAATATGATTCTAAAATTAATATGAAAAAAGCAAAGGAACAAGACTATCTAAAAATATTTTTAAAGAAGAATCAGGTGTAGGCATTTGCCCTATATCAAAGTTTATTATAAAGCTATACTAATTAAGAGATTGAGTCCTTCATACTAAGGTTCACCTTGCGGTGGGGTGGGGTGACTCACTTAGGGCACAGTTCATAGGCCCTGCATGGTCTAAAGGTGCTGTTAGCACATCTAAATTCTCTGCTACCCTTGATGAAGAGCTCCTGTATGGAATAGAAATCACACTCGGTTCTGTGTCTGGACAATGTAAATAGCGTCTTGGCAATCGTCTATAAACTGACTATCAAATGAAAGAGTCTTTCAGGATCCCACACAGAAAAGGCAGCCTTATCAGGAAACAAAACAGAAATTGAGATTTGCCCTGGCTGGGCAGGGAAGACACTTGAGAAAGGAAGGCCAATCATGGTGACCTTGAATGGCCTTTGTTAACAGGAGGTAATACGCTTCAGAAAGCCAGGATGAGCCATTGGCCACCAGGCAATTCAGGGCTAGAGGGCAGTGGCATTAATAAACTCCATGGAAGCAGAATCAGTCTTTTCATTTTTGCCACCCCACCCTCTTCTCTCCAAATATTTGGAAGGGATCCCATTGGGATGATCCTTTCCCTGGGGCTGAGAAAGAATAGTCAGCAAGCCAGATCAGGGTGAGAACTCAGTTTATTTCCTACATGAATATTAAATGGGATTTATAACAGATGGAGTACTTGTTAATTCTTTCTATTAGTAGATCAATTCATAAGAATAAAGAAAGGGCCATCCCCAAACACAGGGATGTCTTTAGTCCTTTCTCTTAGAAAAGGCCAATTCTCAATTCATATTCTCTCTCTCTCTCTCTCTCTCTCTCTCTCTCACACACACACACACACACACACACACACACTCACACGCACGCACGCACGCACGCACGCACCACTCCACACATTTCATCCACGGAACCCAAGCTGCAATCAGCTAAGAACCCACAGTTCCCACTGATTCCAGCAGGAATTGTAGGCATGGCATTGGGAGCCAGAATGTGACCTCTGATCTATTAGTCAGTCCTACACCATAGGAATGGAATTTGAAGTTAACAGAACGAGTCCTGTGCTCCAGCCATCTGCTCAGTGACTCCAGTCTCTTCATGTGACAAGAACAGCCCGAGCTCTAATAGGATTAGTGGTTAGTACACAAGGCCCCCACTTCTAGCCCAGACTTCCATCTTTTTATGCTGCGACATAAAAAACCTTAATCAATAGCCTCGCTCCCCCATTAGTTTACTATATGCCTGTTTTTTTATTAACCTTTTGAGGTCAGCGAAACCTCCCCTAACCCACTTGGAAAAGACAGTTCAGTGTTTGGACACTGATCAGCATTACCACTGGGCTCAGGACCAAACAATGCAGGAAGCTGACCCACAGAGCAGGCAGCCTCCTTTCTGCTTAACAGTCCTCACTTCAGAAATATGAGGACTAATATAGGTAATGTAAGAGCCTATACATTAACAAGAATAAGGGAAATGAAAAAAACAACAACTATTCACTAAGGTTGTATTGACACAATCCATCCCATATCCTGACTTGAGTCCTTTGTCTACTGAGCAAAGCTGGTATCACTCCATCAAGTCCAGCACACCAGCTTTGGTTTGCTCCCATAGAGGGCTTTCAAGGGTGACTGAGCAATACCAGAATTTGATGGGTTATTCATCTCTACATTCATACATTCAACATTTTACTGAGTGCTGTAAAGCAGGTACTGTGCTAGGCCCTGAGCAATCAGGAGGGAAAAGAAACAGATAGTTGGAATGCAGTGTGGTCAGTGGCTGGACTGGATTTGTGTTTGTGGTGCCGGGGTTGGGTACAGAGAAAACTTCCCAGGACAGCAGTCTTTAAGCTGGGTCTTGAAAGTCAAGTGTGTAGGGTATATTGGTGCTATCTCCCCCAAATAACAAAAACACTCTGAGATCATTTTGGCAGCACCATAAATGCAAGTTCTTGATTTGTTTTTGAAGAATTTCATTTCACTGAAGTGAAACATGAATCCAATAAAAGGTACTCCATTTCTCTGAAATTAATAAACTTCCCTGAATGTTTTGATTACTTAAAATATTTTAACCACAAAAGTAATACATATTTTTCATAAGTACTTTGGGAAATACAGAGCAGGAAAAAGAGGGTAACGTTAGTAGGAGTCTAGGTATTAGAGAAATCATTATCATTTTGGTATTTTGTTTTATTTTCTATGAATAGACTTTTGTTCTGGTTTGTTTTGTGCAACAGGGATGACATATTGTGGATATAATTTGTAATTTTTTTTCCTTAACATTCTATTCTAAGCTATTGCCAAATCCTTAAATACTCTTTGAAAATAGTACTTTTCAATATTTTTCATGCTGAAAAATATTCCTTCATATGAATGGGCCACAATTATTTGAACGATTTCTCTACTAGTGGAAATTTATGTTGCATCCATTCTTTTGCTCTCCATACTTTAATAAACAAAATTCTATTTATGCATCTACTATTATTTCCTTACAATAAATTTCTAAAAGGATGATAACTGGTATAAAGGTCATGCATATTTTTAAGTTTATTGCTACATACAGTACTGCTAAATTTCTCTCCAGAAATACAAACACGGTATCTACTATACCGTGGGTACTTAATAAATATGTATTAATCAATTACTGAATAAATAAATGATTTTTTAAGATTTTCCATAATACTCTTCCTAGAAATTGCCATACTTGAACTATAGGAAACCAAATAGGCTTCATGGGAGTAAAAAAAAAAAAAAACCACAATTGAATTGGGGGAATTAGTAAACTAATAAAATTTTAATTACCTCTGAAAAGAATATAGACCAAGAATAGACCAAGAATTATTTCTAAAATGGAGTTATATATTTACTTGATAGAAAATTTGGTAGCCAAAATAATGTTGAAGAATAATTACTGTCATAGGAAACTGTGTACTATGTATCAAAGCAGTCTCCAAAGTCCTAAGTATGATTCCATTTTTTATCCCACTTTTGTGAAATATGTATATGTGTATAAATACATAATATATACAGGGTGTCCCAGAAAAGGTATACACGTACACACTTTGAATAATTATAAAGTCAGTGTTTATAAACATACAGTTCTTTTTCAAAATTTAAAAGTATCTACAGAAATGAATATTTCTTGTCAGTGCCGGTTTTCAAACTGATGACCATTCTGGTCCAGGCACTGCTGATAACGTGAAGCAGTGGAATCACAAACATCAAAAATCATGTTGTTTGGTATCGGTGTGCCCTCAATTCATCAACTATTGCCAGTTTTGTACCATAAACTTTATCTTTTTTGTATCCCCATTAAAAAAAGTCTAGCGGCACTTTAGGATAAATTTTCTTTGTTCAAAGCTTAGTCGGGCTTCACCCATATTTCATATCAGCTAAACATGAAAATCAGCTGTTAAAGTTTGTATACATTTTTAGGATACAATATTATGTTGTATACTAGAGGCCCAGTGCACGAATTCATGCACGGGTGGGGTCCCTCAGTCTGGCCTGTAATCGAGGCCTAATATTGATTGATTATGGGTAATTCTACCTTTGTGGTGTGTGTGTGTGTGTGTGTGTGTTGTAAATGTTGTGCATTGAGCATGTATTAGCTTTTTATAATTAAGGAAAAACAAGTGTTTTTAAATGTTGAGTTACCATGGAACTAAGGGAATGTTTTCTGCAGCTAGAGATCTGACTTAGAGACAGTAAACAAAATGATAACAAGCAGTTCCTGTTCTTCCTCTGAGTGTATCATTCTACTTGGCTGCCACTACAAAATACCATGGACTGAGTGGCTTCAACAACAGAAATTTATGTGCTAACAGTTCTGGAGGCTGAAGTCTGAGATCAGGGTGTCAGCCTAGTCAAGTTGTAGTGGGGATTGTCTCCTTGGCTTGCATATGGCCACCCTCTTCATGTATGCTTACATAGCCTTTCTATGGGAGAGAGAGAGAGAGAGAGAGAGAGAGAGAGAGAGAGAGAGAGAGAGAGAGGGAGAGAGCTCTCTGGTGTCTCTCTAAGAGCACTAATCCCATCATGGAAGTCCAGCCCTCATCTAACCCTAATTACCTCCTAAATGTCCTGCTGCACAATACAAGCACATTGGAAGTTAGGGCTTCAACATATGAATTTTGAAGGGACACAAACATTCAAAACACAGGGAATCCTCCAAAGATTAATACTGAGATAGGTTCAAGTTCACATTTTTTCTAAAATAAAATATTTAAAAGGTGATTTTGCTAGATTATATAATACAGAGAAAACCAGGAACAGGACATTGTCCTGCCATCAAAGAGTCACAATTTTGTGGAGTAATACAGAAGATTATTACAAATCAGTGCAACAGAATTCGAACAAAAATATATGGAGCACACACTTGAGAGGAGTGGGGCAACGCATTGGAGGGGCTTTTCATCTGAGAACAATCAGTAAATGTTTCTAAAAAGTGAAATTTAAGCTGAGGTTTGAAGAACAAAAGTAGAATTAGTCAAGCATGTGGAAGGCTATGCCAAGTAGAGGGAACAGCTTTTACAGGGCATGGAGGTTTCCACATTCACAAGGGATGCGACTGGAGAAGGGGTGTGAGGAAGGACTCCAGTGTCTAAGAGCGCCTGAATTCAGAAACTCAACAAAGACTGAATGAGCTGCACTGCTCTGAACCCGTGTGCCATGCTAAGGAGTTTGGACTTTGTCTCAAGGGCTATGCAAAGCACTAAAATTTAAACAGAGAGGAACAAGAAATGACTAATAATTTAGAATACTCCTATGGTAACAAAGTGGAAGAAAATGGCTTAGGTATTAGTTCAAAGAATGGAAGTGAAAACCCAGTTTAGAGGTGGGCAGAAGACCTGAATAGAAACTTTGCCAAAGAAGACATACAGATAGTCAATAGATATATGAAAAGATATTCAGTGTCATTAATCACCAGAGAAATGCAAATTTTAAAACCACAATGAGATATCACTTAGAATGGCTATCATCAACAAATCCACAAATGACAAGTGTTGGTGAAGATGTGGGGGGAAAGGAACTGTCATGCACTATTGGTGGGAATGCAGATTGGTGCAGCCACTATGAGAAAGAGTATGGAGGTTCCTCAAAAAACTAAAAGTGAAAACTGCCTTATGATCCAGCAATTTCACTTTTGGGGATTTATCCAAAGAAACCCAAAACACTAATTCAGAAGAATATATGCACCCCTATGTTCATTGCAGCATTTATTTATAATAGCCAAGATATAGAAGCCACCCAAGTGCTCACCAATAAACAAGTAGATAAAAAAGCTATGATACGTATATACAATGAAATATTACTCAGCTATAAAAAAGAATGAAATCTTACAACTTGCAAGACAGCATGGGTGGACTTAGAGGGTATTATGCTCAGTGAAATAAGTCAGTCAGAGAAAGACAAATACCATATGATTTCACTTATTTATGGAATCTAAGGAACAGAATAAATGAACAAGTAAAATTGAAGCAGACTCATAGACACAGAAAGCAGACTGGTGGTTGCCAGAAGGAAGGGACTGGGGGACTGGCTAAAAGAGGTGAAGGGATTAAGAAGTACAAGTTGGTAGTTACAAAATAGTCACAGGAATGTAAACTACAGCATAGGGAACATAATCAATAATATTGTGGTAACTATGTATGGTGCCAGGTGGGTAATGGAAATATCAGGGGAACACTTTATAAAGTATACTAGAGGCCTGGTGCACAAAATTTGTGCACAGGTAGGGTCCCTAGGCCTGGCCGGCGATCAGGGCCAATTGGGGTCTTCTGGCTGCCGGCAAGGGCCTTCCTTCCTTGGCTGCTGGCTGCTGGCCAGTGCCTTCCTTCATTCTGTGCTACCCTCTGGAGGTCAGCGCACATCATAGCGAGTGATCGAACTCCCAGTTTCTCGGTTGATCTCCGGAGGGGACAATTTGCATATTGGGCTTTTATATATATAGTCTTCATTCTGTACCCTCTGGAGGTCAGCGCACATCATAGCGAGTGATCGAACTCCCAGTTTCTCGGTTGATCTCCGGAGGGGACAATTTGTTGCTTGGGCTTTTATATATATAGACTAGAGGCCCGGTGCACAAAAA
>NW_005359590.1:1592698-1598501 GCF_000412655.1 Myotis brandtii
TATTTGTTACAAAGTTTCAAACTGCCAGCTCAGAGGCCGGCAGCGCAGGCGGGGAACGTTGGAGTCCTCCTTCACTGCAGCAAGCAAGCCTCATGTTCGCTTCCAGCTGCCTTGCTGCCGGCCGCCATCTTGGCTGACAGTTAATTTGCATATACTCACTGATTAGCCAATGAAAAGGGTAGCGGTCGTATGCTAATTACCATGTTTCTCTTTTATTAGTGTAGATGATTATCTAACCACTTTGCTTATACCTGAAACCAATACAAAATAATACTCAACGTAAAATAAAAAAAAAAACAGTTTAGAGATTCTCCTAATAATTCAGAAGAAAAATAATGAGATCCTGAAAGAAGGCACAAATATTTATTAGGAAAATAAAGCAGGTATATATAATCAAACAGCCAACTTGGTCATAGAAAATTTCTACAGTGAAGCTATAAACTGTGTATGATTGAAACACTTAACTGACAAAAAAGGTATCTAAGGTGACTGCATGTCCTGGTTGGTCTAGGACAGTCCTGGGTTTCATTGGTTGTCCTGGTACAATTATTAATAGCTTCCTTTTGTTTTCAAGAATGTCCCAATTTGATTGATAAATTATAATGCACCTTATAGTTACTCTCTTCTCTAGCTCCCTAAATTTCTAGTCAAAGGCCCTACTTGAGACACCATTCCTTGGTGGACACCCACCCCCCATCCTTTGTTCCCCAGATCAGTTCACCATCTTGCCACCATCTAGGCCATACTTTTGGTCACCAGAGAAGAAAGCATTTTTTTCTCTATAAACTCCAGAATCAGCCTTTCCATATGATTGTTTGTATCACAATTATCTGAATCTCCCTACTTCTAGCTACAGACATTTTATGGAGGAGGCACTTCTGTGCTGGAGCCCAAACCTGTTTCCAAATTAGCAGCTTCTGTTCTAATTCCTCATTCTTCTTTAGCACTGGTTAAGTGACCTGGACTTTAAAATCCCAGCCACTTCACTGATTATATTGCCCTTCATTCTGTCATCTTGAGCCCTGAATCTGCTAAACTAGAATGTTAAATTCCTTTCCAACTTTGCCATATATTACCTGGTCATCTATTTACCCAATCTCAAATTCCTATTGCAGACACCTCACCTTCTTCTCCACCTTGGTCAACCTTTACTGGAGAGTGTCAGTCTATCACATGCCTTCCACTCCTTCATTCAAGACTAATCAAAGTAGAAAGGGAGTTGTTTATATTAAAGTGCAGTCACAATAACTCTGAGATCACATCATAACCAGTTCAGCAAAATAAATTAGCTTGGCACGAGCAGCTGTGGATTTGGATAGGTGGCCGGTGATGGACCACTGAGGCAGGTGGGTCTGCCACAGGAGCCAACTCCACCACCCTGCCCTGCAGCTGCTCTCAGGCCGGCTGATATTGCCGAGTCACTTCTGCACATCATCCTCACTATACTGAGTTTTCAGACTCAACACTCATAAGTCTCTTTCATATTCCTTTATCTCTACAAATTATTTCTCAATCCTCTTTCTCAACTTCTCACATTTCCAGTTACTTTTCTGGAGAGTAGGTTTCATTCTACAACCAAGTGTCATCTTCACCCTAACCATGGGAAATGATGAGGATATATTCACCTTCCCTTAACACGAGAAAAGGAGGCAAATCCAGGGAAAAGAGAGTCCCACAGAGAAGTAAGTAATCACATGAATGAGAGGGAAGTCACCTTTATCCCATTAGACAACTTCAGATGCAAACCTGGAAAAGGGCAGGTACAGTCCCATGAATATTTAAACATGGCTGGAATATTGCAAAGTAAAATAAAGCTGATAATCATTGATGAACACACATGCTATTTACCTCTAGTGAGCCTTTTCCTGAAGTCATAAAATGGATTTCCAATATTTACCATTAGGTTGATTTATGAAAAAGTCAGAGAAATTCTCAATTAAAAGTGCAGAGTCCACTGAATATATTCATAGTCCTGACTTTTCTTTACAAATCAATGTCAAAGGCTGCACAAGGTAAGCACAGAGTTCTCTGCTCAGTTTGATATTCCAGAATTCTATCTGTGAGAACTTAACCAATTGTTGAGACTATAAGGGGGCTGCAGATTCTAGTGACAAATTCAACTCTTCTCCAGAAGGCCTTCTAGGGGATGCCTTAGTGTGTTTCCACTTTGAATTACTTATGTTATGTTCCCTACTATAGCTTCAGAGGTTGGTCACAGTACACCGTGCTACAACCAGGAGAATAATCTCAGACTGTTATCTATGCCTCTCTTGCATGGATGACAACTGAAGGAGCAGAATGTCCAAGACAGTACCCACCATTATTGGCTTTATTTATCATGAATGACACGATTTTTTTTCCATAGCCCCGTAGTAAGCCTGTCTCCAACAACTCAGTGAACAGTGAACAGCACAGATGTAAGAACAGAGAGTGATTTCTTCCATAGCCCCGTAGTAAGCCTATCTCCAACAACTCAGTGAACAGCACAGATGTAAGAACAGAGAGTGATTTCTTTTTAAGAGACCAAGAGTCAGGTGCATATCCAAGGAAAATTCCCAGAAGGCATGATGCCAAACCAAAGTAGGAGGGAGCATGTGGTGGAGTGGTTTTGAATGAGCAGCTGATGTCCCACTATTCTCCTCTCAGTGAAAACTTTTTAAATTCCCACTTCCCTTAAGCCACATCAAGAGCCTTCCCATAATCCTCTCACCTCCATGGATTTCTATTCTTGGAATGGAGTGCAAAGCCAGAAACTTGAAGGGACTCCTCTTCTCCATAAATCATCAACTAGATGAAAAATAGGTCCTTTTCGCCGGTTACCCTTCTCTCCTTGAAGGGCTCTATTTACAAGGCTTTATCATGTGAGTTATGAGGGAAAAGGCTTAGCAAAGTTGGCTGACTTCAGTAACTATCTCTTACTATTTTATTGAAATTAAATAGAAT
Organism: Myotis brandtii; assembly: GCF_000412655.1. Taxonomy (NCBI): domain Eukaryota; kingdom Metazoa; phylum Chordata; class Mammalia; order Chiroptera; family Vespertilionidae; genus Myotis; species Myotis brandtii. Next base: position 1,595,642 of record NW_005359590.1, read on the forward strand.
GGGAAGGTAACACATCATCAAGAAGAAAACAACAATCCTCTTTGTAGAGGTCTTGGTCCTACTATACAAACATTGAACCCCAAAGAATAAACAACCCTGCAAGGTCGCAGTTTATTCCAGAAGTGATTAAAAGAAAAGAATAAAGGATGTGTTGGAAACAAATAGCTCTTTCACTGTGCATAATCCAAGTGAAATTTCTATGATGAAACTATTTAACTTCCTGCATTGCTGTTCACCTCCTTAATGCTTTATCTAGAAATAACAGCAATTCACACAATCGAGAAAGTATCCATTGTGATTTCTTAAGAAAGGTGCAGCTCTTTGCTTCTAAAATGCTCATTTTATGTAATGAATGGCTTTGAACTTGTAGGGAAATGTTCACCTGATTATGTGATACAATTGTAAGGCATGAATCTAGCAGCAATGATGAAATCTTAAACACAAATGTGGAACAATGGCTCAGTCCTGTGGACAAATGAAAAAGTCCTTCATGGTTAAATTAATCATGGCTCAGGAAAATGCTGTATAAGAATCACTGCTTTGTCCAAAATTTTCCTGGGAAAAACCAACATATTTATCTTAGAAATCACAGGATCTCTAAATTGGAAGAGACCTTAGATTACAATGGAAACCTTTAATGGCAATTCTCTTTGGCAGCGTGACCACGTTACTGAGGTTTGCCTGGAATTTTTCTTATTTTAGCCCTGAAAGTCCCAAATGTGAGAAAACTCCTCAGTCTTGGGCAAACTGGGATAGTTGATTACTCTACTCTTTGGATTCATAAATCTCCTTGATGACATAACCTACGAAAGACTTAACTTTCACAGGATTCTACTCCTGATCATGAGTCAAAATCAGTGTCCCTAAACCTTACCCTTATTCTGTCTTCTGTAGCGAAGTGAATTCCCTCTTCTACCTGGTAGCCCTCTGATTTGAAGACTGCCACTCCCCACTTCATACTTTCCAGTCCAGTCTCTCTCTTCTCTAGGTTAAATGTACCCACTTCCTTCATCTGCTCCTTGAGCATTCTTGATCCATTGGTAACCCCCTTCTCTCCTCTGGACAAGCTCATCTATCAACCTCCCTCAGATGATAACATCGTGAACTGAGCTCAAGCTGCCACACATTGCCTGAGCCCTTCTCCTGCCCTGGACATCACGCTCCCATGTGGACAAACTGACATTCCATTAGCTCATTTGGCCACCACTATTGAATAACAGTACAATTTATGTCAACAGAAAGCCCCAGAGAGTTTTTACACATGTTGTCCAAAGCTCTGCCCTCCTGCAGTTGTGCACTTGGTCTTAAACTCACACATCACACATTGACCCCTTCGAGTGATCCCATTATTCCAGCCCAAAATTCCAGCTTTGGATCACAATTCTATCACCCAAATCATTCACTCCCCTCTAAGGTTCATGTAGTCCACAAATGTTTTCTGTACATTTTCAATGACATCTGCAGTCATTAAAGACACTGGTAGAAATGTTTATTGGACCAGGATGTAAGACCAGATCATTAGTCAGTGCATAGCTACTTGCTACATAAAGGCAGGTGTTCACATGGGTCCTTTATCGTGAAATATTCTCTAGAGCTTTCCCTATTTCTATTTCCAGGTTTGAGGATGGGTGCTGAAACCAGGAGCATGCAAATAAGTCATTAACAATACTTCCTTCATTTTCCATCAGTAAGGGCCTCTCCTTTACCTTTAGCCTACATATATTCCGTCAGGTGTTTCCAAATTTCAATCAAGCAAGTATAACAGAATTCCCACTGCAACCCTGGAACTGAGCAGGGCTCTGCAGGCACCAAATAAATCATTAGTATGGGTCAGTGGTTGGCAAACTGCGGCTCGGCAAACTGTGGCTCGCGAGCTACATGCGGCTCTTTGGCTCCTTGAGTGTGGCTCTTCCACAAAATACCGACTTCTGCGAATGGGCCACGAAGTTTCAATCACACTGTACGTGCACGCCCGCATGTGGTATTTTGTGGAAGAGCCACACTTAAGGGCCAAAGAGCCACATGTGGCTCTCGAGCCGCAGTTTGCCGACCACGGGTAGGTCATCCAGTGTCCCTGATTCTCCTCTTACAGGGCACACAATAGGCTTTCACTTGCCCACCACTTTGGAAGTCAGGGATGGCCATGTGACTTGCTTTTGCCAATGACATGCATATGGAATGATATGCGTTATGTCCTGGCAGAAGCTTTAAAAGCCAGCTGTGTGGTTTGTCATGTTTCCTTCCCACAGTTGTTTTCATCAGGGATGTGAGTGTCAGGTGAAGCCTTTCATTAGCCTGGGTTCCTGAGAGAACACATGACCAGAAGGCCCCTGCCTGCCCACCTTAGACATGCAGATAAAATAGAAACAAAAACTCCAAGATTTTGGATGTTTTGTTACTGCTATATGACTTAGCCTGCCCTGACTATTACATTGATGATGTGGAAATAAAGGGTGTCCCAAAATTCACGCAAGAAGTAATTTTGATAGAAAACACAGGTTTATAATGAAAAATTATAAATTTTTTATTGATTCATAAAGTATATAGTGTAGGGTTATGTATGGAATAGCATATAGGGTAAACTGAATTTCATGTCAAGATAGCAAGCACCATTAACTGTTATTGCCTGAGCAGCAGCATTTTCGAAGAAGAATGGTCCGATGATGCCTCCAGCCCAAAATCCGCACCAAACAGTGACACGTTGTGGATGCATTTGTTTCTCAACAATCACTCATGGATTTTCTGAACCCCAAATGCAACAATTTTGTTGATTAACCAAGCCATCAAGATGAAAATGAGCCCCATCGAAATTCAGCCACATTATGCAAAACGGTCATGGAAAATTTCAACAAAAGAGTGC
>NW_005359590.1:1598524-1626250 GCF_000412655.1 Myotis brandtii
TGCCAGCAAAACCATGGAGGCCATTTACCCAATATGCTATTCCATACATAACCCTATACTGTATACTTTATGAATCAATAAAAAATTTACAATTTTTATTTATAAACCTGTGTTTTCTATCAAAATTATGTCTTGCGTGAATTTTGGGACACCCTTTAGAAAGACACCAACTCCTGTTTACAAGAAGCTTATAGTATAGTTGAGGAGATAAATCACATCCACAAAATAAAAATAGGGACTAAATTAGCATGTGGTAAAAAGCTAAACTGGGAAGTGGAGATAATTAACAAATAAGATATGGCACTAAAGGTGAGTCACTAAGATAATGCATTAAAAGGGGATGAGAAAATGGGGAGCTCAACATGGGCTGACAAGTCTCAGAAAACATTTAATTTCCATTAAACAGAGAGAACTTATAATTATACAATTTATTGAAAAGTATTATAGGAAATGGTTCTACAAATATGTGGGCTCGTCCCTTTTAAAACGGCAATAAAAGTGCCAGCTTAAGTTATGAAGCCATTCTCAGTCATTTGATTTTAGCCTTTTCCATAACCAGCACTAATAAGGCAATTAGTTTTTTTTAATGGATGTATTAAAGGTCTCCGTCTTTTAGAAATGGACAGATTAGCACTTTATTAAAGACAGAGGGGTCATCCTTTACAGGAATTATACAGGACCCTTGGCAATTTTAGCAATGCAGATAAAATGAAGTTGATCTTAGCACCCACTTCAAATGTGATGTACTTTATTTCATAGAAAGATCCATTATTATGAGTATAAAGGTAGACACTGGCCTGAATACTCAAAGCCCAACATCAATTTGGCAGATCTAGCAAACATATGACCTCTTTTCTTGTTAAAATATATTCAGCCTCTCCTTTCTGTCTGTCCTTTTAAAGAGATGGAAGATTTTTTTTTCAATTTATCTTTATTGTTGCCCAGCTGGCATGGTTCAGTGGTTGAGCATCAACCTGTGAACCAGGAGGTCGATTCCCGGTCAAGTCAGGGCATATACCTGGGTTGCAGGCTCGATCCCCAGTGTGGGACATGCAGGAGGCAGCCAGTCAATGAGTTTGTCTCATCATTGATGTTTCTATCTCTCTCTCACCCTTTCCCTTCCTCTCTGAAATCAATAAAAATATATTTTTAAAATTTTATCATTATTGTTGAAAGTATCACAGATGTCCCCTTTGTTTATTTGTGTGTTTTATTCCTATTAACCCCCTCCACTTCATACCTGCCCCTCCCAGTCCTTCACCAATCTATTGTCTGTGTCCATGGGTTAAGCATATATGCATATAAGTTCTCTGGTTAATCACTCCCCTCCCACCCGCAACCCCGGCCTTCCCTCTGAAATCTGTAAGTCTGTTCCATGCTTCTGTGTCTCTGGGTCTTTTTTATTCATCAGCTTATTTTGTTCATTAGATTCCACATATGAGTGAGACCATGTGGTACTTACTTTTCTCTGACTGGCTTATTTCACTTAGCATAATAGTCTCCAGGTCCAGGAGATGGAAGAATTTTTATATTAATGGGTATAGTCATTCACTCATTCAACAGAGATTTACCAAGCCCCTACTCTCTGCCCGGGACCATGTGAGATGTCGGATATTCATTAATGGGAGGAATAGTCTGTCCTCAGGAAACTGCAGTCTGGAGGGGGAACAGGCAGAGAGTGGGCTGGGTGGGGAGGACTTTCTAGGTAAAAGAAACACCATGTGTCCCCTACCCTGAAGCAGGAAAGGGCTTTGAGTGTTTGAGGATATCAAAGTCCACCATGTGTCAATGAGACATGCTAAATGAAAAGGAAAGTAGCTTGAGATAAGGTTAGAGTTAGGTTATGGGCAGATCACATGGGCCATGTAGGCCCTGTTAGAAATTTTTTTTTCATTTTGTCCTAAATGTCCCCTTTTGAAAAGTGGGTGCAACATCACACAATTTCTATTTTAAGAAAGTCATTCTGGCTACTGTGTGAAGAATGGATTGATGGGATTAGGTAGAGACGGGAATTAAGAGGAACTGTTGCAATAGTTCAGGGAAAAGGTAACAGTGACCGAGACTAGGGTGGTAGCGTCGTCATGGCATGAAGTAAATAGATTAGAAATACATGTGGAAGTAAACGCTTCAGGTATAGGTAGTGGGGTAAATGTGAGGGGTGATGGATGTGTTGGGGGAAACTCCCAGGCTCTGGCATGAGTAATTCCCCATTCTGTACAGTGGGGAAGTGAGGAGGAGGAGCCAGGTTGAGAAAGAGTAGGAGCTCTCTGTTGAGACTCAGATGAGGCTGTTGAAAGGCAATTGGATACATGGGTCTGAAGCTCAGCAGAGCAGAGATCCGAATGTGCACTCAGCACTGGGGTTAGGCTTTGGGACAGGTTCAGGGGTGTGATGGCTATGGTCTCACACAACAGATGATGGGTGTAGGGTGCAGGACAAGGATGGAAATGTGGGTTTGAAAAATGTGAGCAAGATAACAAGAAGTCTTGGCAGCCAAGAAGAAATTTAGTAAGAAGTCTAATGATTTAAGAAAAGAACTAATTTTTGGCATCCCTTGATCCAACTCCAGACCTCTGGGAGAATATGGAAACGTTTATACTTGCTCCTGACATGCCCCCAAATCACAGTTCAAAAAAGTGACATCTCTCCTCTGTGCCTGTCCCCATCTCTCAAGTTAGCTTCATTTTCAACTTTTACTAAATTTCATCTCCCACTCAAAGACTACTTTTCAAGAAAGAATGGCATTTGTGTCACTTCACAAGCTTTTACTCTCCCAGCAATCTTAAGGAGAGGAATGCTTCCCAAATACCAAACTGTGACAAAGTGCTCACCAGTCCATGGCAAATGAGAAAACTGAAATCATGGCAAAAATATACAGGGATGGAAATAATACAATAATTAATACAAGAATGAACTTTGTGTTTCACATACTCATAACTATAAACCTACTTTTGCTCACCCCTGTATATGTCAACATAAGGTATTCCTGGAAAAGATGCCCCTCTATCCTGAAATAATGTCAGCCATGCCTCCTCTTATGACATAATGGTGATAGGAGTTATTTTTTAAAGCCTTTACTTGGAAAAATAAAAAAAAATCAAGAACAACACACATCTTTGAGAAGCCAATCGCCAGCAATCAGCTAGGCACACTATCCAACTAAGCAACTCCCTCCCAAACACAGCCCCAGAAGTGCCTAGGATTCCCAGGACTCATATTTGTGCTATATGCCATATATACATGGAGTTGTTTCCATACAGTCAGAACCACAATGTTAGGGTGCACTTTATTGGCAAAGCTGAGGCATTGTGCAAAAGGCAAATTAATAAAATAAATAAAAGTAAATAAAATCCTGAACTCTAATAACTAGAAAAAGGGCCCCATGTATCTGGTCTCTTTCATACCCCCTCACCAGCTTGGGATTTTGATTCAGTCAAATCAGCTACGAAAAGACTATGCTGACACTTGAACATATTTGAATATGGCCTCAGTATGACTTGCTATAAGGAATGATTGTTAATTTTGTTAGGTGTATTAATGTCATTGTGCAAAATTTTTTTTTATTTTCTAGAAATGCATACTGAAGTATTTGAGGTAAAATTTATGACATTTGGGATTGTTTTAAAATACTTTGGCAAATATAAAAAAGATAAATATGCAGCTGTTGAACATTGTTCAATTTAGATAATGATGAAGGTACATTCATTATCCTCTTTATTTTTAGGTTTATTTGAAATTTTTCACAATAAGAAGTTGCAAGGAAGGAAGGGAGGGAAGAAGGGGAAGGAACAAAGGGAGAAAAACTACCCTCCAACACCCTTATTATTATTTCATAATGACTTTAAATGAAAGTGTTAAATTAATTGAACAAGGAGGCCATTAGAATGAGGTGGCTCTAATGCATTGGCAGCCTAATAACCAAACAAAAAATCTAAGCCTGTAAATGCCTCAAGGTCACAAAATAAAACCTAAGGACAATCAACCACAAACGGCCAACTAGGCTTTCAGCTATAGCCAATCAGTAACTTATTTACCTGGTGTTAGGTTTGATCGAGCAATTGAATTGATACCCTTCCCCCAGGAACTGGCTTTTCAGGTCATTTCACTATGGACAGTCCCTTTGCTGAGTCCACATTTCACTTGCGGTGACCACATTCCATTATCTCCCCTCTGGGTATGCATAAAGAAGCCTCAGCACACCCGCCAAAAGTCCTTTAAAAGCCGCTGACTCCAGTCACTGGGTGCTGGAGCCATCCAGGCTCAGCCACCGGGTGTGCGGATGATCGAATAAATTCGTAATCCCTCACCATTCTGGCCTTGTGAGCATTCCTCCTTTGGCGACCTAACACCTTGCTTCTGCCTTTTTCTCTGTAAAAGTCTCTTTCCCGAGCTTCTCTGTCTATGGAGTGCTCCTAACCACTTACAGTTTGGTGCTGCCCAACTGGAATCATTTTTACTTAAATAAATTCTTAAAATTTTGAATATGCCTTAGTTCCTCTTTTAACAAAAGGAAGGTGGGTGAAGAGAAAGAAAGGGTGCACTAACTTTGGTGAATGCCTACTTTGGGTTTGTCTCTGTGATATGTGTCCTCGCACACATTCACTTTGCTCCTCAGGTGGCTTTTATCACCACCATTTCCTAGAGGAGGAAAGCGAGACTCAGATCGGATCTAGGCTTCCACATGGAAAATAGAAAGAAAACAAACCAGGCAACTGATGCTATGTTGGCTGCTGAGAACTTGATCTCTGAGCAGATTAAAAACAAAAACATTTATGCTGATACTTAATGGGGTGTCACTCCCCAGTGACTCTGCCAGGACTGGGGTGTCCCCTTCCTCCAGGCCCTTCCATAACTGCCACTGATGAAACAGCGGCTCCCAGTGCCACACCCTGGCTGGACCCTGGAGTCGACAGGCTGGAAAAGAGAATTTTCATGTACTTGTCACTCAACATACACTACTCACCCCCAAAGGAAGAGACATATCTTGCATCTCCAACAGGAAGAGGAAGAAAAGATTGCTCCCTGCCCAGACAATGGGAGACTGCCATAACTCAGCCAATAAAAAGTCACTATACTTGGAAATTCCAGTTTCCTCCAATGGATGCTTAGTTTACAACAGCCCCTCCCATAAAACAGCTTCCTCTTCTTTGTTTCACTGGCCTTCTAGGTGGTTTGCCATTAGGACACATGTTCCCAATTGCCATTCTTTGTTGTTCCCAAAGAAACCCATTTTGCTGGAGAAATAGCTGACTGTCTCTTTGTCAGAGGTCAACAGGCATGAGAAAAGGAAATATAAAGCTTCTGCCAACACATCCAGAGAAAAGCAGATGAAAACCATAAACCAAGCCAATGGACTCCCAACACATGACCTAGAGCAGTGGTCGGCAAACTGCGGCTCGCAAGCCACATGCGGCTCTTTGGCCCCTTGAGTGTGGCCACGAAGTTTCAATCGCACTGTACGTGCCCGCCCACACGTGGTATTTTGTGGAAGAGCCACACTCAAGGGGCTGCAGTTTGCCGACCACTGACCTAGAGTGATGCTAAGCTGAGGGCTCTGCAGAGAGCACAGCAGCTGCCTCCGGTCCTCCCAGCACACCTTCTATGTCGCACATCCAGGCTCTCCCTCCTTACACACCACCTTCTTCAGATTTCATCCCTGCTCCAAAACAGTCCATGGGTCTGCGCCTCAGCACACATTGGTTGTTTGGAGGGTATGCTCAGAGCAATACCACAAAGAGTCAAATCCTGGCAATTTAGTTGATGGGTGACATGGAACTAGTTCTTAACCTCTCTGTACCTCAGTTTCCTCCTCCTCCTCTCTAAAAATGAGGGAAATCCCAGGACCGTTGATGATGAAATGAGTTCATTCAGGTAAAGCACTTAGAATATACTGACACATAGCATTTAATAATATTTGCATTATTACAATAACCCACCCTTATTTGGTTTCACTGCATTGATCCCCAAACGCAAACAGATCCCCATGGCTCCTTAATTCTTATCTTTGCTTGATGCATCTCTCAAATATTTTCTCTGCATTGTCTCTGCAAATCCTCCCCACCTGTCACAACCCAGCTGAAGCCTTAACCTCTCCCCAAGGCCTGACGGTTGCAGTCTCCCAAATCTCCTGCTAACTTCTGCAGTGTTTAACAGAATCTACCACTGCCTGAAAATTTTTAGAAAATGAGTCAGTGAGTCATGGTCTCATCAGAAAACAGGCATCACCTCAAAAAGGCAACCAAGGAGACTATTTGGGGGGGGGGGGGCAGGGTTAAGGCAAACACAAAGGGACCTGACGCACCCTGGGACTAGCAACAGGGAAAGCAGTTATCCCCAAGGCCTGAGCGGGAAAGGGGAGGAAGCCATTACTGGGAACCAGTGAGAGACATAGAAGTTGTGACCTTAAAGTAGAGAAACAGCTACTGCCAAACCATGGGGAAAGTGGTTGAATAAAAAAATATCCCAACCTCTATCTCTTCCACATGCCAGTCTCTTGTAGGTGCTTCCCATTGGCCAGACCCAACTGGAGGTTAGAGCCCAGGCAGCGGCCATTCTCCCAGGAGCTGCAGAGAAGGGTGGAGAGGGATCTGGAGGAGCAAACGGAGATCAATGAGCATGGGCAGGATTGTACCAAGCTAATTATCACTCAATTGGGAACTGTCTTGTATGAGCCCTTCTAGTCTCTCACACGTGGGCTTCGGCAAGAGTCAGCATGGTGAAATGAAAAGGCATGGACCTTAAAATCAATCACCTGGGTTCAAATCTAAATCCTGTCTACCAGCTGTATGACCTTAAAAAAATAATTTAACCTCCCCGAACCTCACATTCCTCAGTTGTGAGACTGGAGTAATCATACTGGCGTCACCAGATAGTCATGAGAATTAAATTAGAAAAGTTCTTTCCTCTTCCCTATTTTCTGACTACTTATCTATAAAAATAAAAGCATAATATGCTAATTAGACTGGACGTCCTTCCAGATGACCTTCCGGGTGAAGCCGCAGTGGTGGGGGCTGAGGCAGAGGCGGCCGCCTGGGTGGCGGGGGCTGAGCCCCTTGCACGAATTTTGTGCATTGGGCCTCTTGTATATCCATAAGACTGAGGCTCTAGTTCTCATACTTGTATTTCTAGAAATGCTGAAAAATCAATAGGAATGTGCACACTTGTTGGTGGAAGGAATATTTCTGTGAATTCAAAGGCATTCTAGGCAACTTAGGAAATTGCATGATCTTTGCCTTAAGCTGGCTTGTCTACTGAGAAAAGCAAAAAGATGTCTAAGGGCTCATACACCTTTAGAATCTTGCAAATCAAAGTGTGGTCCTGCAGCATCACCACAAGCTGGCAGCCTGTTGGAAATCTAGTCTCAGGCCACATAACACCCCCACCCACCCACCACAGAAATCTGAATCTTAACAAGATCTCCAGGTGATCTGTATGCACATTTAAGTTTGAGAATCCCTGCTTTTGAAGTAAAAGGAACCCCAAAGAGCATCTACATTCTGATTAAACCACCTCATTTTAAAACTGAGGAAACATGTCCAAAATGATATAAATTGTCCAAGGACACCAGGACAGGGCCTGCCCCTTGACTAATCTTGTAGGCATTCCCCACCCCCTTACTTGGAAATCAAATAAGGGTTATTGTAATAATGCAAACATTATTAAATGCTATGTATCAGTGTGTTCTAAGTGCTTTACCTGAATTAACTCCTTTCATTGTCAACAGTCTTGGGACCTTCCTCATTTTCAGAGAGGAGGAGGAGGAAACTGAGGCACAGAGCGATTAAGAACTAGTTCCATGTCACCCTGCTACTTTCCACCTTACAAGTTGAAACAACTAAGTATTTTCCCAGTCTCCCTTGCAGCTTTGAGTAGCTACCTGACAGCTCTGACCAGTGGCATCTGCTGGGAGGGTTTCTTGAAAATATGATTTCTTGGGAATGTAAGCCTGACATGGATGTATCATCCTTCCCTGTTTATCCTGCCTGACTAGCCACTGAGTCGGGAGCTGGGATGGGCTTCTTGTAACAAGAAAGCCACAAGCATGAGGATAAAAGCATCACAGGCTGAGACGGTTGTGGGAAGGAAAGACACAGGGAACCTTGTCCTGGAAGACATCATTCAGCTGATGGCTGAACCAAGCCAGTAACTTCCCACTTTTAGCCTCTTGTTATGTAAAAAAATCAATCGATTGGTCTCTCTTTGTGTAAGATGTCACTTGTTGAGTTTCTGTTATTTACAGTCAAATCCACCTCATATAATGTCAAAGAGCTAGCAAATGGCTAAGCCAACATCAGGACTCAGGGCCCTGGACTCTTAGCTGGGAGATTTGTCCTATGCCTTCTCCATCCATTAAGCCAGAGACTAAATTTTAGTAAACACATATGGAATCAAGAAAAAGTGCTAAAGTGAGGATGCACCTGTGCATGGGAGGAGAGGTGTTATATAAACTCTTGTAAAGTTGACAATAAGATCTTCCAGGGTAGAGCTCTGCATGTGTATGTTTACTCAACTTTTAAAAAGGGAGACAATAAAAAGAGGAGAGAGTAAAGAGTAGGCATATCTTCATTTCATCAAAGATTCTCCACCCATGTGCCTGTGTGGCTCAGCGGTTGAATTCCTGGTTAGGGCATATGCCAGCTTTAGGCTTGATCCCCAGTAGGGGGTGTGCAGGAGGCAGCCGATTGATGTTTCATTCTCATCTGTTTCTATTTCTCTATCTCTTCCCCTTCCTCTCTCTCTAAAAATCAATAAAAACATTAAAAAAGATATTCTCCACCTACCATTGGTGTACCATGTGGTACTTGATATATAAAATTTAAATAAATGCTAGGTACAATTCCTGTTCAGTAATGCCACCACCAAATGTCATGTTGATTCATCAATGTCTACTGATTCCATTAATATGGATTTACTGAGTTATATAAAATGCATGTTTGTCTAACCACAGGTTGCTGTTCCCAAACTTACTTGGGAAAAAAATTCAACAAAATAAATGGGCTAGAGTGCATTAAGTCATAGACGTCACGTCATAAGCCCCTGTAAGACCTCACCCTGCATCTCTCTAACCTCATTGTGACACTCCCTCCTGTTTCCTCAGCTCAGCCATCCTGGCTAGGCCCAACACACCACTTCTCCCATGCCCATTCTTACCTCTTATTTCTGGTCTCAGGTTAAATGTTACCCGTTTAAGAAATCTTTCCCTCACACCCTACCCCAGACTAAGTATCATTTGTATGAGTTCCCACCCTTGCAAATGTCATTAACTAATCAACTGATTGACTGATTAATTAAATTAATCAGATAATGTTTTGTTTGGCATAAGGGGTCACCTGATGCTTTGTTGAGGGAGAGAATGTCTTTGGCCACTTGACCATCTCCACCAGCCTTTCCTCACCATCTACTCTGAATAAACATAATACAAGAGGAGACCAGTCATTTTTCTCTTTCTCCCTTATCCAGATTGAAGCCCCGATCACCTCCCATGGAGAAACTTTAGAACCATTTTTCAAATTCCTCTGCTGGAGTAAGAGCTCCAGGAAGGCATGGACTATGTCTCATTCACCCTGAGTCCCAGCACCTAACACAGTGCTTACCTAGCACATGGTAAGCAGTCAAGTATTTGAATGAATGAATGAATGGCTTAGTGCTCCCAGATCGGTGCTTTTCCACACACCACTCTCCCCACTCCCACAGAGAAGAAGGCTACGGGAACTGCCTCTTTGGACATTCTCTTCTTCAGGTCTTCAGTGCACAGCCCTGGTGGATCAGGAGCTTGGAAAAGCACAGCCCCTGCCAGACATTTCTCGGTTATGGATTTAGCCAATATGTTTCATCCCCCTCAGTGCCCTTTCAGGAGCTGGATTTCCTTGTTTGGGGAGAACTGCTGAAATGCCGGAGGCGGCAGGACTGAGCAGGAGCTTCCCAGCTGCCAGTACTGAGGGAGCCACGGCACCAGGACCCACGTCATCCTGGCCCTGGCATCACATCTGTGAGGAAGCAGAGACAGGCCCAGGCTGCCCTCTCCAGCCATTCTCTGGAGATAGGGAGAACACCCAGACCTGACAATCAACTCATGAAGGACAGGATGCTTACGGGCCCGGATGCCCTCTTCACCCAAGCTCTCAACATTTGGAAAAACAAAACTCTTTATGGCCCTTTCTCAAAATCACTTGGAGATATTGATTTAAAACAAATAAACATGGGACTACATCCCAGATCTACTAAATCAGAATCTCTGGGGGTGATCCAAGAAATCTGTGTTTTTTACCAAGCTCTCCAACAAATTCTGATGCTTACTAAGGGTCTGAGGCATTCCTGACTCTCAAGTCCCCTCTTCATCTAGGACTTTCAGAGGCCGCGCATCAATTTAAGCCAGGCCAGACGGGGAGGACAGAAATTCCATGGAATTTAATGAGAGTCCATCCACCCTAGCCTTTTTGCATTTTCAAATGAGAGAAAAAAGTCACCCCTGTGGCAAGTGGCCTGGACCACAGTCCCCTCAGCCCTCCCCAAGCTTAGCCTTATCACAGTCCGGGTATCTCTGGCCTGCCAGAGTGGGAAGAAAACGAAAGGATTGGGAACTGGTTTTTGTCACTTAAAGGCAAGGCACAGTTCAAAGTCCCAGATTAAACCTGGAAGGCACAGGAATGCAGTGGCTTGTGTTTGTTTATTTTGAGGAAGAGCAGGGACATTTTGGCACCCAAATCCCTAAACCAAGACAGACTCACAAAGCCCATTCCCAGGTGTCTCATCTCTTGGGTCACCTCTGGGTTGTGCTGGGTCTAGCCCAGCCTTTGTCAGGAGGGGCCCAGGGCCAGGTCACTGCAGAGCCCCAATGCTGCCAGTGGTTCATGGACTCTTTTGCTCTTCATAAAATGGGCACTTTTGAGAAATTGGTGACAACCAAAATCCCTCTCCCCAACACCACTAAAAAGTACATAATACCCACGATTTTTCACCTAATCTCAAGAGTGCACGGACTCCTTGGAGCCCAGACATGGACCTCTGCCCATGTGTCCCATATTTAAAAAGTATCATAAACATGATGGAGAAGTAAGAACCTGAAATGTCTGGGATTTTTTTTAGCCATATCTGAGGAAAATCAAAGTGGGGATGGGTTGGAATGCATAGGGAAACAAATTGCATGTATTCTTTTGAGTCAGGTTCTGTTTGTTAATAGAACTTTGCAGAAATATTGATATTTGCACTATTTAATTTTCTAGCATTTTTATTAAGCTGAGTTAATTTTGTTATTTTAGGTGCATGAATAATTGATCACATAGAATTTCCAGCTCATAAAATAATCATGCTTGGTAAATTTAAAGGTATAATCTTTAAGATAATTAAATATTTACTAGTCAAATTTACTTTAAAACATTTCATAATTGTTGTGGGGTATGAAACTGATAGACTTTTTAAGAATTAGGTTTAATTCTTGCTATTGTATAAGAAGCAACTCCAAATGGTGAACATTTTCTTTAAATAAAAAACTATCGTTTTGCATGTTTTTTAATCTTTTGTCCATCTCAAGATCATATGTCTAAGAGGACAGGGGACAGGCTCTTCCCCCTCCATACTTGGGACCTGTTCTATTCCTGCTCATCACAGTCATTTGGGCAAACAGTATCCACATACAGGTGCCTACTCAAGGTGCCTGGTCAACAATCTGCCAGCTCTGTGCTGAATCTCCTATGTGTAAACCCACCATCAAAGGAGGCATTAGGTCTGTCTTCCTTATAAAATGATAGTGGCTCCCTGAACCTCATAAGCCTGAATTTGTACCGTTTTCCAGTGACTCTAAAACACGCCTTTTCTGACGTACCACTAAGGAGGAAAAAACACCGTCCATTAGACTATGACACAATGCCTTAACCATAACCCTTCACAATCATTCCAGCCTCTCTTTGGTTTGGTGTTTCATCCTTCCAAGATAGGGTAGCAGTTTCTCATGTCACTTGGCTGTGCTTGTGATGGCAACCCTATGGTGGATCTCAGTAAGTTTATTCTACTTCAGGGATGGCTCATTTCCTCTTAGCTTCCAGAAAGCACCCAGTTGCTGCTTTGCAAAAACAATGCAATTATGTTCATTCCTCCAACCATGCCTATCTGCTTCACCAGTATCTGATTAAAGTCCTGCTTCTC
The DNA here is from genome assembly GCF_000412655.1 of Myotis brandtii. Lineage (NCBI taxonomy): Eukaryota > Metazoa > Chordata > Mammalia > Chiroptera > Vespertilionidae > Myotis > Myotis brandtii. The sequence goes on from NW_005359590.1 coordinate 1,610,666, forward strand.
TGTTTCTATGCCTTTTGGCACACATGATTTTTCATTTCAATGCCAAGTCATAGTGTAATCTCTTTGAGGATCTTTTAAATGACAGTTCAACTCATATGTTAGAAGATAAAAATGTGCATTCTAGAATCAATGAAATATGGTTCTCACTCCCTAACCTGGTGCCCCCATCTTAAAGTCTCTAGCAGATCCATAGTCATAACTAATATGAAAAGGAAAATGATTCCAACTAAAAAGAGGATAATGATAAAATCCTATATAATAAAGGTATAGTATGCAAATTGTCCCCTTGACCAGAGTCTTCTGGGAGTTCGACCAGGGGGTGGGCTGGCCAGGGGAAGGGAGGGAGGCCCTGGCCAGTGGCGGCAGCAGGTGGCCAGGGGAAGAGACGGAGTCCCTGGCACTGGCAGGCAGCAGGGGGAAGGGAGGGAGTACCCAGCCAGCAGGCACTAGGGACCCTACCAATGCACGAATTTCATGCACTGGGCCTCTAGTAATAATAATAATAATAATCTTTTTACTCCCCATAATATTCTAACTCATTTCCATTGCTCATTTCCATTCCAGTGAGGGACTCTAAGCTCTCTCTTCCTATTCACCTACTTAACTATATTACTTCCCTGTTCATGTTACTTTACTATGATCTTAATAATGATACTTCACTACATCTATTTCCTCCCTTGATTTGTCTCTATTTCCCCTCTAATAACCTGGAAGTGAACTCAAGTGACCAACTCCTATTTCATCCATCAGTGCTAGTACCATGACTTAGAGTTTATGATAAAATTCCTTCCTCTCATTTTTTTATGATTCCCCATTAAGAACTTTATTGTGTAGTAGACACAGAAAGTGATTATGATTTTCAGATTATAAAAGTGGGGGGCAGAGTATGGAATATTAATGAGGAAACCAATACTAGCACTCAGCCTCCCAAACGAATATTCATCTTCTCTGATGTCAAGACCCCTGTGGGAAGAGCCACCCATAAATAGAAGAAACTGTTACTGAGATCCTGAAAAGGGTCTCTTCTCACAAGCCCACCTTCAGGATGGAAAGGGTTTATTGTGGATTCCTAGAACTTGAAGTCTGCTTATATATGTTCAATGTAGTAAATACTCATTAACAGACTCTGCACAAATCACACCGGGCAGGATGCCCTTGGAGATTCAAGGATGGAAGTCATGGCCCGGCCCTCCAGTGGCTCTTAATCTGGAGCTGTTCTCAATTTGGGGATGGGGGACAAGGCAGGGAGGCAACACTAACCCTTTTGTGAATCAGATGATATGTGTAGGCCACAGAAAAATTTCCAGATCCCCATGCACACACACGGCTTTGCAAATAATTTGGTGGCATCTATAGACCTCCTGCACTTTGGAGGAGTAGCTCATGTGTGTGTCCCATAACATCCAGCCCAAAACTCTCATAGATGAGCTTTTTCTCATGGTTACTCCTACCCAAGTACAAAAAGCCAAGCGAGTCAAACAGTCTCAGAAGGAAGCAATATCCTGCCCTTGTGGCTCAGGTTTTCTTGATTAGCAGCGGCTCAGTTTTGAGGCCTTCTCTCCTGGCAGGGGTTGATGGTATTCTCTAGAAGGCATACTTTTCAGGGAAGCCAAGGCCCTCCTCATTGGACTTTCCCACAATACCTCCTGACCCTTTACAACCCTGAGCGAGAAACCTTGGAGCCTCGTTTTACCATCTGACCCCTCAGAAAGGAGGGCTCCTCCTAAAGAGGTTGGGGACCCCACCCTGCAGGGTTATGGCAGAAGGAGTGTCTGGCATTTGCGAGTTGGCTGCTGGTTGGGGATTTTCCAGTCTTTAACTACTCTGAGAAAGCAACCAGATTTTTCATTTTCAGTCAGGATGTCAAAGTGTCACTGAATCACTGGGGACTGACATCTGGGATCGGAGCCTCATCTTGACCGGAGCCAGAGTCTCAGTATCACTTAAGGACACAGACAACCTGGCTTCTTCCCCAGATAATCTTATGAATATGGATATGAGACTTTTATCGTGGTCCCCACACCCTGCCTGCGGGAAGGAGGCAGGGTTCTCTTTCTGACCCTCAGGCCCAGAGCCACAAGGGTCTGTGGAAACTCTGAAGCTGCAGTCATTTTCTTGTGTTTGTCATTCCCCTTCCCTGGATGCTGGTGCCCCAAGGGACACTGCAGGGGAGGCTCCGATATGGCCTCATTTGGACTAGTACTCCTACTCATAATAACAAGAGTAATAATATGTAGTGCTTTCGGTTTAAAAGGAACTTTCACCTTGTTATTTTCACAACTGTTATCCCCATCCCCAAGATAGTGTATCAGTTAGGACCCCAGCAGAAATCAGAAGGCACATTCAAGGAGTTTAACTGGAAATTATTTAAAGAGGAAACTATTTCCAGAGAGTCCAATCAGGAAAACAGAAACTATGCCAATTTTGTTTGTTTGTTAATCCTCACCTGAGGATATTTTTTTCCACTGCTTTTCAGAGAGACTGAAAGGGAGAAGGGGGGGGGCGGAGAGAGGGAAACATCAATGTGAGAGAGACACATCAACTGGCTGCCTCCTGCACTCTCCCCAACTTGGGGTTGGGGAGCAAACCTGCAACCCAAGTATGTGCCCTTGACGGGGAATCAAACTCAAGACCCTTTGATGTGTGGGCCAATGCTCTAACCACTGAACACATCAGCCAGAGCTATGCCAATTATTTTAATTAAAAGATGCAGTTCAAAAGAATTGGAGAACTTTACAGAAAGCATCTTAAGTAGTCAAATTCATAAGGAAGGGAAGTAGAATGGTAGTTGCCAAGAGCTGAGAGAAATGAGGCAAGAGTTTCAAGAGTACAGAGTTGGAGTTTTATAAGATGAAAAAGTTGTGGAGATCTGTTTCACAACAATGTGAATACACTTAACACTATTGATCTGTGCACTTAAAAATGGTTAAGATAGAGAGATGCAAATTAAAACTATAATTAGGTATCACCTCGCACTGGTCAGAATGGCAACTATCAATAAATCAACAAACAGCAAAGTCTGGAGAGGATGTGGAGAAAAGGGAACCCTAGTGCGTTGTTGGTAGGAATGCAGACTGGTGCTGCCACTGTGGAAAACAGCATGGAGTTTCCTCAAAAAGTTAAAAATGAAGAGATCAACCAAAGGACTTGTATGCACATATATGTAATACCCTTTGTAATACTTTTAGCAATTAAAAAAAAAAGTTAAAAATGGAATTTCCTTTTGACCCAGCGATCTCACTTCTGGGAATATATCCTAAAAACCTGAAACACCAATCAGAAAGAATACTCACCCCTATGGTCATAGCAGCATTATTTATAATAGCTAAGATCTGGAAAGAGCCCAAGTGCCCATCAGTAGATGAGTGGATAAATAAGCTAAGTGACACATTAACACAATGGAATACTACGAGGTGGTAAAAAAAGAAGGATCTCTCACCCTTTGAGACAGCATGGAGGGACCAGAGACTATTATGCTAAGTGAAATAAGACAGTCAGAGAAAAACCAATGTCACATGATCTCACTTATATGTGAAATATAAAGAACAAAGTAAACTGACAAACAATAGAGGACCAGAGACATGGATAAATGGAACACACGGACAGATCTCAGAGGGGAGGAGAGTGGCGAGGACGGAAGGGAAGAGATCAACCAAAGAATATACATGCATACTATAGCCCATGGACAGAGGCAATAATGTGGTGAAGGCCTAGCAGGGGTAGGGCAGGGTGGAGGAAGGCAAAGGCTAGGGTGTTAGGGGGTGGGTGGGGATGAAGGGAAGGGGAGGAATGGGGGACATCTGTAATACAGTCAACAATAAAAAATTTTAATGAAATAATTTTAAAAAATGGTTAAGATAGTAAGAAGAAAAGGGGTTGGAGATCTGAATATGTGAGAGGACTCACTGAGGTTAACAGAAAAGTAACTAAGTAATTGCACAGCGTAGGCAGCAGTCCTTGGCTCAGCAGTCAGGGGTCAGGGGACCAAGGGAAGAGCTCTGGTTGTTATAGCCCAGAAGCTCAGAGGCTGCCTGGCTGATACCAGGTTCCTGCTGCTGCTGCTGCTGCTGCTGCTGCTGCTGGGCTGCCTGGGTGATACCAGGTTCCTGCTGCTGCTGCTGCTGCAGAGGGATGGGCTGTTACGAGGGGACTGGAACAGGAAGAGCAAGCAAAGAGAGGAGCTGCCTCCGTGCAGCACCCCGTGATGGCAGAACTGACAGGGAGCTGCCGGCAAAGAGGGATGCAATTCATAAGGAAGTCCCAGTCCAGCAGCAAAAAGCAAGCACAGCCCTGGCCAGTGTGCTCAGTTGGTTGGGCATGTCCCAAGCACCGAAAGGTTGCCAGTTCAATTCCCAGTACAGAAAATACACATTCCAAGCTTAAGTTGTCTGGGTTAAGGAAGCAGGGGCTGGGGGTAGTGGAAATATGAGGGAAGAGAAAAATAAAAAATGAACAAATATTTACATCTAAAAACATTATGCTGAATAAAAGAAATGAGACACAAAATCATACCTATGTATGATAGTGTTTGTATGAAATTCTAGAAAATGCAAACTAATCTGTATTAACAAAAAGCAGACCAGCGGTTGCCTGGGGCCCAAAGTGGAGGGAGAGCTTGACTGCAGGAGGGTTTGAGGGAACTTTTCAGAGTGAAGGAGATATTTGGTATCTGAATTGTGATAGTGGTTACAAGGTGCATGTATTTGTCAAAACTACCTGTACTTAAAAGGTACCGTTTATATTATATGCAAATTAGACCTCAATAAAGTTGATTTTTAAAAATATTCATGGAATGATATAAATGGAAGATATATATCATAGAATTCCAGCTGTGATATTACCATAAATCTATACAGCCTGAGTGTTCACATAAGGACTAGAAGCTGATATTGGCCCAAGGAGCCCATCAGTTTGGTTCACAGACGCCTGCTACTTTAGAAGCAACAAACAGAAGAGACATGAGCTGAAGGAGGCTTCTGGAGACAAGGCCCACCCAATAATGCCACACTCATTAACGATGTCACCTTTTATGGAAATGGTTGCAGACATACCTCAGAGATATTGAGGGTTCAGTCCCTGACCACTGTAACAAAGCAAGTGATAACCTTTTTGCTGGTTGACTAGCTTTCAGTTTTAAAAAATATAACATCTATGAAGCCCAGTTAAGTGAAGAGCAATAAAACGAGGTGTGCCTGTTTAAAAGTATTGAAAAGAACAAGAGGAAACAAAACAAAACAAAAAATTATAGGGTGCTGATAGGTGTCACACTTTAAAATAAAAAGAGTGTTTTGCGATGGATTATTGCATGATAACGAGGCTTAGAGGAGGAAGAGTGGTCTCAAGACCGGTGTGGTCAAATACATTTGCTAATTTTTCTAAAAATTAGTTTCTTACTTTACTTTTTATTTCAGTTTCTTACTTTATAAAGTAAAAATCATACTAGCCTTCAAACGCCAAGTTTTCAAGACCCAAATTGCTACTGAGAAATCATTCCAAAGACATGAGAGGAAACATCTATGGACTCAAACACAAGATGTGTTTGGCTCATCGGCCTTGTGGATGGTTCCGGGAACTCACAACATAATGAACTCCCTGAATTTCTGGAACTTAAGTAGGGCCCATTCTCTTCACACCAGCCCAGTGGCTCTCACCCTGCCTGTCCCAGAAGCATCTGTGGAACTTTCAAAAGCACAGCCCCTAGAATGACTCAGTGGGCCCAGGATGCAGCCCAGACAGCTATGGACATTCCACCCAGACTATTAGTGTTGAGGAATACTCTGCCAGGCACTCATCTTGGTATTTTTATGCAGCCTAAGCATTCCAATACAGTCCCCTCAGAGCACACTTTTGAGCATGGAAAATGTTTCTGATACTCTTTCAGCACCATCCCCGACTCCATGGCCTTAGGATTCTAAAGAAACACAAAGCAGCTTCCATACCCTGCTCAGACTGGACATACCTAAGCCAGGTAAAGGAGACAGAGATTAGATGGCAGGGTCCATGTTTCCATTAAAAGGGCTTCATCTGGAATCCGATCATTTTGTATCTTCTGTGCTACTTCCTAAGTATTTTGGGTTGAGTTAGTTAACAAATAACTATTAGCGCCTTATGCAATAAAGGTACAAGGAAATGAGACAACTTCCTGACATGCTGTGACACTTCCACAAACACCCTGCCTTGAGATCTGGGCTTCTCAGGAGCAAGAAAATCAGCTCCTCATTCATGTCTTTAAAAAATCTTCATTGGCTGCCTACTACGTGCAAGCTCTGTTCTAGGTGCTGGGGACACGGTGGAGAGTGAAACAGACAAGCTTCATCCATTCTTGGCTTACAGTCCAATGAGAAAAAACAAGTATGAAGCAATAAAACAAAAGACAGTGTCAGTTATGATCACTGTAATGCAACAAATAAAAAATATGTTGTGTTAAAGAGTAAAGGACAGGAGGCAAGATGCAGGGAGTGGAGATGGTGGGTAGTCAGGGAAGGCCTCCCGGAGGGGGTGACATCTGAGCTAAAACTCAGAAAGAAGACGAAACCAGCATGCAGAGAGCCCAGAGGGAAGCCCACAGAAGGAGGAATGTGACAGCTGAGATCTAGCAGGAAAAAGCAGAAGACACCCAAGAGGGACCCTGTCCAAAAGTACAGACACAGTTTAATGAAACTAGCAAGGCCATTGCAATAACCCAGGGATACCAAAGGGGAGGGGAGTCAGGGGCACTGCTGGCCTGCAGGGCAAAGGGAGGAGGGACTACCAAAAGATAAAGAAGGTCCCATAGGAGCAATGGCCCTTGGGAAAGGGATACAGCCAACCCCTGGGGACCTAGGCAGGGAGAAGCAAAGGGAATAAGTAACCTGAATAAATACCTTTTCCCTTCCTCGCTCTGATCCCCTGCTAGTGTTTCCCACTGGTCAATTCCAATGGGAAGCCAGGAGGTGAGAGTGACCATTGATGCAATACATACAGTCAGCCTACCGGGCACAGAGCAAGGAGAGAAAAGGTGGAAGTTGGGTCTGGATGGGCAAATGGAAGGCATCAGCATAAACAGTAGGTGCAAAGGCTTGAGATGGAAAAGAGCATAACTCGTTCAAGGAACAGAGGGCCACCGCGTTGAGTCACGTGACCAGGTATAGAATGAAGGCAGAGAGGAAGACAGGCCCAGATCCTGTGGGTAATTAAAAGATGCAGTTCAAAAGAATTGGAGAACTTTACAGAAAGCATCTTAAGTAGTCAAATTCATAAGGAAGGGAAGTAGAATGGTAGTTGCCAAGAGCTGAGAGAAATGAGGCAAGAGTTTCAAGAGTACAGAGTTGGAGTTTTATAAGATGAAAAAGTTGTGGAGATCTGTTTCACAACAATGTGAATACACTTAACAGAGCAATGGCCCTTGGTAAAGGGATACAGCCAACCCCTGGGGACCTAGGCAGGGAGAAGCAAAGGGAATAAGTAACCTGAATAAATACCTTTTCCCTTCCTCGCTCTGATCCCCTGCTAGTGTTTCCCACTAGTCAATTCCAACAGAAAGCCAGGAGGTGAGAGTGACCATTGATGCAATACATACAGTCAGCCTACTGGGCACAGAGCAAGGTGAGAAAAGGTGGGGAAGTTGGGTCTGGATGGGCAAATGGAAGGCATCAGCATAAACAGTAGGTGCAAAGGCTTGAGATGGAAAAGAGCATAACTCGTTCAAGGAACAGAGGGCCACCGCGTTGAGTCACGTGACCAGGTATAGAATGAAGGCAGAGAGGAAGACAGGCCCAGATCCTGTGGGACCTTAAATGCCATGGTGAGGTGCTAATACTTCATTCTGAGCCCAATGAGAAGCCTTGGGAAGGCCTAGACAGGAGACATGACAGATTCTCACACTTTGGAGGCCCGCTCTGCCTGCTGTGTGGAGTAGGCACTGTAGGAGCAGTGAGGGTAGGAGCAACCAGTGAAGCAGGCTTGCAAGTAACTCACCTCAGAATTTCAAATGTGCAGAGAAGTCGACTTCCACTTGGTCTAGAACTGATCTATTCTTGCTCACTAGCTCCTACCCACTATAGAGAAGCAAAAGGAGCAGGGGGGTCACCTTGGACCCACTCAATAATTTAAACTGTTCTTTTATATAGAACTCTGCCTCTTTTGTTAGACATGCTTAATCTTTAGATTTCGGTACCATCTCTGCCCCCCACGATGGTGTATGGAGGGAGAGAAGCATGCATGACCTTGAGGATTTGGGTGAAAGAGTCCTCAGAAGCAGGCAGGGTCCTCTGGTTCCTTTGGCTCCCTGGTAATGTCCCTTATCACTGATGTCATTAGGGGCTGTAACTGAGGCTGCAGCTGGTGTATGTCTTGGTTTGTACCAGCTCTCAGCTCAGTCAGGTCCCAGTGATCCCCTGACTGGCTAGTGTCACCTCAGCTCTCACTGGCATTATAGGCCCCTCAGAGTGACTCAAAGTCCCCATCTCAACAGAGCCCTGCCAGCTGTGCTGGCCCTTCACTCTGAGTTCACGCCTTGGTAGAACAAAGGAAGGCTTGAGCATACACATGACACCCCCACTCTCCCTGACCACATCTCTACATTTATTTTTATGTGGTCACCCTCCAGGTTGGCCAAGAAGGCCTCTTACAGAGCCAACAGGTGGCTCTTCCTAGTGTCCCAGGTGTGAGCCTTTAAACTTCCAGGATGCCAGGGAGGAGCCGCTCTGCTCTCTGCTTCCCTCGGTTATTTAACAGACCTCTCTCTCTGGGCTGCGGGCCCAAGGGAAGGTCAGAATCCCCAAATGACCATCTCCCTTCTCTGTCTTCCTTCAGTCCTCCTCCTCCAAAAATCTATTTGGGCAGAAGCACAGGCTTATCACCAGGGCCCCATCTTCTGGACTCCATCTTTATCACTAAGCATGAATGATGAATAGTGCAAACATTCTGTACGTTATGGAGAAACTTATAATCTAATATTGCCATCCTGATCCTTGCCATGCACGTGGAAACTAAAAACATTTATAAAAACCTTTCTCTTTCCTACAAAGATTAGCTTTCAAGCCTATTGTCTTTCTGTAGAACCCTATTTTTGAATGTCAAAAGCCAAATCTTAACTCTTTCGTTTTGCATTCTTTTATCCCTTCTCTGAATAGGTAGGAGCAACCAGTGAAGCAGGCTTGCAAGTAACTCACCTCAGAATTTCAAATGTGCAGAGAAGTCGACTTCCACTTGGTCTAGAACTGATCTATTCTTGCTCACTAGCTCCTACCCACTATAGAGAAGCAAAAGGAGCAGGGGGGGTCACCTTGGACCCACTCAATAATTTAAACTGTTCTTTTATATAGAACTCTGCCTCTTTTGTTAGACATGCTTAATCTTTAGATTTCGGTACCATCTCTGCCCCCCACGATGGTGTATGGAGGGAGAGAAGCATGCATGACCTTGAGGATTTGGGTGAAAGAGTCCTCAGAAGCAGGCAGGGTCCTCTGGTTCCTTTGGCTCCCTGGTAATGTCCCTTATCACTGATGTCATTAGGGGCTGTAACTGAGGCTGCAGCTGGTGTATGTCTTGGTTTGTACCAGCTCTCAGCTCAGTCAGGTCCCAGTGATCCCCTGACTGGCTAGTGTCACCTCAGCTCTCACTGGCATTATAGGCCCCTCAGAGTGACTCAAAGTCCCCATCTCAACAGAGCCCTGCCAGCTGTGCTGGCCCTTCACTCTGAGTTCACGCCTTGGTAGAACAAAGGAAGGCTTGAGCATACACATGACACCCCCACTCTCCCTGACCACATCTCTACATTTATTTTTATGTGGTCACCCTCCAGGTTGGCCAAGAAGGCCTCTTACAGAGCCAACAGGTGGCTCTTCCTAGTGTCCCAGGTGTGAGCCTTTAAACTTCCAGGATGCCAGGGAGGAGCCGCTCTGCTCTCTGCTTCCCTCGGTTATTTAACAGACCTCTCTCTCTGGGCTGCGGGCCCAAGGGAAGGTCAGAATCCCCAAATGACCATCTCCCTTCTCTGTCTTCCTTCAGTCCTCCTCCTCCAAAAATCTATTTGGGCAGAAGCACAGGCTTATCACCAGGGCCCCATCTTCTGGACTCCATCTTTATCACTAAGCATGAATGATGAATAGTGCAAACATTCTGTACGTTATGGAGAAACTTATAATCTAATATTGCCATCCTGATCCTTGCCATGCACGTGGAAACTAAAAACATTTATAAAAACCTTTCTCTTTCCTACAAAGATTAGCTTTCAAGCCTATTGTCTTTCTGTAGAACCCTATTTTTGAATGTCAAAAGCCAAATCTTAACTCTTTCGTTTTGCATTCTTTTATCCCTTCTCTGAATAGGTACATCCAGAAAAAAGAAAAAAAGAAAAACACATTAAATTTTTCCAAACCATTGCCATCATTACACCTGTTAGGAAGCTAACTTAATGGTCTGAGTAAGAGATAGTTTAAATTGTTATCTGGTGGAAGAGGAGTAAAGAGTAGAAAAGAGAAAAGTGGGCAAGTGTAAGAAATATTTTGGAAGTAGAACTAATAGAATTACTAATGGATTAGATGGTAGGGAGTGAAGAAAATGGGGAACTAAGAATGACTCCTAAGTCAGTACTAGACAAATGGTGGTCCATTTTACTGGAATGCAGAATTCTGAGCAAGAAACAGGGTTTAGGGTGGAAAAGGTCAAGGATTCTAATAAATTTGAAATTCCAATTCGACATCCAACTGATAATGTAAAATAGGGCCACTAAGAAGGGAAGTCGGAGATGATGGTAAAAATTGGGGAGCCGGCAGCATACCGGTGGTGCCTAAAGCCCAATGGACCTTATGATGAAAGGTGAGGTCCAAGCTCAGACTGCACCAGGGTTGGAAGCCTCTGTAGGCCAAGCCATGCCAGGACAAAGAGGAAAAACTCCCACCTGACCCAAACATACCTCCAGGCAGGCTCTCAGATTCAGGGTAACATGTAAGGTCCAGACTCAGGCACTACAAACCCATCTTGATTTTAGCAATAACCACAGAGGAGAAAGAAAATGGATATGTTAAAACTAGGGCATTTTTGTACAGGCTTTTATCCAGAGGAAATTACAAATAATTATTGGAGACCTGTTACCATGGAGATAACTCCCAGTGCAAGGGTAAGACCAACAACACAAAAAAAACAAAAACAAACAAACAAAAAACACTTCCTAATGGAATGGATCAACTTTTCAGAAGTCCCCTGAAAGGTGGGCTCTCTAACTACTCAAAAGGACCTGTGGTTTAGTTCTTGGCCATACACTCTAATATTCTTGTTGTTAGGTGGGAACAGGGATAAAATAATGCATAGGCCCCCTTACAGGAGGCAGGGTGGAGGAATGGGGGTGAAAGGTCTAACACTATTTCTGAAGAAATAGCCCCACCTGCTGAAACGAATTTCCATCTGGCTTCCTTTATAATTATTCTTCCCATCATGTGGGAATTGAATGAAAGGCTGAAATGAAGACAGATATGTAATGCGGGTTTAGGGAAACCTATGTAAATGTCACAAAAAGGAACCACGAAAATAGAAAAAGGACATGACTATTCAAAGTCTGCATGTTCAAGAGAAAGAGAAAGAGGCGAGGGGAGGAGAGAGCGCTTTTTCAGGAATTATTACTTAACTATAACCCTCTTGCTCCCTCTGGAGGTCAAGAGCAGAATAATAACTTGTCTATAAAAGAAATCACTGCACCTTTCTTCACTTTAAAATATGTCGGTATTAAAATGAAAGAAAAAAATAAAGGCAAGAAAACAAAATTCCTCTGGCTTTCTGACACTTCCTACATACTCTGAAATTTGAATCCAAAGAATTGAAGTGTGTTGTAAGCAAAGCCAGACCTACAGTAATTAAATTCCTACGATGGGCCTTATAAGATGAAGAAAATATTGCATTAGCCTTCATTAATCTATTTCTCCAAATAGATCATTGTCTATTTGAAAACAGGAGTATTCTTTAGGATGGTGTTCCTCCTCATGTCAATATAAAGTCATTCTGGCCCAGCCGGTGTGGCTCAGTGATTGAGCATTGACCTATGAACCAGGAGGTCACAGTTCTATTCCTGGTCAGGGCACATGCCAGGGTTGTGGGCTCAATTCCCAGTAGGGGGCGTGCAAGAGACCGCAGATCAATGGTTCTCTCTCATCATTGATGTTTCTATCCTCTCTCCCTCTCCCTTCCTCTCTGAAATCAGTAAAAATATATTTTAAAAATAAATAAATAAAGTCATTCTGGAAAGACAATGTCTGGACTTTGTTTTAGGTTTTCTGTTTTAACAAGAATCTGGTAGTTGCCAAGAAACTTTATACTCTAGATGTAGTTGCACACAAAAGTTAAATTACCTCATAAGTCTAATGGCTCGACTCTGGCAGCAATCACAGAATTACAATCTGTCTACCTAGGTTCAGCAGCCGAATTAAGGAAACAAGTCAAGGAGCCAAAAAGCCAGTGCTCATGAGGCTATTCTTCAAGGTTGCAATATGGTGTTTCCAAAGTAGCACTCAGGCTCATTTTAGAATTTCAGCCTAATGGTTTTACAATAAACAGAGACTGATGATGGCATTTGGACAGAAGGAGCAATGTCTCCGAGCTGTGGGGTCAATTTGGGTAACAGTGTTTTATAGATACATAGCCAGAAGGTAAATTTCTCTAACTTTCAAGATTATTGGTACAATCATTAACTATTCTTTCAGAAGAGCAAACACCAATCTGGAACATTATTTGTGGCCATAGGCAATGAATAGATAGTATAAGACAAATCACACCATGATTTAGTACAAAAAAAGCAATAGTGAATATTTAAAGGTGACTCCATGCAATTGAGTATTTGATCAAAGTGGAATCTCAAAGCACTAGGGCAAAATGGACTTTTTAATAAAAGGTGCCAGGACAACTGGACAGCCAACTGGGGAAAAAAAGATAAATTTAGATGTGTATTGCATGCCAGACAAAACAATACATTCTAACTGTATCAGATTTTTAAGTGCAGAAAATAAAAACAATATAAAAACTAGAAGAAAATAGGAGTAAATTCCTCTTCAATCTTGGTATAGCTACAAAGACTTAAAATAGAGGGGCAATAAAGGAAAAGATTGATCATCTAACCCCATAAAAATAAATATAATACACACTGCAAAATAAACAAACAAAAAACACCATAAACAAAGGCAAAAGACAACTGAAAAACTGGGAGAAAATATTTGCAACAGATACATCCTTAATATGTAAAGAGCTCTTGAAAATCAAAGGGTGCCAGGACCAAAAACCCAGCAGAAAAAGGGAAAGGAGACAGGAAGAGACAATTCACTCACAGAAATATAAAACAGCTTTTAAATATATGAAAAAAAAAGTTATAGTTAGAGAAATGAAAACAACACAGAGATGCCATTTTTTATCGGTCAGACGGGCAAAAATTAGAAAGGATAACGTTCTGCCAGCAAGGCTGTGGGGAAATACTCTTGTTTATTGCATCTGGGCATGAAAATTGATACAACTCTTCTAGAATACTTGACAACACTTAACAAAAACTATAGATGAACTTAACTTTTGCCCCAGCAATCCCACTTTTAGGAATCTACTCTGAAGATAAATCTCCAACAATACAAAATGAATATGTACAATATTATTCATTGCAGCACTGTAATTACAAAATATTACAGATGCTCAATGCCATATGTAGGAGAGGGGTAGATAAAGTATGCTATATCCACACAATGGATATAAAAAAGAATGAAGATCTCTGTGAATTTATGTAGAATAATTTCTAGGTCGTATTAAATTTAAAAAGCAAAATGCAAAAAACTATCATGGTATGCTATTTTTTTGTGTAAGACAGAAGGGGATATGTATATGTACATATATACATATATTCATTTTTACAAAAAATGCCAAAAAGATAAACCACAAATTAATTAGACTGATTGCCTATAGAGTGGGAAAAGGGCAGAAAAAAATAGGAATGAGAAACAGGGTGGTGATGGGGAAGGGAGGGGAGTGAAACTATTCTGAGTATACTTAGGGTAACTCTGATTCTTAAAACCATGTAATGTTTCACATACCCCCAAAATAAATAAATAAATAAGGTAAATGAGGAGGTGGGGAAGGACCCCAAGTGGAATAAACAGTAACAAATGAACTTAACTGTATTACAGAGGAACAATACTCACATGAGGGAAGTGGGAACGCAGGAGCTATCCTAAGAAAAGGTATTTTGACTGTCCACTGTAAATAGAAGCAAAGACAAAAAGACCTGTGCATAAATATTGTAGTCTACTCAGAAAATTTGTTTTGCACGGGGATATAGTTAGCAAAGCTGAAATCATCTTATGTGAATACTGGTTCTGAACTAATAGGTTCAGAAGGATGGGAGCTCATAGGCTATGAATAATGGGAGAAAGGTTTCTCACTATCAAAGAAAGACATTGCAAATAAGGGAGGGGCAGGGTGCTGAAATGAATCCTGTGGTACAGAACTGGAACTGGAGGTGCCAATACAAATAAATCGTTTTTAATATCTGTACAGATGGATGGCAATATGTGGAATAATGTTGCTTTCATTTACCTTTTTCAGTTTCTCAAACAATGGGATGCAAGCTTTGAGGAAACATAGCCACCACGTCCAGTTACATAGTCTATGCTCTGCACAAAAGTATCTGGTCAAAGGGGACTTGAGGCCAAGGAGTGTTTGCCCCTGTGAAATGAATGAATGAATATATATATGCAGAACTGTACATGCTTTTAGGGGAGCCCAAACCCTATGAATTCCAGAGTTCAGAACCACCTGCCCTATTCATTTTTATCCAAATAGAGGTTTGCATTATACCATATTGATTAAGAATTTGTTGCTGAGTCAATCCTGCCTCAGACATAAAACTAATTACAAATGTGCCTTTTTCAACATAAAAGAAAATTTATCTTTACCAAGTTAGTTAACGATTTTGTTCTCTGGTACAATATATAAGATCTTTATCTAAATTAGATCTTAAGACAACAATTCTCAGGTATTTTTTCTATAGTTTCTCTTCTGTCCCATGAAAAGGTCACTTTCTGGCCTTTATAAATTTAATAAGGAATTATCATTAAGGAAAGTACATCCAGAAGTAAAAGTCTCAACAGTTATATCTTTGTGATATCTACTTTATTAATATTCACCTGAGGATATTTTTCCATTCATCTTTTAGACAAAGTGGAAGAGAGAGAGGCAAAGACAAAGAGAAATATCAATGTGAGAGAAACACATCAATTGGTTGCTTCCTGCATCTGCCCAGACCAGGGCTGGGGCCAGAGAGGAGCCTGCAACCAAGGTATACGCCCTTGGCCAGACTCAAACCCTTTGGTCCTCGAGCTGATGTTCTATCCACTGAGCCAAACTGGCTAGTGCTGTGTATCTACCTAACATCATTGTAAAGTTTCACTAAAATAAGTAGAATCTATCAATTGAAGCTCAGTTATAATAGCTTAACTGAGTGAAATGTCACAAGAACATACCCTTAGATACATACATTCTTCTGACAAACCCAACTGATTTTATATATATACTAGAGGCCCGGTGCACAAAAATTTGTGCACTGGGGGGGGGGGGGGGGGTCCCCCAGCCCGGCCTGTG
>NW_005359590.1:1628035-1641985 GCF_000412655.1 Myotis brandtii
CCCAGCTGGTGTGGTTCAGTGGTTGAGCACCAACCTGTGAACCAGGAGGTCAAGGTTCGATTTCCAGTCAGGGCACATGCCCAGGTTGTGGGCTTGATCCCCAGTAGGGGGCATGCAGGAGGCAGCCAATCAATGATTCTTTCCCATCATTGATGTTTCTATCTCTCTCCCTCTCCCTACCTCTCTGAAATCAATAAAAATATATTTATAAAAAATAAAAATAAATAAAGGGGCCCTAGCCAGTTTGGTTCAGTGGATAGAGCATTGGCCTGCAGACTGAAGGGTCCCAGGTTTGGTTCCGGTCAAGGGCACATGCCCGGGTTGCCAGCTCAACCCCCACTGGGGGGTGTGCAGGAGGCAGCCAGTCAATGATTCTCTCTCATCATTGATGTTTCTATCTCTCTCTCTCTCTCCCTCCCTCTCTGAAAGTAAAAATAAAATAAAATTTAATTTAATTTTAAAAAAGGAACAAAAGCAACACAGTTTCAGGATGCAGCTATAAATTTAAACTCAATTCTGAGTTTGCGACATCATCACCCCTATGCTTCAGTATGAAGAAAACCCCAACATAACGGTTAAATAATCTTCCACAATAAAATTTTATTATCTCTGATTTTCTCTAAACACTAATAAAGTAATGATAAAGAGATTTTTAAGTATAAACCTATAATACCAAAAAACAAAACAAAACACAGGAGAGTACTCCTGTCCCAGGTAATTTAGTGAAGTAAATAACTTCAGAAAAACTCCTGCAACAGATGCCTAAAAGTTCTGCATAAAATATTCTTTTAAGTCTTTAAAATCATAGTGTGGCATTTAAGGAGAAACTCTCCGTAGGCCAAAAATGAACCCAAAACTTGAATCAAGTGAGGCGCTCAAATGTAAGAGCTAACAACCATCACTGGACCTTCTGCTGACCACCAGTATATTAGATTTCTAGCTTTTGGGGTTTTATACAACAGGGACACTGGAGACAATGCCTAGGACCTAGGGTGCCAGGTCTGATGAGATGAGACCCACCAATAACTCCCTCAGAGATGTAAGATGAAGATGGGAGGAGAGAGTACGGAAATGTGTCTGTTTTACCATAGCTCTGGGAGAAGCGACAAGTTTCCTCTGGGAATTCCTAGCCACGGGCTGGCCCTGCACACAAAGACAAAATCTGTACTACCCTTGGTTGTGAAAAACTCCAAAGTGAGAATTTAGTTTAAAACACTCCCAAGTGGTTGGCAGAAATAAATATCAGTACTGGAGGACCCCAATCTGGGGAATTCAAATCTATCTCTCTAGTGACAGGGGTACCAATTTTTCTGGGACTGTTACTCAAAGAGCTTTGAAAAGCCATACCACTTAGAAGCCTGCCATCCATTTGCCCCCGGTGTCCAGGAAAAGTAAAACAAACAAATGGAATTCTGAAACTCAATTTGGGAAAGCTCTCAGAGACTTTCAAAGCTCATAGTCTAAGATAGTGATTTTCAACTTTTTCATCTCACGGCACACATAAAACTAATTACTAACATTACACAGCACACTAAAAACTGTATTATATTTTTTGCCAATCTGACAAATAAAGAGGTATAATTTTGACTGATTTACAAAAAAAAATAATAATTTTTACCTACCCTTAGGTAAATAATAATAATTACCTATCCTTTTTGCTCCAAAGTGACTTTTTAAAAAAAATCAGATGCCTATACTTGAACATAAGCATTTTTGGTACCAAAAATTAATCAGTCAGTTGTAATCTTATTATGCAAAGTGACTAATGAGATGCAACTCTGTTACATGACCTATATATAGGGTTGGACAAAAGTAGATTTATAGTTGTGAGTATGAGAAACACAGAGTTTATTCTTACATTATTTATTAATTATTGTATTATTTTCCATATAAACAGCTGTAAACTTATTTTGCCCACTCCGTATTTATGGCTCAAGACAGGACATTCACACTGATGGCAGTGCCCCAGTCATAGTCAGGTATTGCACAGTTAAAAAATTCTTACAGCACGCCGGCTGAAAATAGCTGGTCTGGCCAGGTGGCCCCGTTTGGAGCATTGTTCCATACACCGAAAGGTTGCATTTCAATTCCTGGTCAGGGCACATACCTAGGTTGCAGATTCAATCCCTAGTTGGAGCACATAGGGGAGGCAACTGACCAATGTTTCTCTCTTCTCTCTCGCTCTCTCTCTCTCTCTCTCTCTCTTCCTTCCCCTCTCTCTAAAATAAAAATAAAAATAAATCAATAAATGGCCTGGCTGGTGTGGCTCAGTATTTGAGTGTCAACCTATGAACCAGGAGGTCATGGTTCGATTCCTAGTCAGGGCATATGCCTGGCTTTTGGGCTTGATCCCCAGTAGGAGGCATGCAGGAGGCAGCAGATCAATGATTCATCACTGATGTTTCTCTGTCTCCCTCTCCCTTTTCCCCTGAAATCAATAAAAATACATTTTTTAAATAAATAAACATCCTCGGGTGAGGACTAGAAAGAAAACCATTGGTCTGATATTCTCATTGTTTTCAATGACTCCTCCAAGGCCCAACAACTCTTGCCTTATGAGTAACATGCCTGTCCAGGCATCTAGGAATATGACAACTGATTCCAGACTCCACATATGTCTAATAAGCACGTATGACCAAATACTACATGAGGCTCATGTGATACACCCAGTCTTATCAACAGGTTTGAGTTAACTGCCTTTCCTAAAAGATGTACAACCTAAAAAACAAAGATTTATATTTATAAACCAACATTTTCCTTTGGGAAGAGCCACCCGGTTTCCCTTAGTCCAATTTCCTTATAATGAAATCAGGTGATTTCCTGAGTAACTAGAGTCAATCATTTTATTAGGTGACTTTTTAGGTGGCAATTAATACAAAGAAATAGCCAGAAACCTAGGATCCTCTAACATATCACATCTAGAGAAAAAGACTCCTATCTCCACCAAAACTAATACTTGGAACCTTTGTGGGCGCTAGCTTTGGTACCTGAACTTTCATAGATGTGTAGTTTGGAAGAGAACCAGGGAACAGATGGTGCATATTTGGAAGCTGTCTCACTATATCCAATTTTACGGTAAAATACGTTATTTTTTTTTCGCTTTAGATCTGCCTGATTGATGGTGTTGACACTTAAATTTCATCACCTAAAATAAGACTACTCTTCATAAGTGGCCCCAAATCATAAAAAACTATTTGACAACCTCATGGGGGTATTTTGACCCAAAACAGATGACTCACTGGCCACTAATGACTAAATTTGTAACACAAAATTGGATTTGTAACACTGTTAGATCTGTAACACAAAAGTCTATTGGCTACCACCTGCAAACTGGACAGAGACTTGTTACCATTCCATTCTGACTCATTAATTTCTGTTAGAAAAATAAATTAAGTAACTTAATAAAAGGAGAAAAATTGGGCCTTAACTTGAATTGAAACCCTAGCCACTCATAAAGAATTCTGGATTGCTTTCTTTTCTCCTCTAGACTCTTCACTTTACAAGAGCCTAGAAGTAGGGAGATATGAGAAAAATGGGATTGCTAGAAAAGCCACAGCTACAGAACTCCTCAGCTGATATAATGCTGGTGTCTTGAGAGAGGACATATGCCGTTTTAAGGGGGAAATGGTGTGTTTGTATCCCTGCAAACCTCTCTAGCACAAGGAAATCATAAATTAAGTAATTTGGCTAATGAGCCCATATCTGGTACTACAGATTCATCATATTGGAAATGAAATCTGTTCTTCTGGCTTAATTTGGGCACTGGTAACTCATGGCTTAGACCTCTAAAAACTGATTATAAACCTTCTCTTGGTATTTGTTACAGGGACTCAAGTGGGTGATCACATGTTTTAAATGTTGCTATGTAACTCTTGTCCCATTGCATCATTAAAGAAATGATCAATGAAAAGGACAGGAAAATATAACACTTATGGATGTTTTAACAACCATTTGGTAAACCTCACCATGATGCCTTAAATAGCAGTAGAGATTTGCAATAAAGATGGTAAGATCACATCTTGTGAATCTTTCAGCTCAGGCCAAATGGCAATAAGGAGGTGATACTGAGAACTGCAACCATTTTCATCCATACAGCTTACTGTCAACATTAACAATTTTACTCTTCCATTGTCTTCACTCACATGGCATTAAAATTCTAGAAACTGCCCTGGCGGGGTAGCTCAGTTGGTTAGAGCACTGTCTCTAAATCCCAAGGTTGCAGGTTCGATCTCCAGTCAGGGCACATATAAGAAACAACCAATGAATGCATAAATAAGTGGAACAACAAATCAATGTTATCTCCCCCCCCCCCTTTAAAATCAATTTTTAAAAAGAGAGAGAAAAAATAAACGATACAATTCTAGAAAACTTGCCCAGGAAGCTAAAGTGGCAAATAACTTTATTATTCATTTCAAGAACCTCAGAAATCATTTTATTCATAAATTGAGGACTAGAGATGTATTGAGATTTGCTCAATGTCACTTAGTTAACTGGTATAATAAATGTAAGAGAAGATATAAGACAGAATGTGACTTAATTGCCAGAGAACGGTAAAATCCCCCACATTATAGTTTATGAAAAAAATTATTTTGGGCCAGAAAGTACTTACAGGACTTGAGCTGACTCTTGAACCAACAAATGGATTGTGAGGCATGTTCATGGAATAACATCTGATTTCCTAAAGTAGTTTCAGGAATATTAGTTGGGTTGGACAGAGTAGATATGGTTAGGAGCATTTAAAATATCCAACCAAGTTATTCATTTGATCCTGTAAAAGCAGAGAAATAACTAAAGTTTAGAGAAAGTTTCAGGGGAATGCCCAGGTAGCAATATGTTAAATCTTCCCAAATATGTGACTTGATATATTCCAATTCATGAGTAACCTCATTTCTCTGGCATGCCTTATTAAAAACACTGAAGCTAGGAAAAGTTTTTATTTTTTAATTCTTAATTGCTTAAGTTATTCGTCAAAGTGTATTTTGAATAATATTTTCACTGAATTTAGAATTACTCCCTTGATTATATTTAGATTTAAAAGAAATTTCAGATAAATTAAACCTCTATTTGATCGATTAATTGACTTCTTATACTTTTGTTTTTCGTGTTTTCATTTTTAGGACATAACCAGTCTGAGTTGTGATAGCACAATGAAAACAAGTTTAAAAGCAATGTCACACACAGCCAAAAGGGTAAAAAGGAGGACTACTGATATTCATAGTCAAAATACTAACATTATCACCAGTTATAATTCGTGGGTCAAATAGACAACATTATATGCATCTGAAAGTAGAGTATTCAATTTAAAATGTTACTTTTAGAATTATAGAATTACTCAGTAAGACCATTCATTTATATTTGATCACAAATAAATTATCCTATATAATAAAGAGCTAATATGCAAAGTCATCACGCCCTTGGGCCCTTGCACCCTTGCACCCTCGTGCCAGGGCTGGGGAACCTGAGGCTGTGCTGGGTGACCTAAGGACATGTCCCCCACCCAGCACTGGGCAGGGGGACCTGAGGCTGTGCCCTCTGCCTGGCGGGGCTCGACAAGGGACCTGCAGCTGTGCCCCCCGCCCAGTGGGGCTTGACAGGGGACCTGAGGCTGCTCCCCCAACCCTGCGGGCTTGACGGGGGTGGGGCTAGCTGGGTCTGGGTCTTGCGCAATTTCAAGGCACGTGCAGGTGGACAGGAACTTGACTCTGGGTCCCATGGCGCGCCCCAGACCCTGACAGGAGGGAAATTTTCATATACATTTTACTAATATTCTTTCATCTCTGACACCTCTATTATAGAGAAAGGTCAAATAGAATATTAAAATATTTCCTCTAATTAATTCCCTTTTAATGTGCACGAATTTTGTGCACCAGACCACTAGTCCTATATAATAAAAGCCTAGGTGTTGTCACGCCCTCGCACAATGTCATCATAAGATGGCCGCCACAAGATGGCTGCCCTCACATCATCACAAGATGGCCACCACAAGATGGCCAGCAGGGGAGGGCAGTTTGGGGCCATCGGGCCGGCAGGGGAGCCGTTAGATGTCAATCAGGCCAGCAGGGGAGTGGTTAGGGGGCAATCAGGCAGGCAGGCAGTTGGACATCCCCCAAGGGGTCCCAGATTGGAGAGGGTGCAGGCTGGGCTGAGGGAACTCCCCTCTCCCCCATGCACGAATTTCATGCATCAGGACTCTAGTCTTATTAATAAAAGATTCACATCAGAATTAATCTGCTTTATTAATCACACCTCAGTAAAGATGGGAAAAAATTAAATAATGAAAAGAATTCTACCTTAAACTATGAATTAGAATATCCTAAATAACCCTAAAATGAGTTAAAATGTTCACTTCATTATAACATAACTAAGTCCACAAATAGGCCTTCTATACACTGAGCTGAATAAGGAGACAACTGACTTGACAGAAATTTGTTTTCAAAAACATCACTTACTGTAATAACCTTGATTCTTTATGCAGTACCCAAAATCACATGACTACAAATATTATTTTCTGATGTTTCTGAATAGTATTTGTTCCAATATTCTGATGACTGAAATTTTAAGTATTAAAATTTGCATTCTAATTTAACATATAGATTGAGGAATGTTCAGTATCATACTGAAAAAAACCCCATAAGATTTGAAATCAGAACTGGACTCATATTGTACCTATTTCTGCTATAGCTCTGAGCCTGTTTACCTGAAAGATGTATAATACTTACCTATCATACATTGTAGTTGAGACTAAATGAATTATTACAGAAACTTAGAATAACTCCAAAAGGTAATCAGTGAATGGTAGCTATTACAGGCAGTCCTCTGGTTACATTGGAGATCCGTTCCTATAGCGCAATGTAACTCGATTTTCACTGTAAGTCAGAACCCACCTACATAAGCACCTACGTCACTCACATGGAGCACATACACAGCAGTAATGAAGTGAAACAGTAAAAAAAATTTAAAAGAAAGGTAAAAATTCCTGACCTTTACTTGTGGTAAATAAATAATAAAAAACATAAAGCACATATGTACATATGTTGAAATGACGGAACTTTTTTTAAATAAATACTGTAAATGGGAGATGGCAACGTAACCATGAAATGACGTACATCGAGTCCGACATAACGCGAGGACTGCCTGTATTATATACATGGAAATCATCACTGAAACTTTTGTCAGTCTTTCTGATTAATTATTTAGATAGTATGTGGTAGAACACTATATTGTCCATTGGAGTGATCAGATTTTATAAGATAAAGCTGAATGACTATTGGGTGATTGGAGCCAAGGGCGGGAAGAGCAGCAGAGTTCTCCAGTATGCTGGTACTGCACCTTATTCTTTCCTAAGTGATCTGTAGCTAACATGCCATGATGAGCTCCCTTAAACCAATAATGCAGCCCTAGCTTGTTTGGCTCAGTGGGTAGAGCATCAGCCTGCAGATTGAAGGGTCCTGAGTTCAATTCTGGTCAAGGGTACATACCTCGATTGTAGGCTCCCAGCCCTGTGGGGGCATGGGCCCTTGTCAGGGGCATGTGGAAGGCAACCAATCAATGTGTCTCTCTCACATCGGTGTTTCTCTCTGTCTCTCCCTCTCCTTTCCACTCTAAAAGTCAATGGAAAAAATATCCTCGGGTGAGGATTTAAAAAAAAGAAAAAAAACAATAATGCAGCTAAAATGGGGAGACAAAAAAAAAAATTCCAAAATAAAAGACAAGAAGGAATCTTTAGAAAAATAACTAAATGAAATGGAGGCAAGCAATCTATCAGACATAGAGTTCAAAGTAATGGTTATAAAGATGCTTAAGGATCTTAGTACAAATTACAAGGAACTCAGTGGGAACTACAACAGCCTGAAAAAGAAAATAGAAACCATGAACAAGAATCAGACAGAAATAAAGAATAATATATCTGACTTCAAGAACACACTGGAAGAAAGTAAAAGTAGATTGGATGAAGCAGAGGATCAAATCAGCGTTTTAGAAGACAAGGTAGAAATAAATACCCAATTAGAGCAGCAAATAGAAAAATGAATTAAAAAGAAGGAAGATAGCTTAAGGGAACTCTAGAACAACATGAAACGTAACAACATCTGCATCATAGGAATACCAGAAAGGGAAGAATGTGAGCAATGAACAGAGACCCTGTTTGAAGAAATAATGACAGAAAATTTCCCAACCTGATGAAGGAAAAAGTCACACATATTCAGGAGGCACAGAGTCCTGATCAAGATAAACCCAAAGAGACAGAACCTAGACACAGAATTAAAATGGTAAACATTATAGACAAGGAAAGAATCTTAAAGGCAACAAGAGAGACAGAAAATTACTTACAAAGGAATTCCCATTAGAATGTCAGATGACTTCTCAATAGAACCAGAAGAGAGCAGCATAAAGTATTCAAAGTAATGAAAAGGAAGGGCCTAAATCCAAGATTACTGTATCCAGTGAGGCTATCATTTAAAATTGAAGGTGAAATATAAAGCTTTCCAGACAAAAAAGAGGTTAAAGGAGTACATTACCACTAAACCGGCAATGCAAGAAATGTTAAAGGGACTGCTTTAAGGAGAAGAAGAAAAGGAGAGAGAGAGGATCACAGGCATAAAGAAAATAAAAATGGCAATAAATAAATACCTAGAAATAATAATCTTAAATTGTAAATGGATTAAATGCTCCATTGAAAAAACATAGGGTGGTTGAATGGATAAGAAAACATGACCCATATATATGCTGTCTATAAGAGACCTACCACAGAACAAAAGCTATACACAGACTGAGAGTGAAGACATGGAAAAAAATATTCCATGCAAATGGAAAGAAAAAAAAAGCTAGTGTAGCAATATTCCTCTCTGACAAAATAGACTTCAAAACAAAGGCCATAACAAGAGACAAAGAAGGCCACTACATAATACTAAAGGGAATGATTGAACAAGAAAATATAACCCTTGTAAACATATATGCACCCAATACAGGAACACCCAAATATATTTAAAAAACACACCTCTTGATGGACTTTAAGGGAGAGATTGACAGTAATATAGCCATAATAGGGGACTTAAGCAACCAACTGACGTCACTGGATAGATCTTCCAGACAAAAAGTCAACAACGAAACAGAGGCCTTAAAATGACACACTAGATCAGATGGATATAATATTTACAGAACATTTCGCCCTAAAGCAACAAAATATACATTCTTCTCAAGTGCACATGGAACATTCTCAAAGATAGACCACATGTTAGGATACAAAAAAGTCTATAAAAATTCAAGAAGATTGATATCATACCAAGCATCTTCTTGGATCACCATGGCATGAAGTTAGAAATCAAATACAATAAAAAAACTCAAAGAACACTCAAATACATGGAGGCTAAATAGCATGTTATGAAACAATTAATGGGTTACCAATGAGATCAAGCAAGAAATTAAAAACTTCCTGGAAACAAATAAAAATGAACACACAACCACTCAAAATCTATGGGACACAGGAAAAGCAATCCTGAGAGGGAAGTTCATAGCATTAAAGGCCTACCTCAAGAAACAAGAAAAAGCACTAATAAACTATCTAACCATACAACTAAATGAATTAGAAAGAAAACAGCAAGAAAAGCCCAGAGGAAGTAGAAGGACGGAAATAATAAAGATCAGAACAGAAATAAATGACATAGAGACTAAAAAACAGTACAAAAGATCAATAAACCCAAGAGCTGGTTCTTTGAAAAGATAAATAAGATTGATGAACCCTTAGCCAGACTCATCAAGAAATACAGAGAGAAGACCCAAATAAATAAAATCAGAAATAAAAGAGGCAATATAACAACATATACCACAGAAATACAAAGGATTGTAAGCATATACTATGAACAACTATATGCCAACAAACTGGAAAACCTGGGTGAAATGGACAAATTCCTAGAAATGTACAACTTTCAAACTCAATCAGGAAGAATCAGAAAACCTGAATAGGCCAAAAACTGATGAAATTGAAGCAGTAGTTTAAAAACTCACAACAAATGAAAGTTCTGGACCGCATGGATTTATAGGAGAATTTTACCAAACATTCAAAGAAGAACTCATACTTATACTCCTTAAACTATTCTAAACATTCCAACAGGAAGGAATAATTCCAAGCTCTTTCTATGAGGCCAACATTATCCTAATTCCAAAACCAGATAAAGATTCTACAAAGAAAGAGAATTAAAGGCCAATATCCCTGATGAACACAGATGCTAAAATCCTCAACAAAATATTAGCAAATCAGATCCAGAAACATACTAAAAAGAGGATATACCATGACCAAGTGGTATTTATTCTGGGGATGCAAGGCTGGTACAATATTTGCAAGTCAATAAATGTGATACATCACATAAACAAAAGTGAAAGATAAAAATCACATGATCATATCAATAGATACAGAAAAAGCATTCAACAAAATTCAGCACCCTTTTTTGACAAAACCTCTCAGTAAAGGGAGAATAGAGAGACCACACCTCAATATAATAAAGGCCATATATGACAAACCTATGGCCAATATCAAACTAAATGGGCAAAAACTAAGTGTTTCCCTTAACAGGAACAAGACAAGGATGTCCACTTTCACCACTCTTGATGTCCACTTTCAACATCGTACTGGAAGTCCTAGCCACAGCAATCAGACAAGAAGAAATAAAAGGCATCCAAATTGAAAATGAGGAAGTAATGCTGTCATTATTTACAGATGATGTGATATTGTACAAAGAAAGACTCTACCAAGAAACTACTAGACTTAAAAATAAATTCGGCAAGGTAGCAGGATATAAAATCAACATCCAGAAATTGATGGCATTTTTATACACCAATAATCAACTCTCATAAAGAGAAACTAAAAAAGCAATCTATTTACCATTTTAACAACAACAAAAAATAAGATACCTAGGAATAAACTTAATCAAGGAGGTAAAAGAAATGTATTTGGAAAACTACAGGACATTGAAAAAAGAAATAGAGAAAGATACAAACAAATGGAAGCATACACCTTGTTCATGGATTGGAAGAATTAAGATCATTAAAATGTCCATATTACCCAAAGCAATCTTTAGATTCAACGCAATCCCTATTAAAATACCAACGGCATACTTCACAGAACTTGAATAAATTCTCCGAAAATTTATATGGAACCATAAAAGACCTTGAATAGCTGCAGCATTCTTGAGAAAGAAGAACAAAGCTGGAGGGATCACAATATTGGATATCAAACTATACTACAAAGCTATTATAATCAAAACAGCCTGGTACTGGCACAAGAACAGGCATATAGTCCAGTGGAACAGAATGGAGACCCCAGAAATTGACCCACACCATTACGGTCAATTAATATTTCACAAAGGAGGCAAGAACATACAATGGAGTAAAGACAGTCTCTTCAACAAATGGTACTGGGAAAATTGGGCAGACACATGCAAAAAGATGAAACTAGACCACCAACTTACCCTATACACAAAAATAAACTCAAAATGGATGAAAGACTTAAGAAACCATAAAAATTCTAGAAGAAAACATAGGCAGTAAAATCTCAGACATTTCACATAGCACAATTTTTGCCAATACACCTCCTAGGCCAAGAGAAATAAAAGAAAAAATAAATAAATGGGACTACGTCAAAATAAAAAGCATCTGCACAGTAAAAGAAACCATCAAAATGAAAAGGTAACCCAATGTATGGGAGAACATATTTGCCAATGATACATCTAATAAAAGGTTAATCTCCAAAATATATAAAGTACTTATACAGCTCAACAAAAGGAAGACAATCCATGCAATTAAAAAATGGGCAGAGGCCCCAAATACTTCTCCAAAGAGAACATACAAATGATTAAGAGACATATGAAAAAATGCTCAGTCACTAATCATCAAAGAAATGCCAATTAAAACCACAATGAGATACCACCTCACACCTGTCACAATGGCTATCATCAATGAATCAACAAACAACAAGTGCTGATGGGGATGAGGAGAAAAAGGAACACTAGTTCACTGCTGGTGGGAATGCAGATTAATGCAACCACTATGGGAAACAGTATGGATTTGACAACAGCCCAAGTATCCATCAGTAGACAAATGGATAAAAAGCTGTGGGACATTTACATGATGGAATACTATGCATCTGTAAAAAAGCAGGATCCTTTGGGACAGCATGGATGGACCTAAAGACTATTATGCTAAGTGAAATAAGCCAATCTGAGAAAGACAAATATCACATGATCTCACGTATTTGTGGAATCTAATGAACAAAATGAATTGACCAACAAAATAAGACCCAAAGTATGGAAGCATGTAACAGACTGACTGACATACCTCGATGTGGGAGTGGGGGAATGAGGAGAGAGAAACCAAAGAACTTATATACTTACTATTTATGCACAGGGTGGGGGGAGGGTCCCCTCAGCCTGGCATGCGCCCTCTTGCAATCCAGGAACCCTCAGGGGATGTAGCAGTATGCCAAGCAGCAGGTGGCCAGGGAGGAGCCCGAGCTGGGGCCAAGCACCACGCTACTTGTGCTCATTCTGGCCCACTGTGCCTGCCACCGCCGCTTGGTAGTGCTGCAGCGGAGTCAGGAGAGACTCCAGGCGCCGCAGCTGCACTTGCCAGTCATGAGCCCGGCTTCTGGCTGAGCGATGCTCCCCCTGTGGGAGTGCACTGACCACCAGGGAGCAGTTTCTGCATTGAGTGTCTGCCCCCTGTTGGTCAGTGCCTGTCATAGCGACTGGTCGACCAGTTATAACGGTCACTTAGGCTTTTATATATATAGACTAGTAGCCCAGTGCACAAAATTCGTGCACATTAAAAGAGAATTGATTACCCTAACCAGTTTGTCTCAGTGGATAGAGCATCGGCCTGCGGACTCAAGGGTCCCAGGTTCGATTCCAGTCAAGGGCATGTACCTTGGTTGCGAGCACATACCAGTAGGGGTTGTGCAGGAGGCAGCTGATCAATGTTTCTCTCTCATTGATGAAAAAAATAAAATAAAATAAAAAAATAAAACCACAATGAGATACCACCTCACACCTGTCACAATGGCTATCATCAATGAATCAACAAACAACAAGTGCTGATGGGGATGAGGAGAAAAAGGAACACTAGTTCACTGCTGGTGGGAATGCAGATTAATGCAACCACTATGGGAAACAGTATGGATTTGACAACAGCCCAAGTATCCATCAGTAGACAAATGGATAAAAAGCTGTGGGACATTTACATGATGGAATACTATGCATCTGTAAAAAAGCAGGATCCTTTGGGACAGCATGGATGGACCTAAAGACTATTATGCTAAGTGAAATAAGCCAATCTGAGAAAGACAAATATCACATGATCTCACGTATTTGTGGAATCTAATGAACAAAATGAATTGACCAACAAAATAAGACCCAAAGTATGGAAGCATGTAACAGACTGACTGACATACCTCGATGTGGGAGTGGGGGAATGAGGAGAGAGAAACCAAAGAACTTATATACTTACTATTTATGCACAGGGTGGGGGGAGGGTCCCCTCAGCCTGGCATGCGCCCTCTTGCAATCCAGGAACCCTCAGGGGATGTAGCAGTATGCCAAGCAGCAGGTGGCCAGGGAGGAGCCCGAGCTGGGGCCAAGCACCACGCTACTTGTGCTCATTCTGGCCCACTGTGCCTGCCACCGCCGCTTGGTAGTGCTGCAGCGGAGTCAGGAGAGACTCCAGGGGCCGCAGCTGCACTTGCCAGTCATGAGCCCGGCTTCTGGCTGAGCGATGCTCCCCCTGTGGGAGTGCACTGACCACCAGGGAGCAGTTCCTGCATTGAGTGTCTGCCCCCTGTTGGTCAGTGCGTGTCATAGCGACTGGTCGACCAGTTATAACGGTCACTTAGGCTTTTATATATATAGACTAGTAGCTCAGTGCACAAAATTCGTGCACATTAAAAGAGAATTGATTACCCTAACC
>NW_005359590.1:1642686-1660014 GCF_000412655.1 Myotis brandtii
TCTGCAGATCCTGTTAATACTTCAGCTTCGATAATGTTAGGTCATAATCTTTTGATAATAAATCTGGTACCATTACAAAGACCCCATTTCCTATTGAGATTTCTCAATAGCATGATGAATGCACCCACTTTCAATTTTAATTTATGACACGGCATTCCCAAAGGAGTAATACTATTCAGAAATTCGATGGGGAAATTTTCCTTTGTTTCTTTGTTATGGGGTGGGGCCACAACATAAGTAACAAAGAAACAGAATTAAAACTTAATTGTGGGGAGCTGCTACAGTGTTTTGGACAGGTTCAAGCCTTGGACTGATGAGAGGGCACAGTGCCATGTGCAAGTCCCAGCTTGGAGGGCAGGGCCCTCCCAGCACAATTATAGCCAACAGCTGTAGTTGTAAGCTTGAACCTATGGTCCAAACACGTGGCCCCACGTGCCTGAGTAATGTAGGCTTGATAGAGTTCAGGTGCATGTAGTTGAGTAGGACTGAAACCCAGGAGAATGTTGTAAACATCTTGGTCACGCCCTTACTTTGCCTCGTAGCATCTGCTATAAAATAAAGGCATGGCTGTGGGCGTGGTCGCTGTCTCTCAGAGAAGCAGCGTCCCACCGAGACCCGGCTTTCATTCTCTTGTCTTTTCTAAGCCTTTCAGCCGCCCCCACTCAGGTTCACCCCTGGCCGTGCTGGCGCGCGGCACACTTTAAAAAGATCTGCCTCCACGCTCCCAGGGTGGGTTCCTGTCTCAAAACCCACCCTTACAGGAAACAGCTCCGGGAAGCGGCACACTTTAAAAAGATCTGCCTCCATGCTCCCAGGGTGGGTTCCTGTCTCAAAACCCACCCTTACAGGAAACAGCTCCGGGAAACAGCTTGGGGAGGGCGCAGCCGTTGCCAAAACAACCCCTGTAGGACTGACTTCCTTCTGCTTGGTCGCAGTTTTGGTCGTGATGAACACCACCCAGGGTTTTTATATAAATAGATATGCATAGCCTATGGACAGGGACAATAGAGTGGTGAAGACCTTGTGGGGGGGTAAATAGGGGCTGGGTGGAAGTATAGGGGGGGAAATAGGAGACATCTGTTAAGACTGTCAACAATTTATTCTATATAATAAAACTCTAACATGCAAATCAACCAAACAGCAAAATGACCAGTTGCTATGATGCACACTGACCACCAGGAGGAAGACACTCAACACAGGAGCTGGCCCCTGGTGGTCAGTGCACTCCCACAGGGGGAGTGCCATTCAGCCAGAAGCCAGGCTCATGGATGGCAAGTGGAGTGGCGGTAGCAGGAGCCTCTCCCACCTCCGCAGCAGCGCTAAGGACCCTTAGGAGAGGGCCTAAGTCGGCAGGCAGACATCCCCTGAGGGGTCCCACTCTGCGAGAGGGCACAGGCCAGGCTGAGGGACCTCCCCCAGTGCACGAATGTCTAGTATATATAATAAATAAACCAACAATGGAAACAAAAAGGGTCTGCTAAAGGTAAAATGATCCCACATCATTTCTGTGAGCCTCTAACAAAATTGATTATGCAGATGTCTACAGTGAGTGCTTAAGAACTGCAAGATGATTTTCTGAAATATCAAGTCTCTACCAATTCAGCCTTTTAATTTTCTGTATATATATTTTCTAATTACTTAAAAACTTGAAATTTTGTTAATTTTATGTATACTAGAAAATAGAATGCTTTATTAATGAGAACTATTTTCCTCTATCATTTGTTCAGGTAACAGAAAAAGATGTGTATGATTACATGTATCAAGTACATAGTGACACAACTATTCATTTGAACACTGTTAAATACAAATTAAGCATTTCTAAATATGCAGCTAGAAATCACACGTCTTTAGCTTTAGTGAAGTCTTAGAAAAGTTTATTTTGTGCTTAGAATATTTTTCTAAAGCATCACAAAATTACTACACATCCAAACTCTTCAGTGGTAGAATACTTAATATTCTACAGGAGAGGCATTTAAAGATAACTGTTGTACATTATGAAACTGTAAGTCTAATGAACCAACACAGAGGAAGAATCTAGATGAGAGGGGACATTACAGAAATCATCTATTACATAATAGACAGGTGATTCATTCTGAATACTTAGTTTTTCCCCTTCTCAAAGCCAATACAGTTCTCTATTGCCACCCCACACTAACCTCATTTTTGCTGTGTTCTAACTCTTTAAAGAGTAAAAATATATTAAATGTCCCATCCTGATGATTCCCACCTATGAAATAACACACAATAGAAAGTATAGAATACAA
Source organism: Myotis brandtii (assembly GCF_000412655.1). Classification (NCBI taxonomy): domain Eukaryota; kingdom Metazoa; phylum Chordata; class Mammalia; order Chiroptera; family Vespertilionidae; genus Myotis; species Myotis brandtii. Next base: position 1,644,951 of record NW_005359590.1, read on the forward strand.
AGTATGTCTTCTCAAACACATAAAAACATTTTAAAACGATACGACTTTGCAAAATCATTTAAGAATTTTCTGTATGTGAGGACAAATGTATATTGAAAACTAATACTATAAAAGATGCTGTTTCCTTAGTACAGTGATGGCGAACCTTTTGAGCTTGGCGTGTCAGCATTTTGAAAAACCCTAACTTAATTCTGGTGCCGTGTCACATATAGAAATATTTTGATATTTGCAACCATAGTAAAACAAAGACTTCTATTTTTGATATTTATTTTATATATTTAAATGCCATTTAACAAAGAAAAATCAACCAAAAAAATGAGTTCACGTGTCACCTCTGACACACGTGTCATAGGTTCGCCATCACTGCCTTAGTAGAATGCTAACTTTATATCAGATTAAGCTTCTATAAATTCTTAAAATGTAAAATAGCTTTTCCACATCAAATAAAAATCAGGAATGTTCACCTTCACATTAAAAAAAAAGTCCAAGTACAAGTTCAACAAGAATGATTTAAAAATCTAATCAGTGGACAAAATGTTGTATCAGTAGGCAGCTCTTCAATTTTTAAAAAATGTATTTTTATTGATTTCAGAGAAGGGAGAGAAATTATCAATGATAAGAATCATTGACCACCTGCCTCCTGCATGTCCCAACTGGGGATTGAATATGCAACTCAGAAATGTGCCCTGACCAGGAATCAAACCGTGACCTCCTGGTTCATAAGTCAATGCTCAACCCCTGAGCCACAGTGGCTGGGCCAACTCTTCAACTGTAAACAGCCCTCAGTAAACTTGTTTGCAACAACAAAATAAAATACTATTTATTAAAACATGAAAAATATTTCCAGGATACTATCCAATTTGGAAAATGAAAAATGTAACCCATGGCATGGTAAGAAAAAGACACTGATCACAGGAACAAAAACAGCAACCAACCTTATAGGAATCAAGACAACACCATGGACTTATGAAAACTTCCTAAATCAGTAGCATATCTATATGTAAAAAACTATAATTAAGGTAGTTTTTATTAGTTGTGCAATCTAAAAATACAAGGAAATTTTGAACTATATCTCTAAAAGGACCAGAGTTGTCATTGAAATACTATTTTTTGAGATAGTGAACAAAGTTCCCATTTATGGGAAATATGGTGTGTGTTTTTTCACACAGTGAAACAGAAAAACTTTATAAAATGAGAAATCTTTTTCTGTAATCTCCTAAAATACCTCAATAATGCAATACTTGGGAAGTGTAAGTTTTTAACTCAGAAAAATTTTATTATGAAAGGTTATTATTAAACAAACATACACAAATCTTATTGCTTGGCACCAGATTCTTCAAAATATTAAAAAACTGTTTAAACCACCATACTATTGTTATATCCTATTTCAAACTTTTTACACAGTGCTATCTTTTATTTTGTGAAGGCAGACCTTTCAATCTAATGACAATATAGACTGAATCCTCCAGTGTACAAAGTTACAGTTCACTTCAAACCAAAAGAAATGATTCATCTGTTTATGTCCAAATCATATTGATAGTCATAAAAATTAACTAGGATTTATCTGTGGCCAATGAAGGACCCACAGAGCGTTGTCTTATGGCACTCTGCGTAAAGTCTTTGTTTGTTCCTTCTTTCCTTTCAGCTTCTTCTTCTGAAACATCCTCGTCATCAGCTTCGTGTTCCTCCTCCACTTTTCTCAATGGTTGAGAAGATTCTGGTAATAATTTTTCTTAAAGATAAAGACCAAAAAATGTTTTTTGTTGATGTATTAGATTTACATTAGTGTAAAATCAAGACACGATTCATATACCATAAACTGTTTTGGCATTTATTTATCAATCATAAGTTTGATTTCCAAAAGGAAACAGTTATCTTCAATAAGAGATAGCATAAAAATAAAAGTTGGTTTGCAAGATCCATTTTACTTACCAAATTCACTATTATTACCTATTTATAAATTGAAATTAATGAATCAGAATTAACACTGTAAATATGGATGTTTTAAGAAAATATACTATATCAAATATAACTATCTTATATTAATTTGCTATTAAATCTTTTAAGTAATAAGTACACTGAAACAAACTTCAGCACTACCCTTGTTTCAGTTCTCAAGTGAACAGCAATCAAACATTTACAGTTGAAGGTTATATTCCTACCCATTTTTTTTAAGTGTTTTCATAAATGTGATCCTCTATGCCACATGTACTTTTATAAAGGTACTAGAGGCCCAGTACATGAAATTCGTGCATGGGTAGGGTCCCCAGCGGCTGTCGGCCAGGGCCTCCCTTCATTCTGCGCCACCCCCTGGTGGTCAGCGCACATCATAGCGAGTGATCGAACTCCCAGTTGGTCAAACTCCCAAGGGGACACTGCATATTAGGCATAGATATATAAATAATTAAACAATAAAATGTGCTAATTTTAATTTTTAAATATATACATATATACTCTTTTTACTTTTTTTAATAAGGCCAGTTGCTAGTTAACTTCAACTTAGAACACACCATGTTAAAATGACATCAAAACACAGAATTGGGTCAATGAGCTTTACTCTCTTCAGTGTTCCTAGACTGCCCCTAATCCTGAGCAATCAATCCAGAATAGAGGGGGAAAATACAGGAACAGAGCGTAAATCAGAAAACTATGGGGAGAAATTACCACATAGTGGACAATCTGTTCCTTTGTCTGTCTGGTATCCCTCTTCCTGTTTGGTCAATAGCCTCTTCCCTATACCACATCTCTTGTAGTTACAGCGAGCACTGCAGTTTACAGCAGTGGTTCTCCACCAGGGGTGATTTTGCCCCAAGAAAAATTTGGCAATGTCCGGAGATATTTTTGATTGTCAAATTGAGAGGTGGTGCTATTGGAGACCAACAGGATGCTAAATATCCAACAGCATACAAAAGACAGCCCGTCATAATTAAAAATTATGCAGCCTAAAAGGGCAATAGTGTCAAGGTTGAAAAGCCCTGGTTTACAGTGACTGTTGCAAGTGAGCCCTTTACACAAGTGGAGTGCACCAGGATTTTTCCAAAAGATGGGGGTAGGGAAAAGGTATATTTCCTTCTTTTTCTGCGATTGTGTGCAATAATCATTTTATGCTAAGAGCTGAAAAGAGCCAAAAATGGAGCAAACAAAGACAAGGAAAACTGAGCAATGCAGAAACATAACATGCTAACATCTGAGCCCTAGGATCCAATCAACTCTGCCCTCAGATTTCCTTGCTACATAAACCAATAAATTCCTATTTTGCTTAAAGCTCGACTGAGTTGGGTATTTCCCTAGCAACTCGAAATCTAAGCCAAACACACAGACTAAAAAACAGCTCAAATCATATAGCCTATTTGTCAACTGTAATAAAAAATAAATTTTAAAAATGAATAAATAAGTAAGTAATAAAAGAATCCGAAAGAATAAAACAAAATAAAAATATTCTTACTGGAAGGGTATGGCTGTGGTCTGTGTCTTCTTGAAGGACAAAGGCAATCTGCCAAAAATATCATACACTGCAAAAACAAACATAAGAAATCCAAATATATAATATATGAAAAAGCTAGTACAACTATACAAAATTATCAAATTTTACGATATTTTTCTTCCTAGTACTCTAAAAATAAAGTACTTACGAGTCCTAATAATAGTCCTGAAAGCAGAGTTGCTAAAGCAAAAACTGTGTATGATCCCCATACCGGTAATCCAAGGTCCTCAATTAAATAGTTATGGCAAGTCTAAAATTAAAAGAAAAAAACAACCTAAAAACCTGGTCATTTAAAAAGCATATGTCAAAAATGTTTAATATAGAAATAAAATTTTAGCTCATACCCTGATCCACATAGATAGCTGAAAGAGTGCTGACATACTACTCATCCTAAAATAAAAGCAAGATGATTAAAAAACCCAGTAAGATATACATCTGCTCCCACTATAACAGATTAAAAAAAAAAAAAAAGACATACTAGGTGTACCAGTTAATGCAGATTTTTTTCAATAGATGGAGTTACACATGTTGATATATATGCGATTTGATATGTATGCTATTTTGTTGTATTGACAGTAAGCTTCAAAACTTCATGTCAAATTTGCTGAAGGTGTTAACATCATAGATATTTTTACGCTTAAAAATGTCCTAACCAGTTTGGCTCAGTGGATAGAGTGTCGGCCTGCGGACTGAAGGGTCCCAGGTTCAATTCCGATCAAGGGCATGTACCTTGGTTGTGGGCACATCCCCAGTAGGGGGTGTGCAAAAAGGCAGCTGATCGATGTTTCTCTCTCATCCATGTTTCTAACTCTCTATCCTTCTCCCTTCCTCTCTGTAAAAAATCACTAAAGTATATTAAAAAAAATGTCGAATTTCATGCCAAAAAAAGAGCATTTGCGGGAAGTTTTAATTCATTACTTTATTTTGAAGAAAAGTACTGCAGAAAGTTATTGTATACTTCAGGAAGCTTATGCTCCATCTCAAGATACTTGTGAAGGCTGATTTAAATGCTTTAAAAGTGATGATTTCGATGTGAAAGATAAAAAGTGTCCAGGTCAACCAAAAAAGTTTGAAGACCAACAATTACAAGCATTATTGGATGAAGATGCATGTCAAACTCAAAAACAACTTGCAAAAAGATTAAATGTTGCTCAGCAAACAATTTCCAATCGTTTACAAGCAATGGGAAAGATTTTAAAGGAAGGAAAATGGGTGCCACATCAACTGAATGAAAGACAAATAGAAAACTGAAAAGTCATCAGTAAAATGTTGCTTCAATGGCATGAAAGAAAATATTTTTTTGCATCGAATTGTGACTGGATATGAAAAGTGGATTTATTTTGAGAATCCCAAATGCACAAAATCATGGGTTGATCCAGGTCAACCATCAACATCGACTGCAAGGCCAAATCACTTCAGAAAGAAGACAATGCTATTTGGTGGGATCAGGAAGGTGTGGTGTATTGTGAGCTTCTAAAAGCAGGTGAAACCGTTAATACTAATCGCTACTGACAACAAATAATCAATTTGAACCATTATTTGATCGTGAAACAGCCAGAATGGGCCAGAAGACACGGCAAAGTAATTTTGCTTCATGATGACGCACCATCACACACTTCAAAACCAGTTAAAGACACGTTAAAAGATCTTGCCTGGGAAGTATTAACCCACCCCCTGTATTCACCAGACCTTGCTTCCTCAGATTACCACTTGTTTTGATCGATGGCACACGCACTTTCTGAGCAGCACTTCAAAACGTACGAAGAAGTAGAAAATTGGGTCTCTGAATGGTTTGCCTCAAAACAAGAAAAGTTCTATTGGGACCGTATCCACAAATTACCTAAAGATGGTGGAAATGTGTAACTAGCAATGGACATTACTTTGAATAAAGCTCTTTTGATGTTTCTCTTGAAATTATCCTGTTTTCTTTGATTACAAAATCCACATTATTAACCGGTACACCTAGTACATCTTTGAAGTACAATATGTGTGTATATCTTCTATTTTTTACTCTAATTTCCCAGCAGGCTAGATTATTGCTGGTGTTCATCAAGATTAGTCCTGCAGTACTAATTTCAAGACTGTAATAAGAAGACTTACTAATGAAAATTAAGTTTCTGAAAATCGTTGCCACTATGTGATGTTCTCATAAATAAAACACTTAATGACTGTTTTTTCATTTTTTCCTATTGCTTTGACATTAATATTTCACCTTTCATCTGATGACTTCTCCAATGTACTCTGAGTAACAGATTACAAGCCCTATGGAACCAATCAGTTAAAGTTAGGCATAGTGAAAAGCAAATGGCTCCAAATAAGCAGAGAATCCCTTCATGAGCAGAGCCCGAAGAAAGAACTAGGGGCACTAACTGAGCAGAAGGATCCCCCCCACTTGAAGACTACCCCCTTCCATATTAACATTAAATAAAACTTACAATAGCATTAATTTGAGATAGTTTAATGACATATAAAATAACTATATAGAAAAGAAATGCTAAATCATCATATAAGTAAAACTAATGATTATTTCACATAATGAAACCCACATGGACAGTTAGAAAAAGGCATGCTCCAAAAATAAGGGCTTATGTTGTTTGCCACCAACACATAAACCAATTCATACATAAGCCAAAGTTCCTATATGCAGGATGACCTGATTCAACTGCCAATCATTGGGTAAGTGAACCTGCTGAGCTGACACTCATTGTGAGTGCCCTTATTCAGTCTACCAATAAAAAAAGGTATGGGCTGCTGCCCTAAGGACTCAACAGAGACTTAGAAGCAACCCTCTTCTTCTACCAAAAGGGTAAGAAGACTCATTTATGAAATTTCAAAAGAACAAAATCACCATGGCCAGTGTAGCTCAGTTGGTTGGATATCATCCCTGCACCAAAAGGTTGCTGGTTCGATTCCTGGTCAGGGCACATGCCGGGTTGTGGGCTCAATCTCCAGTAGGCAGCCAATCAATGTTACACTCTTACATTGATGATTCTCTCTCCCCCTCGCTCTTCCTCTCCAATAATCAATAAACTATTCTTTAAAAAAATAATAAAATTAGTTACATTTTCAGTTCAACATAGAAAGGTACTTTAATCTTGTTGCTTTTGTTTAAAATGCAAAATGGGGCCGAAACCGGTTTGGCTCAGTGGATAGAGTCGAAATGGGAAGAGGAACAAGGGATTGAAACATAAAGCACTGTATAGCCTGACTATAGTTTGAACTAATTAGACTCTATCACAAATACTAGGTCCCTTAATTGGGTTGGACATGGTGGTTCAGTATGGGAATTCTGACAAATCAATTCAGAAATTTTTCACAGGAGAGGTTTAAGAGAAAGATGAAAAAGATGACTTCTATTTCAAAATAATGTTTAGGGACTGATCTTTCCCCCACTCCCAGAATCCAGAATCCATTTTTTTATCTCTTATACAATTGGTGCCCCAATGCTCCATATTCCAACAGCACGTGTGGTTAAGAGGACAAGGAAGAGATAGCTTAGTCACACCAGGATAAGTCAGTCCATGGTGACCTCAACAAAACTCAATATTCCTAGAAGTCTCTCAAATGACCCATAAGGCATTGCCCCCAATGACCAGAATGAAATATGCATGCTATTTCCAATGCTTACTGCTCCATAACAAACTGCTACCCTCTAGTTATATGTAAAGCTCAGTGATTAGTCATGATATTAGGGTTATTGTTCATCCATCTATTCAAACAAAAAGTTATCAGACAAGTGGAATAATTCAATCACATTAAATCAAGAACTAAAATCTAAAGGTTAGCACAAGTATGGTTCTCATTCAAATATTAAGCTCAAATGACAGCTTTACCCATTATGTTGTTCACACTCTTAGGATTACTTAGCTTTTGATGATACAAATGACCACATATACAGAGTTAAAACATTCCTGAAAAGGCTTTCAACTTAATGCTATAAAATGTCTCCTAACTTGTTAAGAATCAAAGGATCTGTTTAACTTAAAAGAGTCAAATCAAAAATATCACATAAGAAGTCCAAGTATGTCTTATTTACATGAAATATAATTCTCTGTTCTAATTAAAACTCAAATAAATAAGAAAAAAATCCCTTGTACTTACAGAATAGAGCCTGGACCAAACCATGATGAAACAGGTTCAATACTCTTCCACTCTTTTTCACTTATAAAGTTTATGAAGTCCTTTTTAGTCCTTGGGCCCTGATAGCGCCTAAATTCACCATCTTTACAACTGAAGAAGATCAGAAATAAATATTAAACAGCACCAAATAAATAAACTTTTTATTTGTTTTGCTATTTCTTTAATCTCACTATACAATTAATCCTAATATTCAAAGTCATTAGCAATGCAAAAATAGCAAATTACATTATTTATCAACTCACAATATCTTAGCCCAAAATTTATTTAAACAATGAGGTTATATTTTTATACAATCATAAGCCTTAAGACTGTTACTGTTATTCTTCCAAATAATAAAATTATGAAAAATAATGTCGTTATAGGATACAAAGTAGAGAAATCTCAGAAAATGACTTTTAAGATTTATGTATAAAGCACATATTACATGAAAAGTTGTTAGAAAGTGTTTGATACTTATTGTCAGTTATTGTTAAGCTATAAGTTGGGCATTTAAGGCAATTTTCTGGTACTTTCAGTCATAATCACATCATCTCAGGCATCATACCTTAAATCACTGGAGGCATCTGGCTAAGTGTTTCCCTCCGTCCTATTTCAATGATTCTATTTTACAGTCTGCTGTGCCTTCTTCCTAACATCTACCTTGTTCTTCCCAATCCCAATGTACTAGTATGTTCTGTCAAAAGGTCATAAATACCTTCCCTACTCCCACCATTCTTAAACTATCTTAAATAATAGTTAGTCTAATCCTACTTATTAACACTTTTATTTTTATCACTTAAATGCAACAACTTTCAATAGTTCCCTATTACCTACAATAGGGTTAAAGGATTCTTTATCCATCCAGAGTCAAATACCACAAGTAAGCCAAAATACAAAAGTTTTGTGGGGAAAAATGGCATTTGAGCTGTTTTGGAAGGACAAGTATGATTTGAAAAGGCAGAAATTAGGGGAATGGGCACGATAAACATGACTAAAAGAAAATGGGCAGGAAATTCCAGGTATGTTTAGGGGATGTTGAAAAGTGAAAAGGGGAAGTCTGATTTATAGCCACATAAGGGGCCTGTAGAGAAACATACTGATTGAAAAGGAAAAGAAGGACTTACAGCAGTGATGGCGAACCTATGACACGTGTGTCAGAGGTGACACGCGAACTCATTTTTTGGGTTGATTTTTCTTTGTTAAATGGCATTTAAATATATAGAACAAATATCAAAAATAGAAGTCTTTGTTTTACTATGGTTGCAAATATCAAAAAATTTCTATATGTGACACGGCACCAGAGTTAAGTTAGGGTTTTTCAAAATGCTGACACGCCGAGCTCAAAAGGTTCGCCATCACTGACTTACAGAGATAAGAGAATAGATATTTAAAGATACAAAGGGAGCAGGGAAGAATAAAAAAGGTATAGGTAAACAAATATAAACATGGAAAGACAACAAAGAAAAGCAAAATATAGACACACAAAGAACTGTCATCTTATTTTCATAACTTTAAATGAGGAGAGTGGTACCTCCTGGCATTCAATCCACCAGTTAGATGAGTATTAAGGTACAGGGCAGGTACACAGATTTGAGATTTCTTATCCCCACTTAGATGATAAAGTCAAACTAAAAGCCGTGATACTGAAGACTACATAATCTTACGCATTCTGACTTAACACCCAACTATTTTCCCAAGGTTGAGCTAAAGCATGTCCTAGCTAATTTTTTAACATATCACATTCCTACTTATGAATACTTATGAGACTACACTCAGGATAAAATGCTTACTCTGAACTTTTGAAAATTCTACCTCCAAGGTTGCATTTCAACTCCATAATCTCCATGAACCACTCCAGCCCAGTGATTTTTCCCTTACCAAACTTCCTTCAGGACCTACCACAACTCTGAGCTCAAAAACACTTAACTATGCTGAAGAGTAGCAAACCATTTCATGTGAACATCACCTTCGGAAACAATTACAAATCTCCGAGATCAGGGACTGTTTCATATATCGTTCATCTATCTAACAGCACCTAGGATGGCACTAGCGGTTAATAAGCCTTCTAAATACTTAATGAATATAATGCTCTTTAAACATGATATAGGCCAGAGGCCTACTATTCTGATTATACTGTGATGCCTCCTTCTCCATAACTACCAAATCTTTAAATACTTACTGATAAACAGTAGGAAGAGCAGTTATGATAAATCGTCCACTCAGTCCTGCAAATATAAAGATTAGAAATAAATACAAGGAAGAACAAAAAGTAGGTTTAATATGGGCCAATCACTAGCTACTTAAAAGATGATTCTGATTTAAATACTAATAAGGAAAAAAATATTAAATTATATCTAAAAGTAGTTGTTTTATAACATAAACAATAAAAAATCCTATTTACTTACAGCAACTTAAAAAAAACATATTATCAATTAAAAAGTGAAACCTTTGGATCAGTGGTTGCCAACCGGTGGTCTGCAAGGTCCAAAAAGTTGGCAACCACTGGTCTATATTTTAAAGGTCTAAAATCAAATCCAATTGCATTTGACATTCAGAAAACACAGGCTGAGTTTAAGGCGTTGTTAAAAATGGAAAACATTATGAATCATAAGATGGGCAATAATAATAATAGCACCTAACATTATTATTAATCAAGCATTAGCATTAATGTAACGGAGAATTAATCTCCCTATGCCTCAGTTCTCTTATCTACAAAGTGGAATGTTACCTATCTCACAAGACTGTGTAAGGATTACATAATAAATGCAAAACATTTGAAGTACTACCTCTAGTGGGCAAGTGCTCAATATTTGCTATTACCATACCAGAGGCCCGGTGCATGAAATTTGTGCACTGGGGGCACTGGGAGGGAGGGGTCCCTCAGCCCAGCCTGCGCCCTCTCATAGTCTGGGACCCCTCAGGGGATGTCTGGGACCCCTTGTTGCTCCTTACCCGCCTGCTCGCTGTTCCTTACCACTCGGCTCATTGCTCCTTAGCACTGCCACGGAGGCGGGAGAGGTTCCTGCCACCGCCGCTGCACTTGCCAGCTGTGAGTCCGGCTTCTGGCTGAGCAGCGCTCCCCCTGTGGGAGCGCACTGACCACCAGGGGGCAGCTCCTGCGTTGAGCGTCTGCCCACTAGTGGTCAGTGCGCATCATAGCAACCAGTCATTCTGGTCATTCCACCATAATGGTTGCTTAGGCTTTTATTATATAGATAAATGGAATAGGAGCAGAGTCAAGAACCCAGGTATACCATGACCAAGAACAGATAAAATGAGACTGGGCTAAGAAAAGAGCATCCCTAAGGGCAGAACCTGCCACTGGTCCAGAGGGCCAAGTCAGGAGTGTACCTGACCCCACAACCATGCAGGCTTTAAAATTAAGAGCTCATGTCTTCAAATCACAGGTATTAAATTCAGAATGCAATTACAGATTCAGACACTTGTCAAGAAATATGACCTTGACTCTACAAAGAACCTCAACCACATGTTCCTTATCCCAAAGCTTGCTATGGATGAAAATGGTGGCTTGGCCAATGTCCACCTAGACCACAGTGTTCTAGACTTCTTAAAGGCATCTTACATTCTAGTCTGGGGGCTAGGATACAAAGCAAAAAAGGATCAGAATTAGTTATGTGGGGAAGATGTCCCCAAGGTCCCTTAGAACAACACATAAAAGGAATGAGCTGTGTATACAACCAGGGAATCTGTTTTGCAGCCACTGCACACTAAGCCCCCATGAGGGAGGCGTGTGAGTCGGCTTAACTAACTGCAGACAGTTATGTTTTGAAAACCTAATGAAAGGTAGAGTTAAGACCATGTGATGTGGAAAACAGAATAAACATATCAGCCCAACATGCAAAGAAACAAAACTACCCACAGACTTACAGTACCTGGCTGTTCTGTAACATCTACTTTTGCAACATTAATCTCAAGATCTTCTCCCCATTCAGCAAAACTTTCCCATTCTGGTTGAAGATTTTGACAAGCAGGACACCACGGAGCAAAACTGAGAAAAACATATAAAATAAAAAATTAAAAAAGCATTCAAATACAACCATATTGGAAATAAAAATTATTGAGTCTGTAATTTATGAATATTTTATATTAAAAGCAAGATAGTAGAGTGATTAATTTTGTGAAAATGAAAAAGTTTTAAATGTAGACCTAACACTTGGGCAATCAAGAACTATGAATTGATGATGCTAATCACATAAAAGTAATTCTGAGACTAAGCTAAGACAACAGGACTTTTTCACATGCAAACATCTCTTTTAAAAAACCATTGGCCCTAACCGGTTTTGCCCAATAGATAGAGCTGGATAGAGCATTGGCCTCAGGACCAAAGGGTCCTGGGTTTGATTCTAATCTAGGGCATGCACCTCGGTTGCAGGCTCCATCCCCGACCCTTGTTGGGGTGCATGTGGGAGGCAATCTATGTGTCTCTCTCACACCCATCGATGTTTCTGTCTCCCCCTCCCTTCCACTCTCTCTAAAAAATTAATGGAAAAATATCCTCAGGTGAGAATTAACAAACAAAACAAAACAAAACAAAAAAAACCCTTTGGATTTCTCTATTAAAATGTGGCCACCACTGCCAAACAAAACAAAACAAAACAAAAAACCTTTGGATTTCTCTATTAAAATGTGGCCACCACTGCCCTAGCTGGTTTGGCTCACTGGATAGAGTCAGCCTGGGGACTGAAGGGTCCCAGGTTCGATTCCGGTCAAGGGCATGTACCTTGGTTGCGGGCACATCCCCAGTAGGAGTGTGCAGGAGGCAGCTGATCGATGCTTCTCTCTCATTGATGTTTCTAACTCTCTATCCCTCTCCCTTCCTCTCTGTAAAAAAAATCAATGAAATATATTTTTAAAAAATGTGGCCACCACAAAACTCAAAGCCAAATTTGGAGTTGACTAGTTTTAATAATTTTACACTGAAGGAGTGTCAAATGCAAGGTGCCAGTATGAGAAAAACAGGAAGCGCCAGGACTGTGGTGAATAAGGACCTTGCATCCCACCTGAAGCAGGAAACCACTACTCAGGATGACTGCCACAAGAACTGCTGGCCCGGTATGGCAAGCTCTTACATAAAAGCCCCAAATTCTGCATTTTTATATAAATGGTACCTCAGAATGTAAGCCACAGACACAAACATTAGACAGGCCAGCCTGTTTTTAAGATCTCAAGTTTCCAAACCTATGATCAAGCATGTTAGGATTTTTTTTTTTAACCTAACCTAACCCAAGGATATTTTTCCATTGATTTTTAGAGAGAGTGTGGAAGAGAGAGGGTAACACAGAGAGAAACATGGATGTGAGAGAAACACAGATTGGTTGCCTCCTGCATGAGCCCTGACCAGGGCCCAGGCTGGGGAGGAGCCCGCAACCAAGGTGTGTGCTGTTGACCAGAATCGAACCCGGGACCCTTCAGTCTGCAAGCCAATGCTCTATTCACTGAGTGAAACCAGGGCCATGTTAGGATTTAAATTACTCCTTGAGTATTCAGCATTTTCAAGGCTCTGATTTTTCCCTAACATTTGATTTTTCCACTTTATTATATACTAGTATTCTCTTATAATTTGCCTCAGGTTTTACCTGTTAAACACAAAAGTAGTTTCTGTACATCATTATATATAATACCTGACTTACTTTATTAAAAATAATTCCCCTAAAAGTAACAGCTTTGTGGAATAAGACTAGTACCACACACAAATTCATAATAGTATTACAATGAAAATATCTCTGTAACAAAACTTCTGATCAGGATGGATTTAATATAGCTAAATGACTTGTAATGATTAGCATTAGTACTACTAACTAGATCCCTTTACCAAGTCTTTTTTATTTTTTAAGTGCTTTTTAAAGACTCGGCCTCAAAACCAGTAAGCTGAGAAAAAAATTACTATCGTACACTCTTAATTTCACATAGATGCTCTAATTCAAATCACCTATACTTTTGACTGACGTACTTATATAGTTGGATCAAATTGAGTTTCTAAAAATTTCCTTCAGTAATGCTTGACTGTATTTTGCATATAAGTTCATAATCACTATTGTTTAACACATTATTTGTGGTACAATACTTCATGAACGCAATCTAAAGCAAGTTCCTAATAAAAACTAAACACTGTAATGTGCTGTAGCTCCTCTCCCCTGAAGCATCAATGGTGCCTGAAAATAAATTTCACTGAGTTACTGGTTTTATTCATACTATACACATTTCCCCCTGTCTTACCCTCCACATAAAGGATTATTTGGTTTTTGACTGGAATTACTGCCTTGGCATTATGGGTTTTCCCTTAATGATGCCCACTTGCACCTGCGTCCTAAACTGGCAACCCAACAATGCAGGAAAACACTCACTGAGACCTGGCGAAGGGGGCAGGTGTTCTAACAGCTATTGCTGCACCCTCCCCTGTGCCAGGCTCGGAAACAGGACGCAGGACAGCAGGACCTGGACAGGCTAATCAGGTCTCTAGGTATCTCTCTCTCATCTGTAAAGCGTGGGAAATAATACTTATTTTATAGAATTTGCAGAGAATTAAATGCAATAATGTATGTAAAGTGCTTAGCAGTGTCTAGTACACAGTTAACACTCAATAACGGTGTTTTCGGGGAATTTTTTTTTTTTTACTAATGCAACTAATATCATATCAGTAATAATGCCCCGCTACCACCAATTTAAAACTAAAGCAAAGGCAGACAGGTTCTTTTCTACCGATGCAAAAGGCATCTTGTTATAACGGAATCACCACACACTTGTGATTTTCTTCGAACAGAGTTTATAATCACACTCATACATTAATTTTATCTTTAATGCAGTACCACCAGGAGAGCACTGAGTCACAACCCAGGGCATTCAGTTCTCTGCACACACACACACGCACGCAAATAAGAAATGAGAGGTGTAGAAAGAGAAAAGCAAGGAAAGAAAAAATGATCAAGGGAACGAAGATTAAAAAAAAATTAACCCAACTTGAATGTGCGTGGCATTGAAAAAAAATATACCTAATCCATAAAATAAGATGTAAAACAAAAAGTCCCCAATTCCTACACGATACATGGACTACCTTTTAAGGGCAATTAGACAAAAGGAGAAGCGAGGTTCTGCTCCAATTCCTCTTTTGTGAAATCTGGCGACAATAAATCTGGGAGTCCGTCTGTACACCATCCCTCTAAGATAAATAACTAACGGAACGAGTCCCGCCAGCCCCACTCCCCACTCCCACCCCAAAGCCATGAATTAAAGTTAAGGGAGAACCGAAACTCAATCTCGCAGGCGCACCACGGCCCCGGACACGAAACCAGCGCGCGCGTTAGGAAGAAACTTAATATTCGCCGGTAAGAAGCGAGGGGGTGGGACCAGCCTGCGTCCGCAGAGCAGTCGGGGCGCGGGCTCCGCAGTCTGCAGTGGCAGCCCCCTCGGAGCCTGGGCCCCGCAGGAGGGGCTGGGGGTGAA
>NW_005359590.1:1660263-1673515 GCF_000412655.1 Myotis brandtii
GGGCGGCGGCCCCACCTCCGCGCACTAGCTCCTCACTTCCGCCCTCGCGGGCCGATCTGCTCATGCGCAAGACCGCGCGGCAGGACGCACGCGCGCCTAGTGGACCCTCAATGTGCGGGAAGCGCGCCCGTCCCTAGTGCGCATGACAGAAAAGCGGTCTCTGCTTTCCGTCCGAGGTGCCCCAGTGTTGCTGGGCAGGAAAAAAAGGACAGGGGGCGTGGCGTAGAAAGTGGGCGGGGCGTCGGAGAGGAAGGCTTTTCAAAGTAACGCGTCGGGATTTGGCGCCAACTGATTGTCATTTCATACCTACACTACCGTAGTTTCTGATTAAATGCCCTTCAGAGTTTTCATTTGTTTCCTTTGGGGAAATTTTTGTGGTAAAGCTAATGGATGTATATGTGAGTCAGAATATTGGTTTACTTCGGGGGGATTATAAACTGGAACTGTGCACACGGGAACCTATTAAGTACCCTTTATATTCTATGTCTTAATCTGAACATTAGTTACATGGGCATACACAAACGTAAAAAGCCAATCGAGCTGTACATGTTAAGATTAGTGCACTTTGGGATGTATGCTATCCTGCAGTTTTTTTAATGCAATAATCACAAAGATGCTAGATCAGAAATCAAAAGAGAACAAATACAAATGCAAATCAAAACGTACACTCTTTAGATTCTATAGTTTAGAAAGTATTAATCAGTCAAATGAAAATGGTTGCCATTACACCTCTCACCTCACATTCTCTCCTAAGCTCACTCCAATTGGCCACTTCCCCAACCCTCCACTGAAAGGCCCTTTCTAGGACACTGGTGATCTGCATGTTAATAAAGCCCTAGTTTCTTCTCAGTAGCCACCTTACTTGACTGCCAGCAGCAATTTACAATCACCACACCCTCTATGAAACGCCTTCTTGTCTCCCCTGCTGTGGTGCCTCGCTTACTTTTTTGTTGTTGTTCCTTCTGAAACTTCTTGGCTGAAACTCTTCTACTTGACTGCCTTTGGCTTGTTGTATGATGCTGTACTGGTCCCCTCCTTTCCTTTATATCCACACACTCCTTCAGATAACCTCAATCTTGTTTTTAAAAGCCATCAAAATGCCTGTTGTTCCAGCCCTGACCCTTCTGGGAACATTGGGCATATAAATTCAACTCTTTGCTGGACATATTTTGAGTATCTAATAGACAGCTCACACATAACATGACCCAAAAATAAAATTCTTGATTCTCCCTCTTCTAGTTTTCCATCTCTGTAAAAGGTTCCGAATTCTATCTGGTTGCTCAAGACAAAAATTTACATTTTAGTTCTTTATTGCTCTCTCGCTTCTCTCCTTCCTTATGTGCTCCATCAGCAAGTTCCATGAGCTCTATCTCTAAAACATATCCTGAGTCTGACCACTTATTTCCTTTCCCACAGCTAACACCCTAATCCAGGGGTCCTCAAACTACGGCCCGCGGGCCACATGCAAATACAAATATTGTATTTGTTCCCGTTTTGTTTTTTTACTTCAAAATAAGATATGTGCAGTGTGCATAGGAATTTGTTCATAGTTTTTTTTTTTAACTATAGTCCGGCCCTCCAACGGTCTGAGGGACAGTGAACTGGCCCTCTGTTTAAAAAGTTTGAGGACCCCTGCCCTAATCCATGGTTCTATTGTCTCTTGCCTGGATTATAGTAACAAATTCCCTGTGTCCTCTCTTGAGTTTCTAAATATGATCAAGCCATTTCTCCTTAAAACCCTCCAAGTGCTTCCCACTGCACATAAAATCAAATCCATGCTCCTTAAAGTTAGGTCTTTGATCCATTTTGATTTAATTTTTATATATAGTGTCAGATTGAGGTTCCAACTTCATTCTGTTGCATGTGGACATCTAGTTGTCCCAACACAATTTGTTGCAGTCTTCTTTCAGCATTGCATGGTCTTAGCACCCTTGTCACAAATCAACTGTTTACAAATGTAGAAAGTTTGGTCCCCCCCTCCCCTCTGAATCTTCAGTTCTGTTCTTTTGATCTATACCTGGTATGTCCTCTGATGTCAATACCACACTGTCTTCATTACTGTAGTTTAGAAATCCAACTATGTTCTTTTTCAAGATTGTTTTAGCTACTCTGAGACCCTTGAATTTCCATATAAATTTTTATTTATTTATTTTAAAATATATTTTTATTGATTTCAGAGAGGAAGGGAGAGGGAGGGAGAGAATTATTGATTAGCTGCCTCCTGCACGCCCCCCCGCCCCATTGGGGATTGAGCCTGCAACCCAGGCATGTAACCTTGACCGGAATTGAACCCGGGACCCTTCAGTCCACAGGCCAAGGCTCCATCCACTGAGCCAAATTGACTAGGGATCCATATCAATTTTTAAATCACCTTGTCAATTTCTATAAAAAAGCAAACTGGGATTTTGCGAGAGACTACATTGAATCTATAGATCAATTTGTGGAGTATTGCCCTTTTAGCAATATTAAACCTTTCAGTCCATTACCATAGGATGTTTTTCCATTTATTTAAAATTTTCAGCAATATTTTATAGTTTTCAGATTATAAGTTTTGCACTTCTTGTCTTTTTCCTGTTCTTAGAGGTAAAGGATTCAGTCTTTCATCACTAAGTATGAAATGAGTGTAGGGTTTTTCATTAATGCCCTTTCTAGTATTGAGAAAATTCCCTTCTGTTCTGAGGTGGTTGTGTATGTTTTTCATGAAGGAATGTTGAATTTTGTTGCATGCTTTTTCTGCATTTATTGAGATGATCATGTGGTTTCTGTCCTTTGATCTATTGATATGGTATATTATATTAATTTTTGGATGACAACCCAAAATTCCTGATATAAATCCCACTTACATTCCTGAAATAAATCCCACTTAGTTATGGTGTTTAGTTCTTTTCATATATTGTTAGATTCAGTTTGCTAGTATTTTGTTTAGGATTTTTAACATCAATATCTATAAGAAAGATGGGTCTGTAGTTTTATTTTCTTATGATGTCTTTGTCTGATTTTGATATCAGGATAATACTGGCCTCGTAGAATGAGCTGGGAAGTGTTCCCTCCTTTTCTAATTTTTGGAAGTGTTTGTGAAGAATTTCTATTAATTCTTTAAGTGGTCGAATTCTGCAATGAAGTCGTCTGGGCCTGAGGGGTTTTTTTTGTTTGTTTGTTTTTTTTGTGGGTAGTTTTTAAATTACGAGTCCAATTTCTTGTTATAAATCTATTCAGATTTTCTTTCTTTGTGAGTCAGTTTTGATAATTTGTGTCCATTTCATCTAAGTTATCTAATTTATTGGCCTACAGTTTTTCATAGTATTTCTTTATAATTATTTTAATAGCTGTAAGGTCAATAGCAATATCTCTTGTTTCATTCCTAGTTTTAGTAATGTGAGTCTTTTTTCTTGGTCAGTTTTGCTAAATATTTATCACTTTTGTTTCTCTTTTTAAGAAACAAACTTTTAGCATCCTTGGTTTTCTCTATTTTTTTTAAAAAAAAGTTCTCTTTCATTATTTCCCTCCTTTTGTATACTTTGGATTTAGTTTGCTTCCCATTTCCACCCAAAGTATTTTAAAGTGGAAAAATAGGTTACTGATTTGACATGTTCCTTTTTGTTTTTTAATGCATTGAATCTCTAAGTTTCCTTCTAAGACTGCTTTAGCTAAGTCCCATAACTTTTGTTATGTCATTTCATCTCTGTCAAAGTTTTTACCAATTTATCTTGTATGCCCTCTTTGTCCATTGGTTATTTAGAAATGTGTTGTTCATTTCCACATATTTGTGAATTTCCAAAAAAATTTTCTGTAATTTCTAATTTCACTATATTTTTATCAAAAAGCATACTGTCTGTGATTTCAATTCTCTCTAATTTGTTGAGATTTGTCTTATGGCCTAGCATATGGTCTCTTCCACAGAATGTTCCAGCCCTTGAGAAGAATTTGCATTCTTCTGTTGTTGATCAGAGTGCTCTATAAATGTCTGTGTTAGGTCTAGGTGGTGTATAGTGTGGTACAAGTGTTCTAATTCTTACTAATGTGTCTGAGTGTTCTATCCATTATTGAAAGTTGGATATGGAAGTCTCCAACTATTACTGTTGAATTGTCTAATTCTTTTTTTGATTCTGACAGTTGGTGTTTCATGTATTTTGAGGCTCTGTTGTATATATATATTTAGAATAGTTATATATTTCTGGTGGATGGACTATTTTATTATAAAATGTCCCTCTTTATATCTAGTAATATTTTCTTGTTCTATTTTTTCTGATATTAGTATAGCCACGTGTTGTGACTTTGTAAAATTAATACACACACACACACACACACACACACACACACACACACACAAGGTTATTAGAGCCCTGGGTGTCACACGGTTAGCCAAAGTTCAATAGAAGACCACAAGGAAAATTGCAATAGAAAAGTTTATTACTCACAAGTCCTGGAGGAAGTGCACAACATGTCTTGTGGTCCGTGCAGGGAGGTCAAGGCAGGGTGCAGGAATAGAGAGTAGCATGACCTGGATCAAATGTCTTTATTAGAGTCAGTGAGTAGGATGCTTTGGGGTAAAGCCAGAATTGCCAGTTTAAACCAGAAGGAGCACGGTTTGGGTAAGCTTCACAGAAGTCTTATCTAAAGGGCACACAAAGTGAAGGCCTTAGGAGGAGAGAGGGAGACTGTTTATCACAAGGGCCTTTGGTGGAGTCAGATCAGGAATTTACATTTACTTGTGACTCTGTGTGCTGTTATCTAGGACATGTGCTCCTGGGGGGGCCTAGTGTCAACTCAAGGCCCCTGCAGGTTGCTTGGCCACACAAAATGGATGCCAAGGCAGCAATATTATGGAGTAGCTCAGCTAAACTCCCTGACAACTATATTCTCTGTGAGATAATGTCCTCAAATGGTCTCATGGCTCTTTAAGCCAAGATTGGGAAGACTAATTAGTCTCCTTTCCCATCTGGATGCAGAAAGGCAAAAGTAAAGATCATTCTAAATTTGTGAGGTTGGCTTTAAATTTTAATTTTAAAGAAGCTTATTAAATGTTTTATAATGTTCTTGTTCATGCATAACAGGTTTAAATCTAGCCAAAGAAAATTCTAAGTGTTCAAAGTCATACCATGTGAAACTCTAAATTGAATACACAAAAATTTGGCCTTCTGAGGAGTTACTAGTTACTGATATAATTAGTTGGCACATTACAGGGGATTTATAGCTTAATATTAACTTGATATATGTTATTGCAATTGTCTAAACGGCACAAGGGAAGCTAAAGCTATAAACACTATGCCTAAATTCTGAAGTCTCATCTATTTCCGGAGGATAAAGAGAAGAGTGTTTAATTCGTATTAAAGTCTCTGATACAAGTAGCAACTCTTACCACACAGATGGTTCAAGGCATAGAAGGCATAACAAATGATGCAGAATCAGGACAATTAGAAATGCTTTAATTGGACCAGGACCGTGATGGTTATCTGAGCACACCAGAGATGTCACTTAACAGCTCCATTTTAATGATAACTTTAATGGTGGCTAAGAACCTGGTTCTGGAGTTGGACAGACCAGCATTTCCAATTTTGATTGCACTACCTACTTACTCTCTAATTTTCCGTTTCCTCATCTGTTGTATAGAAAAGATAGCTCCACCTCAAAGGTTTGCTGTAAGCATTAAATGAGTTAATATACACAAAACAATTCTTTCTGTTAGACCATGTCATTTCCCAGATCAAAATCCTCCAGTGGCTTCCCATGAGATTTATAAATCCAACTGGTCTACCAGATCCTGGCCTACCTACTAACTCAGCCACCATTTGATATAGTACTACTACTCCTGCCTCCACCACCACCACCACCACCTAACCTAACTACCACTCTGACATTGTTTCTTCTCACGGTCTCCCTTCCTTACAGCACCTCATCCACTGGCCTCCTTTATACTCAAACATGCTAAGCCCTCTCCTACCTCAGGGCTTTTGCACTTGCTGTCACTCTGCCTGGAACATTCTTTCCCTATGTTTTCATGGATCATTTACCCATGAAAACCTAAATGTTACCTCCTGAGCGACCTTTCCTGACCATTCCTTTTATTCTTTTATCCTTCTTTATTTTTTATTTGTAGCACTTATTACTACTTGACATTATATTATATATTTGTTTGAATGTGCTGACTACTATGGGTCTCCTTCATTAGAATGTTAGTTCCATGAGGATGTGGAGGAAGAAGGAACTTTCCTCTATTCTTTTAGGTTCTTTCCGCTGGTGTAGTCATTAAAGTGACATGAGACAGAGTAACACCAGATAATAACCAAATTGAATACATGCATATGCATGGGAACCCCACATACATGAAAGAGAGACCCCAGGGACAGAAAGTTAAAATGAGATACATGTGGCATTCTGAACTAAGGGTGAGGTAAGGTGTCTTGGGGCTTCAAAGAATCATTGCAGGGCAGTAAGAAGAGCAAATGTTCAGTAATTGGAAGTTTCGCTGCTTTATAGATAGGTCATAAAAAGTTATTTCTGGTGATAACTCTTATTACAGACAAGGCCCCTTATTAAATTCTTTATAAAAAGTTATTTCTGGTGATAACTCTTATTACAGACAAGGCCCCTTATTAAATTCTGTAAGGGGGAGGTGACACTTTCTCCTGAGACTGCAAGGTCTTGATTGCCTTCAGCTCAAAATAATTCACATGCCAAGTGGCACATATGAGGAAGCCTTTTCTGAGCCTTAACAAGGACTGTATCTCAATTACCACCTTTTTCTTAGTGCTTAGAAGAATGTCTGGCTTGTAGTACTTGCTTCATACATGTTTGTTTAAAAATTAAAAACGAATGAACAGTACTCAGGACATTGCTTGACACAAGGGAGTTCTAAAAATCTTCACTGACTTCAACTTCATCGTCATCAACTTCTTTCCCAGTATCCCCTGACCACTCCAATATCTCACATCGATGTATGTGGTACTTTACAGTTTTCAAATTCTTGTGTCATATGAGAGAGTACATGATAATACTTTAAAAGCAAAGCTGTGATGGTGTAAGTAGAGTTGGGATTGCTTTGACAGGTAATGAAACTGTTAAGTGCAAGGGGAGGATTCTTCTCCTACAAGTGACTTTTTTTCCCCAGATGGCCCTGCCTTAAAATTCGTCTTTTCCCACCAACTAAGTAGTCTTTTCCTCAGTGATACTTTCCGAAGAGTTGTCATGTGATTTAGAACACACTCACCTCAGAGAGAGTGTAACGTAAATCAGATGCCAACAGTTCACAAGGAGGAGTGAGATATAAACTATTAACAATCATAAATATGTGTGTGAGTTAAGTTAAAAGTCTAATAGACTTTAAGAAGTTCGCATTCTCTAGCAAGGGTTTGGTCATATTCATAAAATAGCTAGTGAAAGAATCCTTTAAAGATAGGTTCTGATGAAAATTGTAGTTAGGAATCTGATATCTACTGGGACAAGGGATGGAGTAAAGGGGGCACCAGCCCTTAGAAAACATTGCCTTAGCAAGAAACAACTCCGGACAAGTTACATGTTTCCAGCTGTTTCTGCAATTTCACGATCTTCGTTATTCTGTTATTTGAATTTCTGCCATTCTTTTAAAGTCAAGATCCTGACCATATATTTTACTTTCTTATTCTTTTAATATTTAATATCTATCAGATATATGCCTCTAATGCTCAGTGTTCAAGGAATATCCAATGCAGAACATTTATAACAGTTAAATAATATCAATGGCCTTAATAAATAATCATGATTTGTGCCTGGCCAGCATGGCTCAGTGGTTGAGGGTCTAACTATGAACCAGGAGGTCACGGTTATTTGGTTATCTGATTCCCAGTCAGGGCACATGCCCAGGTTGCAGGCTTGATCCCCAGTGGAGGGGAGAGTGGGGCCGTGCAGAAGACAGCTAATCAATGATGCTTTTTCATCATTGATGTTTCTATCTTTCTCTCCCTCTCCCTTCCTCTCTGAAATCAATAAAAATATATTTTTAATTAAATAAATAATCATAATTTGTTGTAGTTTTTTTTTCAAATACAGGCTTACTATTATAATTCAATGTAGGATTATTAGAAAGAATCTTCAAAATTAACTCTGTGCTAGCTATGATTATTCCTATTTCCAGACAAGTTGAGTATTAATACAACCTTTCCTTTCTAATTTTTTTCAATCTGACTGACAGTTATTAAATAAGCAGCCCTCAGGGAAAACCATGTCTTATAAACTGGCCATTTTAAATTCATTTAAAACACGACTCTTCAAAGAGTCTTTAGTGGGTGAGCAGTGCCCTGGATCTCTCTGGGCCAAACTTTGAGGCAGAGGATCCCATTATATGACTCTCCAACTTTTGAAGTTCTCCTATGAGGTTAGTAATTTCTTCCACACACTCACTGTCCTATCTGTCTACCCACACTGTCCCTAGCAAGTCAGATCCCACGCAGAGCTGCTTGTCTATATAGTACCCTTATATAAATTAGGAAAAGGCAGTTTCCTCCCTACAGGGGACCTGATTTGGTAGCAAAAATGGCCAGAGCATAGGCTTTGCCCATAGAACACAGGCAGAATTGGAGCCCCACTTGCCCCTTGGCGGGAGGCCCTAGAGTACTGTGGCAGGAGCTGAAGTCTGTTCCTTCTGTGCTGCTCACAGGCTGTCCACATCTCTACTCTCATCCTGGGAGGTGACTACCTGCTAAGTCAAATGGAGTAGAATAAGTCTTTATTGAGGAGCAGTCTAGCACAGTGGGGACTACACAGCAAAGTGCAGAAGAGTGAGCATCCTAAAGTCAGATGTCCTGGCCTTGAGTCCTGCCTCTACCAATTAATAACCTGAGACTAGGCAAGTTATGCAAGTTTTCTGTGCCCCAGTCGGGGTAAGAACATGTTTATTTTATTATTATTATTCTTTAAGCTAAATATACTAGTATATGTTTCACATAAGAGTGATAATTCACTGGGCAAAAGAAGCAAGAAGGGTCCTCTAGACAGAGAGGACAAAGGCAGGGTCTATGTAATAGGTTCTGTAAGGCCTATATGAATTAATATATGTAAATGTTTAATATGTATGCAATACACATTATTTATTAATATAGGTTAGACCAAAAACCCTAGGAAGACTGTTCAAATAGTGCCTCCTCATGCAGTTATGAGCAATTGGATAAAAGTACAGTTCATGTAAGAATGCTTCACTTTCATGCCTTCTACCAACCCTTTCTGGAGTCAGAGACTGGCAGACTGCATTAAAATCATTCAGCAAGCATTTGAACACTTTCTGTGCACAGAGGTAGACGAAAACACTTAAAAAGACAACTCTCACCCCCAAAGCATTCTCCCTAATTTCAAAAAGTCAATCAAAATAAGAAAATGATATTAATTGTCAAACAAATGTGACCATATCAGGACACATGGCGTAGACCTTCTAGTTTACTAGAATGGACTCATGCTCTAGAGATAGATCATCTTTGAATCCAGGCTCACTTACTTATTGAGCATGCCCAGGTGGGTGAGCTCAAGTTATAGTTACTTAATTTCCATGAGATTTAGTAGGTAACATGAGGGAGAAAAAGTTTCAAGGCTTATTGTAAGGATTAAGATAATAACAGAACAAAAGGGGTCTGGCACATAGGAGGTAATTATTTAATGGTAGCTTTCGTCTTTATCAATATTTTCTATCATCATCATCATCTAAATTCCATTGTAAAAATCTGTGATGGCTCCTAATATTCCACAAGTTGAAGTTCAGATACATCAAATTCCAGGCCTTTGAGAAGTCAGCCCCATCTATCTTCCTATCCACTCTTTTCACCATGAACCTTACAGTCCAAACACATGGAACTACTTGCAGCTTCCAGAACCTGCTATCACATAGACCCTGCCTTTGTCCTCTCTGTCTAGAGGACCCTTCTTGCTTCTTTTGCCCAGTGAATTATCACTCTTATGTAAAACATATATATTTAGCTTAAAGAATAATAATGAAATAAACATGTTCTTACCCCCCCCCCCAGGTTAAGAAACATAAACAGAAGGCCGTTATACTCAATATATTTTTTTAAAATCAGCATCTGTGATTTGTATTTTTAAAGTATAAGAAATAAAATCCTTACGTTTATGGATCACCTTTGCCATGAAAAATCAAGGAACTTAATTGTGGCCTAAAAGCCAAAATGACTCCTTGTCACTGCAGAGATGCTACTAGAAATTAAAATATTCTAATACAATTTGATCGGTATAATATTATAGAGAAAAACATTTAAATATTTTAAATGTAAGCAGTTTTTTCTATGATGTTTGCTTCTTTTGAAAACCCACAGCACGGTTCCTTTGTTTAAAATAAATATGGTGGGTTATTATTACTATTACTGCTATTACTATCATTGGGGGCGGGGGCATGTCTTTTTATGTTTCTCTTGACTGGTCAGAAGGAGCCACTAGGTGGCAGAGGATGCTTCTTGTGATTATAATAAGAAAGCCTTTTTAAAATTGTCGGTGTGAAACAAGTTTTGGAAAACATAAAAAGCGTCACACTATAGACTTCATAGGTTAGCATATAGCACTAGTAACCCATGGCCCTGCAATCAGAAATTTTTGCCTGTTGGCTATATTGTAGTAACAACCACAGCAATAGTATCAAAACCACACTTATTGAGTGATGGCTGTGTACCAGACACCAGACTAAGGGGTGTCCACACCTTATGCTGTTTAATCCTCACAGCAGTCAGAGGAGACAAACACTGTTAATCTCCTTTTTGCAGAAGAAAAAGCTGGGTTTTGAAGAGAAGAAACAATGTGCATAGTAGTAGAGGCCAGATTCAAATGAGGTCTGTCAGATTTCATAGCCTGAGGGATTAAGAACTTCACTCTAAAGATTCTCAGAACTGGGAGAATATTTCATTTTTTTGTAGGATTAACCACTCTGTGATATAATTAGGTTTAGACATGTATTGACTTTAGGTATTTTCAATATTGTAGATCTGTGTTAATATCTGAGCTTAATCCTTAAAGACTTTATGAAATAAAGAGTTTGTTAAGGACTTTACATGCGTGTAGGCACAAGCCCTTATCTCTTTTCACATTTAGTGGCCATTTGAACCCAATTTCTAATAATCATATTTAATCTATTCCCTCAAAATCTCCTTTCCATTATGCCTGTAGGCCAAAAAAAGGCAATTTATTAATGAAGGCCAGTTTTCCACAGTTTTTGTAGATCCTTAAGCCAAAAATTTATAAGTTCCCTGCAAGTGTTATTGACAAGAACTATACTATAATCGTCTCAATGTATAGGTATATATATATGTGTGTGTATATATATATATATGTAAAATCAAATGACAGTTATTTAAAAGTTAGTTTTGCAATGTAATGTGCTCATCTTCAGAAAACTACAGCCTATTCTAAAGCCTCAAGCTGACAGAAGGTATCCATTATAGCAAAGAGGCATTTTTCTTTATTTCCTAAGAAACATTTAATAAATACCTTAAAGATATAATAGGGAAATTATGAAACTATGGAGACAATATTGGTTAATGTTAAGCTTTGTGCCAATATGTGACTTTTATAAATCTGTAATGGGGCAGCGATTATGTAGAAATTTCATAGGACTGCGTGACTCATAGGAAAGTTCACAGGGCTGGGCCTCCTTTAATTGGAAAAATTTTACTTAGTGTCTTTATCCTTGTGTTTCCTTTCTGTTTTTCCTCTTTGGAAAAAAAAAGTTGAGAGCCTACACAAATGTTATTTAAATAAACAAAGAGTGTCTTCAAATCTTCATATTCCTGGATATGAAGGTGGGACTGATGACTGAATGAAGGAAACTTAAATCTCATATGCTATTACTTGCTATGTTATGACCTTATCCTCAAATCAGAATGATGAGATCTTACACTGCATTCATATCATGCTTTACAGTTTAGAAGGTGCTTTCAAAAACATTAGCGTTTTTAACTGTTAGAACCATTCTTTGAAATAGGGAAGGGAAAGAAGTGAGCATATCAGAATGGCCGTTGATAGTTTATTGGAGGTTGGTAGTTTGTTGGATGTTAAATGTCTTACATATTTGTATTATTATTTAAGCTAGAATTTAGTGGATTTTTTATTTTTTTTCATTATAAAGATCTACCAATTATAAAAGGTAATACCCTTTTATTTGGTTTCCTTTTAAGTATTCAAACTTTCATGTTTTATTGGCACTTTTAAAATGTACAATCATACTAGACATTTAAGTTAGACCAATATAATGTATATCATTAAGAACTTTTCAAAAAAATGAAAATAAATACGTAAAACTTTAAAGAATCCAATTTCTTAGGAATTTGGGAAAAAGAGTTGCTGCATACTGATTGTAAATTTTACTGGCAAGTAACTTTTTAATATTAGTTTTTAAGCTAAAGAAATAAAAGTATGTTGGAGATTAGCAGTTTAAGGCTATTTACTGTCACTTTATTGATTCACTGATTTTTCATAAGTGGTTTACTGGCTCCTTTTCACTTTTTTAATAAAGAAGTTATATTTACCTATAACAATTTTGAGAGGCTTCTTATGTCAACAGAAATTTCTTCCAGTTTTGCAATTTAAAATATTATGCATTTAGATTATAATTATCTGGTATAATATTACTTTAGCCTACTTATTGCCTCTAGTTGTTGCTGAATATTCATTTCCATCCATTCACTGTTTAGGAAGAGATTATTGCCTGTATTTTTATGTTGTGCATGATTTGCATATGAATTTTTATGCAATGAAATTACTAAAAGTCAGACATTTTACATATTTATCCCCTTCCCTGAATTTCTATAACACCTTCTGTTTTCCTATTAAAAATAGCTATTTTTGACTTACCTAATAAGCATCAAGAGGCATTGTTCCATTGCAAATAGTAGTATAGATTTAACAAAAAGAGGGCAGCATTGGCAAAGGCACTAGGGTAAAATTTTTATATTGTATAAAATTGCTTCCCCTTTGCTATTATACTAAAGTAAGTAAGGCTGGTTGCTATGACAATCAAATCTCAAAATGTCAATGGCTTAACACAATAGAAGTTTATTTTTTGCTCTCATGTAAAGTCTGATGAGGAGGATGTGGGTTCGAGAATAGCCTCCAATGTGGTCAGTCATTCAGGGAACTTGTCCCCACTATCTGCTAGGACCTCAGACTTCTCTGCTGGATTGTCTGCTGGCAAGTAGGAACTAAGGAGGTATGGAAGATCTCATCAAAAGTTTGTATGATAGGCCTGGAAATGGTCAACATCCTTCTGTCCTTGTTCCATGGGCCATAA
>NW_005359590.1:1674653-1718550 GCF_000412655.1 Myotis brandtii
TAAGCAAATATATTAATGAGTAGTTTAGTGAGATTTAAAATAGATGAAAATATTGTTTTTATCCTCATGCTATAAAGGACACTGGAGCCTAGCACAGAATTTGGTAATTGAGTTGTTTGGTTATTGAAAATTACGTTCAAGTGGATTGATCACCTTTTAAATCTTTGAAGCTGCTTGAAAATAAATTTGATTTGATGGTTTAAATTTTTATATGTCATAAAAAGGCTTTAACCCCTTTTATGGAGATTAAGAGAAACCTTTTCTGCTAACTTGTTTTACTGTAGTTGCCATGGAGACCACAGGAAGCACAATCTTCATAAATTTATAACCCAAGTGAATTAGCCTCTAAGCAATGAATATTTTTATACATTTATTCACTTCAAAAATATTTGAAGTGATTTACATTTTTGTCAAAAATGAATGTGGATTTTTTTATTTGCTTCAGTTTCATAAATAATGCAGCCCAGAATCATAGATCATAAACATAGATTTAATTTACTGAAATATTCATTTTATGAATTTAAAGGTATTAATTAGTTCACCACAAAATGATATCTACACTAATAAAAGAGAAACATGGTAATTAGCGTACATCCAGCTGGCAAGTAGGAACTAAGGAGGTATGGAAGATCTCATCAAAAGTTTGTATGATAGGCCTGGAAATGGTCAACATCCTTCTGTCCTTGTTCCATGGGCCATAACTCAGTCATGTGCAAGGGAGGCTGGGAAATGTTGTTTAGCTCTGTGACCAGGAGGTAAAGGAAAAGATTTTGTTGAACATGTAGCAGTTCTTGCCTAGCCCATAGTAGTAACCCAATGAAAGAGTTCATGTCTTCCTTATGCAGAAGCAATTTAAATTCGTGACTGCAGGATTTGCAAAACTCACCCCTGCCCTGTTATCACACCTAATCTTTGAACCTGTAGAGGAGCAATTTTCAACCAGTATGCCTCAAGAATTTTTAAAACATGCAATACCTGACTATTTAGTCAGGGGCACTGACCTCTTTTCCCTTAGATTGTCAAATTTAAAAAATGTCGACAGCCAACAACACAATAGCTATCCAGTATGAATGAGTCAAAATTATACCTATTTTTTTTGTTAGATCAGCAAAAAATATTTTTTTCAGTGTGCCGTAGAATTTTAGTTTATGTGTGCTATGAGATGAAAAAGGTTGAAAATCGACGCTGTAGAGTAAATAGATTACGGTGAATTCTGTTACTGAGAGATCTCAAATGTTATGTGGCTCTGCACAGCTTTAACGCAGACAGTAGGCTTTCGTGGATAGGCATGAAAGAGGGAAAATGGACATGCAGTGGCCAAGTAGAGGCTCAGATTGACATCACTAGGCTGAGGGCACTGCTCATATGCCAGAATGAGAACTCTACCGCCATCTCTTCAGCTCTCCTCTGAATCTCTTTGCCGTTGCCTGTAGCATGACCCGGCCTCCACCTGTGGCAGCCAATGAATTCCTGGGAATGTGGTCAATGTTATTAGTAGAATGAAAAATGAAAACCTGAACAAGGAAAATAATGAGGTTCAGTAAGCAAATATATTAATGAGTAGTTTAGTGAGATTTAAAATAGATGAAAATATTGTTTTTATCCTCATGCTATAAAGGACACTGGAGCCTAGCACAGAATTTGGTAATTGAGTTGTTTGGTTATTGAAAATTACGTTCAAGTGCATTGATCACCTTTTAAATCTTTGAAGCTGCTTGAAAATAAATTTGATTTGATGGTTTAAATTTTTATATGTCATAAAAAGGCTTTAACCCCTTTTATGGAGATTAAGAGAAACCTTTTCTGCTAACTTGTTTTACTGTTGTTGCCATGGAGACCACAGGAAGCACAATCTTCATAAATTTATAACCCAAGTGAATTAGCCTCTAAGCAATGAATATTTTTATACATTTATTCACTTCAAAAATATTTGAAGTGATTTACATTTTTGTCAAAAATGAATGTGGATTTTTTTATTTGCTTCAGTTTCATAAATAATGCAGCCCAGAATCATAGATTATAAACATAGATTTAATTTACTGAAATATTCATTTATGAATCTAAAGTTATTCATTAGTTCACCACAAAATGTTATAGTAAAAAAAAGCAATTAATGGTATAAGTTGTTTTTTGTTCATTACAAATCATTAAAATGTGAAATTACAATAAAAATATATATGTAATATCAATGTTAATATTCTATTCCAAATTATCTAATATTCTAATATTCTCTGTTCTAAATTTTAGAATTATTATTACTTCAAAATATATACAAAAAATGAGAATCAATAAAAGTCATGACAAAGTCATATGTTGTTGTGAGTTTAGTTAGTGATGGTTATGACCTGCAATATTTACTTAACTCTCATAACAAACTTTTTGCTTGAATGATAACATATTTCCCCCCCAAGTATTGTGGCTTTCTCATTTTCAATTATGACTTCCACAAAGAGCTCTGTAAGGATTCTGGAGAAAATATGAATTTAGCCCAAATGACTATTACAATTCTATAAAATCATTCATTTTAGCCAGAAATGACATTTTATGCTTACTCTCATGTAAGAGGAAAAGTAAGTTCACATTGCTGTTCTCCCTGAGGAATGTCAACAAGGTTCTGCATATTAGCTTGAGCTTGGATGCAGCCTTCTGCTGGGGTGCAGAGGGGAGAAGCAGCTGTCCTTGGGGTCTCCCTCTAACCATCCAGGCTAGAGAATCACCCACCTCTTCTTAAAACTACCCTCTCCACGAAAGATCTACAAAATAGTTTTAGCTGCAACTAATAATCAGAGTGTAAACTGAAGTGAATTTGGGGTTACTGGGGGCAGTTTGAAATCTGTACTTTCCTACCAGAGAGGCAAACAAGCTTTGGAGCCTGTGTGTCATCCCAACTCAGCCATTCACCAATTATATCACCTTAGACAAATTACTAAACCTCTCTCTTCCTCAGTTTCCTCTTAATGTAAAATGGGGATAATAATAGGACTTACTTCATAAAAAGTGCTGTGAGGACTTGTATTTGTTTACAAAAGCCAATGGTTACATTTTCATAAATTTTCAAGTTGTTAAATAAATGTTATCCTATCTAATAAAGAGGGAATATGCTAATTGACCCTCACACCATTGCAAAGATGGTAGCGCCCACAGCTAATAAGGAGGGAATATGCCAATTGACTGCCCAGCCCTCAAAGATGGCGGCGCCCACAGCCACAAGATGGCGGTGACTGCCTCCGGAGTCCTCCAGTTACCTAAACCCCCCAGCTGTCCAGGGCCGGCCCGAGGTGCAGGCAAACCTCGGATGGCGGCTGCCCAGCCGCCCAGGGCCGTCCGAGGCTCAGGTAACCAGGGCCGGCCGAGGCTTGCGCTGCCAGAAGTAGCAGCAGCAGAGGTGTGATGGGGGCGTCGCCTTCCCCTGATCGCCTGGTCTCCTCCCGCCCCTGATGGCTCCTAGACCGTGAGAGGGGGCAGGCCGGGCTGAGGGACACCCCTCTCCAGTGCATGAATTTTCATGCACCAGGCCTCTAGTATTAAATAAAAGGTAGTAAATACTCAAAATTCATTACTTCCTAATTATTTTACTATTACTTATGTTTTTAGGTTATTTATATCTATTGTATCTGTATGGTGCAAATAGTATATAAAGGTGGGCTACTGTAAATTTATGCCTGACTCCCATGTTCAGCGATATTGGTAGCTTGAAATTGGCCATGATTGGGGGTAATATTTACACATGGAAATTGGCAATCATTACAAATCTGACTTTTTTTCTTTCTTTTTTTTTTGAGAACTGGTTATCAAACATTTATAAGTAGCCAGATCATCACTGTTTATAGTGTGTTTAGGATTTGTCATCCTAAAAACTATGTTCAACATATGTTAATAAATATATATTACATATAAAAATGTAAATATGTTAAATATGTGCATATATATAAAAATAATAGCTAATTGGCACTGTAAATTCTCCAAATGTATGTGCCATTATTATTTCTGAGTTGTTTTTATGCATCAGCATTCTTTCCTCCATTTCTTCAGTTCTAGTTTTTTTCTTCTTCTCTATGAGGAGATATGACGATAATTTGAAAATCATTCTTTTTCCCGATTCTTTCTGCCCAAGCTCTATAGACTTGACTTTAAGCCCCGCCCCCACCAGAGCAGAGATTATGTGTATCCAATTTAGCACCAACCTATGAGCCTGCTGCTTAGCAGCCTCAATAATCACTGCCCTGCAGATCCACCTGAGGACCGGCAGGGAGGGTGCTGCAGAAGCTTTGCAGGACGCACACAGAAGTCTTCCTTCTGCTCACTTTGGCTCTCTCATGACCCTTTTGGTTCTGGAGAGTCAAAGGTGCAATAGGAAGTGCTGCCTTTTAACACTGTTATTCTCCCTACACCATCACCAAGATTCACCAGAAAGGCTTTAGAACATGTCCTAAAGAGTATATTTGAGTAAATGAAAACAGCAGTGGACTGTTCTGTGAAGACCTATGAAAATATAATGATTTACTAAGATTTTCATGTGTCCCCAGTTTCGGAAGCTCTTCCGCTTTGCCCTTTTTCCTCCACTGTATATGCCAAGTCAAGAGCTTTCCTATGTAGTGATGGTTGTCAAACTGGCTCTGGTTTTGAGAATCAGATATATTCATGCTGTTTGTCAATTTAATGACCTGCTTTGGTTCATTTTACAATTAGAAATCCCTCTGCCTCATGGCCTAATTTGGTTTTCATTAATTTACCGTTTAATGAAGAACTTTGAGATTGAATTTTACCAGTTTTGGCTGTGTTCTATTTTAAATTATAGGTTACCCTTTTGCCCTAATTCAAACTAACAGTAACACCTGAATTTTGAGTTGCAGTTGAACATATAAAAATATTGATTTGCTAAGGTATAGCTATCTAAAATTACTTTTAGTAAACAAAGTCATTTCTAGATTCAGAAATTTAGAGAGAACTATCCAAGGGATTTTTATGCATGACTTTTGCCACAAACCACAGTGATCTTCCTAGAGCTCTTAATAGTTCAGGATCTGTAACTGGCTCTTTTATGCTACTAGGGCTAACTTATCCGAATATGTAAACTTATATCTTCAAATTACTATAGACAAAACATAACATTCTAAGAAAAGAACTTTCTTTTAATAAAAAGTCCCTTAAGTGTTTTTTAAAATCAACTAAGTACTTTATCTCAAGATTTTGCTGCCCAAATCATGTATTTTTTTCCAAAAAACTTTTTTACTTTTAAATTACAGTTGATATACAATATATTAGTTTTAGGTATACAACATAGTGGTTAGACATTTATACAACTTCCAAAGTGATCACCCTGGTAAGTCTAGGACCTATTTGACTGCCCAAATCATCTTAAATAGACTATGGATTGGCATTAATATACCATCTGGAGCAATTGGGTTGATTTTTAGGTTAAAGGTGGCCATCTGCAGGGGTGACTTAGTGGTCTAACGCGGCCCACTAATATTGTCCCAGCTGCGAAGCAGATGGTGCGGTGAGCAGAGGGTAGCTATAGGGGGCCTGCCCTATGGTTTCATCTGTCTACAGGCTACAATACTCTCTCCACTGGGGGCTCAAAAACATTCCCTTCCATCTCTGCCTCCCTAGCTCTCAACAGAGATCTGAAATGTGAACTATTTTTTTGTGTAGCAGAAGATAATAGGATGACTTCCACACATCGTTGAAAAAAAATTGATCCGAGTTTAGGGAGAGGCCCGGGTTAGGAGTCCCCTGAAGAATAAGTGTTGCAATGTTTTTGAATGGTGGGCCATCTGCTAGGCTATGGGAACCTGCTGGGTCCAGCTGGCTGCCTGACACATAAGGGTGTCACTGATTAATATATCATGTGAAATGCATTAACACCATAGTTGTAGGAGATGGTGCCCAGTGTAGTATGAAGCTAAAATTAAAAAGACAGGTCTGGAACTTGTTCTACGTGATATGACCTACTATGAGATTTAAAGTGTATCATATTTGGGAGTATAAGTTGGGTAAAGCTATAAAACTTGTTCCTTTTTCTTTTATACAATGAAGATCAATTATTTTTTCAAAATGTAAAATATCCTCTTCTATAAAATGTAAAGATCAGATTATCTCTTTAGTAAAAGATTCTTCCATCCTGACGCAGAATTTTGGATGGTATTACCAGGATTTAATATTCTATTTCATGAATGTAGTGTATGTCCCAAGTGCATTACATTGTCTTGACTTCCTTTGAATGACGTTTCTGTCTCACAAACGTTCTTATTCATATTTTTGAAGGGAGTAGGTGTAGCACCATTTGCAGCCATTATATAGCTTTTTGAAGTATGTTACGCATTATCTGAGTGATCTGTCTACTACTCTTACATCTTCCAGACAGGCTGGTAAATTTCTAGTAGCACTCTCCATCTTGAAATAGTTGACAGAAACAGAAGGAACACTTTACAACTACTGGGGAAATGTTACAACTGGATTATAATTTCCCTTTCCAAAGGAAAAATAGCATTTAGACATAGAAAATAGGTGGGAAATATACACTGAGCTTAGGCGCCACTGGATCTGCAATACACTGACAGTTGTTGGCAATTCTCAGTGAAATTAGTAAATCTCTTCTCCATGAAGGAAGTCATATGAAAACAGACCACAGTTTTCTGTATTTTCCTTTGGTGGATCTCTCCAGTGCTCATGGGCATTATACAGGTGAATTGTGATAATGTACTAATAGTTCTAGAAACCAGAAGCATCCTTGGTACTATTGTTGGTTTGTGAACATTTAGCTCTAAACTAAAGTCATAGTCTGGGGCTTCCCTTCTTCTTCTAGCAAAGGGCACAGGAACTGGGGTGAGACTTCTGGAGTTCTGGCAAGTGGAGAGGGGTATTTTGCCTATCTATTCAAATGCTCTGTGGGCCCCAGTTTGGTCAGTCTGAGCCTCCAGACACAATTGGCCTGGTCTTTCAGGGAGCAGCAGTTGGGATGAAGAGAGAGGAGGGAAAAGAAGAGGGAGGCTAGCAGCTTGGGTCAGGCAGCTCCTATCCATGGGCAGAGCCCATCCTGACTGGACAGGAGGAAAGGAGAGTCCTTGCAGTCAGGCCAGAGGGAGGCACTACTTACACAAAGTTAAAGAATGAATGTTGGCACATTAGCAATTTCCTGTGGGAGTTAAAACCCAAACCCCCACACTGAAGACCTGCTCCTCTTCATACAGTGCTACAATCTACCAGCAAACTGCTGGGCTTCCCTTGTAGCATCAGCCTATGATGACAATCAACATTCGAGATAATTATCATTCATAAGAAGTAAAATATTATTTTAAGGATTTGTTAGCTTCTCCTTTGTTGGGCAATGTGATTCCACAGAAATTCTGGTTCACCCTGATGAAATTCAAAAATGATTAAAATGAGATGAAATAAAAATAATTCTAAAAAAATTAAGTTTAAGATGTTGCATGCATCTTACTAAGGAGAACAGAAATCAGAGCTGTGTTCAAAGGAGGTATCTTTTCCAAAAGCAGAGGGAGATACAAAAACAAGAACTTGAGCAGTGGCTCACAGCCAATTTTATATCATTTGAATTGAGAACAAATTGTGCCTCAACATGTATTGTTAGAAAAGAACATATCCTGCTCAAATGGGGGAGTGGGTAAAAGTGATTTATGAGATGCTTTTGAAAAAAACACGCTTCCTGGAAAACAAATGGGAGACAATCAATGAAACAGTTGTAAATGCTGACTATTAAAATTCAGGAACCCGACAATATAAATGGAAACATGAGCATAAGATGAATAGGGGGGAGGTAACTTAAGGTCAATACTCATCTCAGGCTCTTTGTATTCAAATGACCATGCCTAAATAGTCTCTACTCTTATTTCCTGACATATATAAATTGTAGCTGCCGATGACCTAAATTTGAAGTTATTTTGTCTTTGATGTGTTCAATATATCTTTAAAAAAAAACAATAAAATCTCAAAGTAAAATTACCCACTAAAAGAGGGTCTGGTAGCCACCAAGAAACTTCAAGTTTCGACACATTGGGTCATTTAAATTGATGTTTAAGGACATGGTATTTTTATTCATCTGGAATCTGGATTATAAAATCAAGAAGGTGCTATCTAGCAGCACTAACTTCTGGGCTAACACAAAAGGTGTGTGTGATATTGCATCCGGTGCTGAACATAGAAAATGTAGAGGCCTCCCCTGTTTTCTGAGTTGGGACCCAGTGACACATTCTCTGGGCAGAGTGGACATGTGATCCTTCATCACTCCCCTCATCTTCTCTTGTCACAGCCTTCTCCCCTGCCACCACCAGCCCAGGTGCAGCACATTTTAACATTATATTAAAAGCAGCAAAGAAGGAGCTAGCACCAACAGGGGATGGGGAACAGGCTGCTCTTCGCCACAGAACATTCCTACCCTAAACCTGCCTTTGGCATGGCCCCTCCTAGAGCAGCAGGTGGCCTAGCCTTCCACCTCTCTGCTGTGTGTTACGTGCTGGATTCCTGGAGGCATTCGTGCTAGGCAGAGGTGCATGTTGTTCCCGCTATGGCTTTAAGTGGTCTCTACATTTCCCCAGGCCCATTAAGAGAAGACTGCTGAGCTCACGTACTACTGAAACTAGGAAACAGCTAGCTATCAGCTGACTAACAATATGCTTATCATGCCCCAAAGTACAGCATTTCTGGTTAAACACACACACACACACACACACACACACACACACACACACAACCCAGCAAACTTGTTTAGCCAAGAAAAATAAGTATTTCTTCCTCATTATGGCACACACACACCCAGCAAACTTGTTTAGCCAAGAAAAATAAGTATTTCTTCCTCATTATGGAAAAAAAGTGCTAGACTTCAAATGTGATAAATGCATGAACTGACCCAATCATTATTTTTTTATTAAATGATGAAGGAAATTTATACAGATTAAACTTAGTTTTCTATTGATACTTCTTTAGAATTTTCATAAATAAGTGAAGTTTGTTTTATATTTATAAATGCATTTTAATAAATTTTTATAAATGCATTTTTATTATAGTTTTCAAAAGTTCCTAATACAAATGGTACCATTTTCTATAGATATAATAAGTGTAATAAAAGTAAT
The DNA here is from genome assembly GCF_000412655.1 of Myotis brandtii. Lineage (NCBI taxonomy): Eukaryota > Metazoa > Chordata > Mammalia > Chiroptera > Vespertilionidae > Myotis > Myotis brandtii. Next base: position 1,683,746 of record NW_005359590.1, read on the forward strand.
ATGCAATAGTTTATCTTTGTGCTTAAGTAGTAATATAAAATAACAACAGTGACAGACAGTGATTAAATTAATCAAGAGAAATATAAGTTCAATAATCATCCTTTAATGAGATACACTAGAAAATATTTACCTACCATTTTCAATCCAAGTATGTAAGGAGAAATGTAGACTTACTTAAAAGTTTAATTTTCAAAAACAAACATAAAGCAAACAAAAAGGGAATAAAACCAAATAAAGATTAAATAAGATTTTTTGCATATCAAAATCAGGAATTCCACAGTCCCTGGTCACAGAAACCAAAAATCAACCTTTCTACTACATTAATGTTTGAACCTATGTATTTTTTACTGGAGTATATTAGGGATTACCCCACATAATATGTATTTATAGAGCCTCAAACAACAATTAATTGAAGGCAATTATCAACAGTATTAGTATACCTTAAAATTCAATGTCTTTGCAGGGAGAAGGAAATTTTTATAACAGTTTATTGTGCCATCAAATACCACTAAGTTAGGGTACTTTATTAAGCTTACTAGTATATACATGAAAGAGCTGTAACATAGTTAATGCGAAGAAAGGCTCCTGGATTTTATGTTCAGCAAATTCTGTTGTATACTTTTATAAAACTTTTTCTTAAAATTTCATGTTATCAATGAAAAAAATATCTACACAGGATATGTGTTGATGGAGTCTATAGACACCTATCAGCCATTTGAAATTTAGTTTTGAAAAGCTTTATTAAGCTCACCCACACTTCGCCTCACCAGGGATAATTAATGTGTGAGCTGGTAAGTTCTACATTCACCCACTTGCCATTTTTACTGGGTCTTTCTTCTGATATAGCATGGTATTTTTTTGTTAAGAGCAATGTTCCCTCTGGAAATAATACATGAAAAGCAATCAGAAATTATTAGCCACAGGGGAGTATTGGATTACGGATAGGAAACCCTAGTATAAAGCCTTCCCTGGAGACTAAACTCCCAGGAGACACAGCCACCTCTGCCATCTTTCTTTCCTTCCATCTCTTCCTACACATTCTGCTTTGCTTCCATCAGGAGAGTCCTGCTTTGCCTCCTCTGGTGTATGGTTGGGAGGAAAAGTCCAGCAAGTTTCAAGTTCAATGAGAAAACTTTCAAATAATTGTGAATATGAGTCCCATACATTGTCCTACAGCCATATTTTAGCAAAGCAATTCTAGAAAGAAGCTGTAGAAAGAGAGATTCAATGATTACTGAAAAAATTCAGGTTAGACTACAAAGAATTTCATGGAGGCAAGATTGATTATACAATGGAACTGGATGTTGAACAAGGTCATGAGAGAGCTATCTAATATAAAGTCTCCTTTTAAAATATAACTTTCTTAAAAATTCGAGTCTGTTTTATGTAGCAATTTGACTACAGGCAGAACACTGGATAATGAGTTATCAGATCAAAAATTCTTTCTACAATGCCTAGGATTATGTAAGAAACATCTCTGATCTCATTTTTTTAAAAGCCAATAAAACATGCCTGTGTTTATAAGAGCCATTAAGCATTTCGACCCTGATATATGTACATTTTTTAGCCCAGTTGGCTGCTGGAATAAATGAAAGGAGCAATGGATTTCTCAGACCATTTTCTAAACATAATAGGTTCAAAAGGAAAAATAAAGTTCCCATTTCCCATGGGCATGAATATCTTACATTCTGCAGACTTAGATTTATTCCAATCTACTTTCTATTAATCTAGTTCATTCATTTGGGTTATTTCCCAACACATCATTCTACATAACAAAAGCCTAGGTGGCGTCACGCCCTCACGTGACGCCCTCATGAGATGTTTATCACAAGATGGTCGTCACAAGATGGCTGCCACAAGATGGCCATGCACACAGCAGAGGTGGCTGCTCCGTGCAGTGAGGGCTGGGGGTCCTGCAGCTCTGCGCGGTGTGGAGGAGGCGGGTCCCGGCGGAGGAGGTGGGTCGTGTCAGGGGAGGGCAGTTGTGGGTGATCAGGCCGGCAGGGGAGGGCAGTTGGGGTGATCAGGCCAGCAGGGGAGCACTTAGGCATCAATCAGGCTGGCAGGCAGGCGAGCGGTTAGGAGACAGTGGTCCTGAATAGTGAGAGGAAGTACCCTAACTTAGTGGCATTTGATGGCACAATAAACTCGCAGTTGGACATCCCCTGAGGGGTCCTAGATTAGAGAGGGTGCATGCCGGGTTAAGGGACAACCCCCGCTCTGTGCACAAATTTCATGCACTGGGCCTCTAGTATGGTATAAAATGAATGGATGAATAATGATGTGAAGATAACTAATAATTATACCATGTATTATCTATAGTAGAAATCATAAAAGTCATGGATTTAAAATCCCCTGCAATATAAATATTCCTTCTTTCTACTCTGTGTTTTAACCTAAAGTTAACATTGTGGAGCTAAATTACTACTTGAATTATGACTGGTGGCATTTTTGAAAAGGAAATGCCAAGCTGTTTTAAGATTTCAAATGACAGAATAACCAAGGGAGAATCAGAACTCAAACTGAGGTTGAGAGAAATCTTTGTCACTAAGAGATTGACATTTTCATTCATCTCCTAATAATTTCAGTAAGAAATGTCTTCCATTATATACTGCCTTAGTCATGTCAGTCATCACTGCTCTGGGATTGAACAGTGAATTCCTCCTACTCTTTTCTGCACACACTCATCCATATATTACTAACTTTATTTTTGGAGTCCTTCCCATTACCCATAGTCAGCTCAATAAAAAAATTCAAGGTGAGCACTGTTCCCAAGGAACTATCTGGTTCTAATCCATTGCCTTCAGGTAAGTAAGTAATGAAACCAGCTATCTCAATATTCACATCTTGATCTTCTACATACTAATAAACTTTATACTGAAAGAACCATATTAAATTTGTTCAAGGATAGATCTAAAGTTTAAAATGGTCCTAACACAACATATCATCTATATATATAAAAGCCTAAGCCAGTGGTTCTCAACCTTCTGGCCCTTTAAATACAGTTCCTCATGTTGTGACCCAACCATAAAATTATTTTCGTTGCTACTTCATAACTGTAATGTTGCTACTGTTATGAATTGTAATGTAAATATCTGATATGCAGGATGGTCTTAGGTGACCCCTGTGAAAGGGTTGTTCAACCGCCAAAGGGGTCGCGACCCACAGGTTGAGAACCGCTGGCCTAAGCAATTGTTCGACTGTTTGACCATTTGACTGTTCGACCGGTAGCTATGATGTGCACTGACCACCAGGGGGCAAACGCTCAATGAACAGGCATGGAAACATGGAACAGACTGATGAATCTCAGAGGGAAGGAGAGAAGGGGAAAGGTGGGGAGAGATTAACCAAAGATCTTATATGCATACTAGAAGCCTGGTACACAGATTTGTGCACCTGGTGGGGTCCCTCGGCCTGGCCTGCAGGGATCAGGCCAAACCAGCAGTCTGACATCCCCTGAGGGGTCTCAGATTGCAAGAGAGTGCAGGCCAGGTTGAGGGGCCCCACCAGTGCATGAATCCGTGCACTGGGCCTCTAGGTTCCAATATAATCAGCTTTGGGGATTTCTGGCTCATTCTTTACTCAAGCTCAGCCATTTGGTATGTTTTTAGATTCACAGATTTATTCATCATCTTGTTTAATCAAGACACTTTTGAGTATATCCTGTAATTCAGCAGGAGATATTCAAACTAATGTTTCTCAAAGTATCTGTGATAAAGGATGAGTTTTAAAAAATGTTCTCACTGTCATAGACCAATAGTTTTGTAAAATACAATTGAATTACTAATAAACAGTACTGGATATCAGCAAGATCAAATTGCTATAAAAGCTTCTAAGATCTTACTCTCGATTTCTGTACTTAGTGTTGGGCAGGTCCTGGGCAATCAGCGGCTCCTCACTCCCTCCCCTGTGTTTTGGAAGGTGCACTTGCTTGCCTTCGCTGTTCCCAGACGATGATCCAAGGATACAGCCTTGAGATAGAAATGTGGTATTGAGACTATCAGGAGTGGGTATGTGATTCAACCAGGTAGGGCCTCTACTATATAAACTCCCCCCCCCGCCCCCGCATTTTACTCTTTTTTGTGTGTGTGCCTTTAAAAAAAATATTCCCCCACTGACTCTCTCCACCCCACTCCTCCCCCTCCCCAGGCCTTCACCACACTATTGTCTGTCCATGGGTTATGCATATATGCATGTAAATTCTTTGGTTAATCTCTTCCACCTCCTTCCCTCCTACACCTCTCTCTCCCCACTTCCCTCTAAAATTTGTCAGTCTGTTGCATGCTTCAACATCTTTGGATCTATTTTGTTCATTAGATTCCACATATAAGTGAGATCATGTAATACTTGTCTTTCTCTGACTGGTTCATTTCACTTAGCATAATACTCTCCAGGTCCCTCCATGCTGTCTCAAAGGGTAAGAGAAACGTTTAAGATTTGGCAGGTAGGGGCAGAAATCTACTCATCTTTCCACCTCCCAAGAGGTTGAAGTAATTTCCATACTCTGCCCACTTTAATAAATTTCGTTGCTGTACCCTACATGGTCTGGAGTTTCTCCACACTCTCTTTTATCAAATAGGATAAACTACTTTAAGAGTCTGACCAATTCAAAAGATAATGGAAGACTTTTTAATGGCTGTTCAGATATTAAATTTCTTCAAAATATCTATGTTTTTAATACTACTTTAAATAATAGCACTGTCATTGCTAGTTACTATTTGGCTTTTGAGATCAGCTGTACTCAGTTATTTTTTCTTCAGTCTTTAGGCTTAACCAATACTTATATTTGGGGAGTTTTTTAAGTTTCCCCTAAATATATCATGGGATTATTTTCCCTTCTGAAGTCTACCCCTGGTTGAATCTGTCTTCCAGTTGGTCTGAATCAGCTTAATAATTGCTTCTGCCTCCTAGAGTCAGAAATAGCACAGTCTCAGGTTAGGTTCCTAGAAGCAGAGCCTGCAATAGAGGTTTGGGGCATGTGTTTTATTGAGGGAGTGCTTTTCAGGAAGAAGAAAAAGGTGTGTCGGGGGTGGGGTGGGGGAGAAACCTGTAAGAATGAGGCAGGATAGGGAAGAGCAAAATACTGAATAAGGTTGTGGTCTCATGTAGCCTGATCCATTTGCGGGGGCGGGGCGGGGGGGGTCATATATGTGGTTGGTAGAGGGGTTGCAATGGGTAAAAATCACAATGCAGAGTTGTCCTGCCTGTGACAGTCTATTATTGTCTGTCCTCAGTAGAGGAATATATAACCTCCCAAGCATCTAGCCATGGGACTTGAAGAAGATGGAAGATATGTGCATAGGTTTGGTATAGGTTATCTGGGTGTAGCAGCATCTACTACAGAACAAACCATGCAGTGCTCAAATCCATTACCTCTCACACTAAGTTCACCCCATCTAGATAAAACTAGTCCTGAATTCTAGTTTGTCACAATTCCCAGTGAAACTTACAAGAGAAAGGTTAGAGGAAGAAAGTAGATTTCTGCAGTGGTAGTTGGTCCCAAGGCTGTAACTGATGCTTATTAACACCCTCCTTTACCACCTATTCTTGATTTCCCTCATCCCTGGCTACTACTTCCATAGTCTACGTGGCTTGCCTGGTGGGTTGACTTAGATACACATCACTGAAGAGTCTGGGCTCCACCTTACTCTGCCTTATCAGTCTGTAGTTGACACACTTGCCCATTTACAGTTAAAATTGGATATGGGAGGATCACAAGGTGCCTCAGTAGATCACCTGAATGCCAATTATGTTCCTCCCACCCCCATTTTGTATCAGGCTTACCTCCTCATAATGATCGGCATCAACTATGTCTGGCAGTGTGGGAACTCCTTTGTGTGCCTGCTAGTCTACTGGCACAAGGAGCCTTAAGTGACCAGCTGGCAGCCCCCTCTGTGAACAAGGACCTTCTAGACCAGGGGTGGGCAAACTTTTTGACTCAAGGGCCACAATGGGTTCTTAAACTGGACCGGAGGGCCGGAACAAAAGCATGGATGGAGTGTTTGTGTGAACTAATATAAATTCAAAATAAACATCATTACATAAAAGGGTACGGTCTTTTTATTTTTTAGTTTTATTCATTTCAAACGGGCCGAATCCGGCCCGCGGGCCGTAGTTTGCCCACGGCTGTTCTAGACCCACAGGGACAAATGTTGTGAGAATGGGAAGCACAAAGTCCCCAAGTAGGTCATTAGCAATAATGGGAAGCAGTGCTGTCTCCTACTTCTATCCCTTGATTCCCCAGCCCATGTGGCCAACCTGTTTGGGACACAGTACCATAAAATGGCTTTGGACTTACTTCTTGAAAGACAGCCCCCCACTCCTCACAGGGTGTCTTCTTCATACCTGGCATGTCAACTGTGCCTTCCAATGACCTTTTTCATAGCTCTATCAAGCAGGCAACTTCTGTATGATGAAGTTTGTGGTCAGGCCAACGGATATCATTTTCATGTATCTGTAAAATGGGGATAATAAAATCACTATCCTATAGGGTTTTATGCTGGACAGTCTTGATTGTCTCCCCACATCTGTCCTCTCCTTTCTGGATACATGGCTGATCAACTAACGATTATGTTTCCAATCTCCCTTAACTAACTCGAAGCAACTATGTGACTAAGTGTTAACCACTGTACAATGCTGGAGTTACTTGGCTAAAGGAAATTCTTTATCCTATATTTATATACTCTTTCATCCCTTTTCTCCCAGTTGTTTGAAAATGATGATTATGGGTGATGAATGGTGATGGTGAAGCTTAATGTTGAGGACGGCAGAGCAATCCTGCTAGCCTGGATTCATGGATAGCTCTGTGGAGCAGAACAACCCATCTAACAGCAATGCATTGTTGTAGGAGAAATCAATGTCTGTATTAGTCAAGGCCCTATTAAGCAATTGACCCATGGCAACAGTCAAAGTGTCAGAATTAGGATTTAAACCCTAGTCTGTCTGGCAAGCATTCCAAAATGCAAGTGTCTTTGTTATTTAATTGAGTTTCATATTTATATAAAAAATAGTGAGGTCCTAATCAGTATTATCATCCCTGAGAATTTACATTTATTAGATTCCCTTGAAGGTCGGGAGGGACCCTTCCTACCCTGGGTGGCATTTTCTCTGAAGCTGGGGCCCAGCGAGGTGATCATGAAAGGAGTCTAAGCCTCACTAAAAAGGCTGCCTGTGAGGTCCACTGGGGTAGGAAGAAATTGAGGGCAAAAGAAGCAAGGGGCTTTGAGGCCAGGGGCTGTCTGTCTGTCCCTTTAGGGATATAAAGAACAGGTGAGGCACAGTGAAAACTAGTAAAGAGAGAAGGATAAGAAGTAGCAGTTACAGCAAGGAATTTCAGACCCTGCACAAAGACTTTTTAACCTTTATCTCCATGGTATGTACATATTTACTTTTTCCTTCCAGGTTAGTAGGCTATGAAATCGCCATGTTACCTCCTTGGGGGAGGTAAAATCTTTTATGCTAACAGCTCTTATCATTTCACCATATTCCGCTTGCAAAGGATTTAGTCATTTAATGGTTCATTTGCTCAGACTGACTATTTAATATCTGTACAGAGAGCTTCTCCAGGCTTGACTGCATCTGCATCTAAGGTGACTTGATTGACAGCTCTGCTATACAACAGCAGTAGGGGGCCTCTAGGATTGCAAGGGAAGGGAAGGGGAACCAGGGTTTATTGAACACCCACTATACATTCGACATTTTAAACATTTTCTTTTACTTCCACTAACGTATGACATTTTATCATCCCAGTTTTCAGAGATGAGAAACCTGAAGTTTAAAGAGGTTACATAACTTACCCAAGATTACAAATTTAGTAAGTGGAGGAACTGGCGTTCAAGCTCAACCCCCTCTGACTCGGAAATCTGTGCCCTTGCCACTGTTCTTCCTCTTCGCCCACTCCGACGAGGATGCTCCCATTCAGACTGAACTGAATTTCCTCTATAACAGCGGTTCTCAACCTGTGGGTCGCGACCCCTTTGGCGGTCGAACGACCCTTTCACAGGGGTCGCCTAAGACCATCCTGCATATCAGATATTTACATTACGATTCATAACAGTAACAACATTACAATTATGAAGTAGCAACAAAAATCATTTTATGGTTGGGTCACAACATGAGGAACTGTATTTAAAGGGCCAGAAGGTTGAGAACCACTGCTCTATAACGTGGAGGATAAAGGTCCTGACCTCCTGTAACTGGATAAAATGAAATAATGTGTACACCCAGCACAGTGCCTGGCAGTCGCAGATGTCGAATGTGCTGGAAAACACATACACATTTTCTGTATGTAACCATGAAATGAACAGTTTTAATGGCATTTCATTTTGCATCGAAGCCAAGATCTAAGGAACTGAGTCGTCAGCTTGATCAGCCTCTGTGAGCTGTCAATGGACAGTTGGGCTAATTGCTCCTTTTGGGGAGTAAGTGAAGTTGATCATATTAAGACACACAAAAAATATTGTGGCAACGGACTTTTCTTGGTTGTCCCTGGAGGCAAACGAAAGCAAGTGAGTGGAGGTGACAGAAGGCAGACTCCAACAACATTTTAAAAGTCCAGCTGTCAGATGTCTTCTAAAGAAGTAAAGGTCACTGAGCATGTCCAGGCTGACTAGGGTCCCACCTGCCAAGGGTGGTATATGACAGCATCCTGCAATGGGCAAGACACTGAACTACAAAGTCCCTTGATCCAGTCCCTTGGCCAAGTTTCTATGGCATTTTTGTAGGTTGGGGAGAAGAGTTCTATTTCCTTCCTGGGTAATTTCAGGACACCCCAACCTTGAAATTTATATGCATGATGCTTGATCAGAGACTGTTTTCTTTTGCAAAAGCCACTTTCCCATTTGTCATTCCCCGCACCTTTGGAGGGAGGAGCCGTGTTGAGCATCTGCTCCCGGATCTCTGTCCTGTCCTCCAGCTACGAGAAGAACACCCCCGTTCCTGTGGGGGCGCAAGGCTTGGCTCTCTTTTTAGAAATTCCCTTCTGTGCTGTGCTAATCACACCCTCAGTACATTTTACATCTTATTTTTAGGAGCAAAGTATAAAGAGTCCTAGAACCGACAGCAGTTTCTGTGGCAACTTGCCTCGCCCCCTTGCTTGTCCAGCTGCGCAGAATGAAATTCTAAAAGGGGCCATTTTACATCACGTAAAGAAGATCCACAGTGAAGGGGCTTTTAAAGTGAAGGTTTCTTCTAAGTTAAGTGGGAACTAGCCGGGAATTAGGTTGGGGGAGATGAATAGAAGAAATAGAACCTTTACTTAGAACTAGAACTATTATGAAGTCCCAGGTGTTCACAGGCATGCCCTAGTTGCCCTGATTTTTTTTTCCTCAAAGCATGATTTTAGATGCAAAAATAGCATTTAGACCAATGAAAACTAGGTTTGAATATTTATATCAGAAGAGTTTGTTGATAAATTCCTCTTCCACCTCCTCCCCTCAAAGACTCTTCCTGCATAACTTTCCAAGCAAGACTAGATTATAAACTGGCTTTTCAAAATCACCTTGAATAGCTTTCTTAAGGCAATTCTCCCAGCTCCCAGCAGGCTGTCACCAAATTCTCTCTTCCTGACACAAACAGGCAGAGTCTCCGTGGGCAGGGCGTGGGCTTGTAAAAGCAGCACCCTCAGAGTGTGATTTGGGGGACACCAAAAGACCACTAGTCCAGCCTGGCAGGCATGGCTCAGTGGTTGAGCGTCGACCTATGAACCAGGAGGTCACAGTTCAATTTCTGGTCATGGGGGCTTGATCCCCATTGTGAGGCATGCAGGAAGCAGCCAATCAATGATTCTCTCTCTACCTCTCCCTTCCTCTCTGAAATCAATCCTATATAATAAAAGGTTAATATGCAAATCAACCGAACGAGGGAACAACCAGTCACTATGATGCCCACTGACCACCAGGGGGCAGACGCTCAATGCAGGAGCTGCCCCCTGGTGGTCAGTGCACTTCCACAGGGGGTGCTCCGCTCAGCCAGAAGCCCTGAGCCGGGCTCACCACTGGCAAGCTCAGTGGCGGTGGCAGGAGCCTCTCCCGCCTCAGCAGCAGCGCTAAGGATGTCCGACTGCTGGCTTAGGCCCATGGGGAGCGGGCCTAAGCTGTCAGTCAGACATCTCCCGAGGGCTCACAGACTGCGAGAGGGCGCAAGCCAGGCTGAGGGAACACCCACCCCCCACCCCCGAGTGCACAAATTTCATGCACCGGGCCACTAGTAAAAATATAAAATTTTTAAAAATACCACTAGTCCAGAAAAATCTCCTCCAAGGCCATGTCATGTCCCAGATTATCATACCCACTGCCTTGTGTTAAGTCATTTGCTTCCACAGGCTTCTGGGAGGAATGACATTTTATAATCAAATTTATATTATATATTTTGTTATCTTCTAAGAAAACATGAGGTGTCCCCAAATCAAAAATACATTTCTCGTAAGGCCATTAGTAGAGAGGCCACAGAAAAGAATAAATAAATATGTCCCAAACCTAAACTGCACTTACACATTAACTGAGCTCCAAGTTTCCTGAAGCCAGTTAAGTGAAATTTTTATTATGATTCATTATATGATTATCACCTGTTAAGAGCAAAGCCACCAGTTTGTCAGGTGAAAGACATTTTTTCTGACACTAAATTCTTAAAAGTGACTCTGTATGTTGGAAACAGCAGAATGAAGTTTTTTTTCAACAGTAATTCAGGAAAAGATGCAAACCACTCTCCACATGGCAATTTATTATATTAACCTTTGGTGAAGTTTGAGGTTATAACCTCAAAATAAAACTCAGTGAAGCCACCAATGTAATGCTTTAAAACACTGGACAGGCACAACTGCATTAACTCAATCTGTGTAAGCAGATTGGCTCCAGGAACAACTGGAGAAGGGGATCAAGGGAAAATGGCATAAAGAGCTAGATTTTGATAGGAACAATGGCAATGAAAGCCAGCCTATGGGGTCAGCTGATATGTAGTGGGGTTGAGGCCAGCAATCAGGCATGGGAAACTGATCACATTAAAGGGAGAAAGGTAACTAGAAAAAGGGAAGGAGGATGGAAAGAGGAAGTGAGAGGGTCAAGGAAACTATACTTCCTTTACTTATAACTGGAATCAATATCATGGTTTCTTCTCTGTATTTCTCCAGTGGTAAGAGCTCCATAAGATTCTTAAGTATACAATTTTAATACAAATTAAAATGTAAGGGAATGGTAGAATAGACAGTTTGCACTGATTAAATGATACCCAAGCACTTGATCCCATTGAATTGAACTTGGCCTCTGTTTGGGTAGAATTTACTTTTACATCACTCCCACCTTTCCTATAGCCTCCCTGCTCTGGGACTATTTCACCTACGGCTCTGTGGATCACTGTAGAAATGAGAATACCTTCCTCTCAGTTTCTTCTTTTTCAGCTGAAATGATTACTAACAACTACTTGGAATTTTAAACACAGAATTTCTTGGGAAATTCTACCCATACCAAATTCTTCCTGCTGTTGCCCCTCTGAAGTTCTCTTATTCTTTATCTGAATGTCCCAAATTTCCTAACAGTTTCCTCACAACTCCAAGCTTAACTCATCTTACCTGACGAATGTTAGCATATTTAGTGGAGGACTTTAGCCCACTCACATTTATTTTAACCACCTGTATATTTAGTCACGTTCCTGGCTTTTGATTTTAAATTCTCTTTTTCACAATTTCCTATTTGCGGTTGGTTCTCCCGAATTTCCGACTTATACTGGAGGACCAGGTGTTCCTTTTCTTCCCCTCTACAGCAGGGACACTTTTCTCTGTTATGGGCCAGCTAATACATATTTTAGATTCTGTAGGCCACATGGTCTCTGTCACAACTCCTCAATACTGATGTCATGGTATGGAAGCAGCCAAAGACAATACAAAATGAATGACCATGGCTGTGTTTCAATAAAACTTTGTTTACAAAACAAGCAGTAGGCCAGATTTGACCTGTGGCCATAATTTCCTAACCCTTCTCGAGGATTAGAAGTTTCATATCCTTCATTTTTTAAAAAAAATTGTACTTATTGACTTTTGAGAGAGAGAGAGAGAGAATGAATCATTCATTCATTGGTTGATTCTTATATGTGTCCTGACCAGGATTAAACCTGAAACCTTGGCAACTAACCAACTGAGCTATCCAACCAGGGCACATCTTTCTTTTTTAACAAACATACCTTTCATTAATAGAATACACATTCAGCCCTAGCTGGTTTGGCTCAGTGGATAGAGTGTTGGCCTGTGGAGGGTCCAAAGTTCGATTCCAGTAAAGGGCATATGCCAGGATTGTGGGCTCTATCCCCAGTAGAGAGCATGCAGGAGGCAACCGATCAATGATCCTCATCATTGATGTTTCTATCTCTCTTTCCTTTTCCCTTCCTCTCTGAAATCAATAAAAATATATTTTTAAAAACTGTTAAAAAATAGAATACACATTCAACTTTTAAGACAGATAATCTGAACAGTAGGACTTAAACAAAATAATAATTTTTCTGATCATGTATAAGCAGTCAGCAGCTGCTTTGGCAACACCATGGTATCAGGACCCAGAATCCTATCTAATTGATTCTCATCACTAAGGTGTCACCTGTACCTACCTCCTCAACCACATTTCAGCCTGTGAAGAGGGGGAAGGAGAACCGAAGGGCATGCCCCTTCTCTTTAAGGACACACCTGGAAGATGCACATATCACTTTCCCAAGTCCCTTTTATCAGAAGTTTGTCATAGGTTACACCTGGGTTATAAGGTAGCCTGAGATATGTAGACAAACTGGGAGGCCATGTACCCAACTTCAAATCTTATGACTAAGAAGATGGGGAGGACGGTTATTGGCAATCTCTGAGACAACTAAAACTTTGATTTTCTGATTTGCTTCAAAGATTAATTAGAAGCTATAACCCCTCATCCAATCAAAACAAAACCTTTCACACATATGTATTTCACACATTTAAAATCCAGTTATGTTTTTACTGTTGTCATCTCCCTAGATTCGTGTTCTTCTAACTCCCATAGAGTTTCTGGTGGACTCCATACCCTTATTTAATAGATGTGACTGTTTTACCAATGATCATTTTCTAAGATCTGACCTCCAAACTTTCAAGACAATTAGTCTGTATTTTTCCTTTTTTTCCCCTTTTTTTTCATAGAGAAAGAACAAGCAGCACCTGGGGAAAGACCTGGGTTTCATGACTGTAATCTACACAAGAGTTTTCTGTGTAGGGGTGGACAACATGAAATGAGGTATCTGTCATGTGGTATGACACTGAGTGAAGGAACAACCCTCCACAGATAACATGACAGTGAATTAATTCCCTGCTGTTATAACTGTTCTGAGAACCTCAGTCATCAGCCCCCTTTATGAATAATTTTCCATTCGTATATATGGGTATTTGACAGTGTGTTTGCATTCACATAAGGAAGAAAAGCCAAAATTATTTGGCTTGCAATCAACAACTGCCTCTATTTTTGTTTTGCAGTGCTCTCATTCAGTGCATTTTAATACGTTTTTAACAATGCATGAATTTGAGTCAGAGGAACTGGAGGAAAAGCTGGGATGACACACATGTATTACAGGATATAAAGGGATGAGACGTCATCTATTGTTTGCCATGCCAACAACCCTTAAATTAGTGCCCTTTCTCCTTCAGAACTGAATTGTTCTCATTACAGCGGCTGGGCACAAGTAGGTTGGCATAATTTGGTGTTTTCTTTTAACAAGTTTTAAATCTGAAGTCATGCTTGAGTTAATCTCCAAGTTCTATCTCACCCAGATTTTATCAGCTTTAGTTAGAGTTCTGGTTTTGGAAGGCTTCTTCCATACATCCCATTAGATGTTTATAGTTCATTGTGTGGAGATAGATCTTGACGGGAGCAAAGATAGACAGGAAATGCAATATTGTTTTCTTTAAAGGCTAGACTATCTCTTTTTCTGAATACTATCCTCCTGCTCTTTGGCCAATGATGTTAACCCAACAGTGAAACAGACTAACATTTAAAAGCTTTGAAGTATATGAATTTTTTAATAAGTGAAAAAGCAATTTGGACTCCCTCATTTAAGTCTTATGGTGTAGTCCCTATATCAGAGGCAAATAAGTATATTTAAGTTACCTGCAGTTTTGCTGAATCTGGAGTCTGAATTTTAAGTTGCCCAAACTGAAAAACTGCCATCTGGGACTCCATAACTAATTTCTTCATGTTAAAATGGAAATTGAAATCTATTCTATGGACAAACCCTTGTTAGGTTTTGCATTGCAGATAGATGTAAAGCAAATAACTCCATATTAATTTTGGGAGATCCCTGAACCACTGAAATAACACAAATATAGATGCCTCAGACCAAGATATTTTCATTCCGTTTAGAAATAGGAATTGGATATGTCTTTAGCAAGACTGTGTCTTTGCAGGAAAATGTCTTTTTTTCTAAATATGTGTTTGAACTGTACTGAATGTGTCCTAAAAGGGTAGTTATTAAAGACTGAATAACCTAGACTTTGGTTAATATGTTGCCCATTAATTACTGTGATTGCCTTGCAGTAGAAGGTGTGGGGTATCAGACCACATTGAGTTTTCCACCTGTCAGTCAGACTGGATTGAAAAAAAGAGAGGCAGGCTTTGGATTGAGGGAAGGAGATCTCTCTCTCTCTCTCTCTCTCTCTCTCTTGCTGTGAGAGTTGGAAACTAAGCTCTTGGGAGAAAGAACATGGGATGTGCTATTTGCGGGCACAAGCAGGTGCTTGCATGTAGTGACAAATCAGGAGAAATAACCTGTGTGGGACTTCTGTGAAGGGACATGGTCCATGGGTTCTACTTAACTTATTTAGCCCAGAATTTCCCAAACGTATTCAAATAAGGAACCCCTATGTTCTATAACACTTTTTAATATGCCATAGAATACTTTTTGGAAGAAGACGCTAGAAAAAATGGGATTAGCCACACTTCCTCTTAGCATGAATTGGAATCACCCAGATGACTTGTTGGAACACAAAGTGCTGGCCCATTCCCAAAGTTTCAGTAGGTCTGGGGTGGCCCTGGAAGATTTGCATTTATAACAAGTTCCAGGCTGCATGCTGGTGCCGGAATCACACTTATACAACGAATCACAAATTAAAATAATTTTTTTTCTTTCTCTTTCTGGAGTAACACAAATCAGAGCAAGTAGTCATTAAAATAAAGGCCAGATATGAAAAGCTCACAGCTAACATCATACTTGATGGTGAAAAACTGCAAGCTTTTCCTCTAAGATCAGGAACAAGGCAAGGATGCCCATTCTTGACATTTCTATTCAATACAGTACTGGAAGTCCTAGCCAGAGCAATTAGGTAAGAAAAAGAAAAGACATCCAAATCAGAAAGGAAGTAAATGTGTCCCTGTTTACAGACCAATTCAGTAAACTTACAGGATACAAAATCAATATGCAAAATACAATTGTGTTTTTATATAATAACAACAAAAAATCTGAAAAGGAAATTAAGAAAAAATCTCATTTACAATAGTACCAAAAAGAAAAAAACATTTATAAATAAATTTAGCCAAAGAGGTGAAAGACATGTATACTGAAACTATAGAACATTGATGAAAGAAATGAAAGACACAAATGCTGAGAAAGCCTGTATTCATGAATTGGAATGTCCATGCTATTCAAAGCAAGTTACAAATTCATTGCAATTCCTATCAAAATGCCATTGGCATTTTTTACAGAAATAGAAAAAAACAATTCTACATCTCATATGGAACCACAAAAAGCCATAAATAGCCAAATAAATCTTGAGAAAGAACAAAGCCAAAGCCATCACACTTCCTGACTTCAAAATATACATTCAAATTGACCATCTATATATATAAAAGCTCAGCGACCAAACAGTAGAACGACTGGTCGACCAGTCGCTATGCTGTGCACTGACCACCAGGGGGCAGATGCTCAATGCAGGAGCTATCCCCTGGTGGTCAGTGCGCTCCTGTAGTGGGAGCACCGCTCAGCTGACTGGGGTGAATGGCACTTCCACAGCAGGGAGGTTCCCCGCAGGCCATGCCCCCCACCAGTGCACAAATCCTGTGCACCGGGCCTCTAGTAATAAAATAAAATAAAAAAACATACTTGCATGAAGACAGACATATAGATCAATAGAACAGAATAGGAATAAATCTAAACATATATGGTCAACTGAACTTCAACAAGGGAGCCAAGAATACACAATGAGGAAAGGATAATCTCTTCAATAACTCACGCTGAGAAAACTGTATATCCACCTCCAAAATAATGAAATAGGGCTCAACTCAAATGGGATAAAGATTTAAATCTAAGATCTGAAACTGTAAAGCTCCTAGAGGAAAACAGGGGGGAATTTCATGACATCGGTCTGTGCAACCATGGATATGACCCCAACAGCACAGCAACAAGACCAAAAATAAACAAGTGGGATTCCATCAAACTGAAAATCTTCTGCACAGCCAATAAAACAATCAACAGAGTGAAAAGACAATGTGTGGAGTGGGAGAAAATATTTATAAACCATATACTAGTATCTGATGAAGGGTTCATCTCCAAAATATATGAAGAACTAGTGGCCGGGTGCATGAAATTTGTGCACGGGGAAGGGGGTTTCCCTCAGTCCGGGCTGCACCCTCTCCAATCTGGGACCCCTCAGGGGATGTCCGACTGCTGGTTTAGGCCCGATCCCCAAAAACTGGAAGTTGGACATCCCTCTCACAATCCAGAACCACTGGCTCTAAACTGCGCACCTGCCAGCCTGCCTGATCGCCCTTAACCACTCTGTCTGCTGGCCTGATTGCTCCCAACTGCCCCCCTGCCGAACTGATCACCCCTAACTGCCCCCCCATTGCTGGCCTGATCGCCCCCAACTGCCCTCCTTGCCAGCCTGCTCGCCCCCAACTGCCCAGGCCCTGCTGGCCTGCTTGCTCCCAACTGCCCCCACTGCCGGCCTGCTCATCTCCAACTGCCACCTCCTGCCAGCATGATCGACCTCAACTGCCCCCTGTGCCAGCCTGCTCACCCCCAACAGCCCCCCTGCCAGTCTGATTGCCTACAACTGCCCCCCATTGCAGTCCTGATTGCCCCCAACTGCCCCCCTTGCTGACCTGATCACCCCTAACTGCTCCCCCGCCGGCCTGGTCACCCCTAACAACCCCCCACTGCCAGCCAGGTTGCCCCCAACTGCCCCCTTCCTGCTGGCCTGATCGCTCCTAACTGCCCCACCACTGGCCTGGTCACCCCTTACTGCCCCTCCTGCCCGCCTAGTTGCACCATGGCTTTGTCCAGAAGAACGTCCAGAAGGTCTCCTGGAAGGTCTCCCAGTCTAATTAGCGTATTACCCCTTTATTAGTATAGATAGAAGCCTGGTGCACAGGTGGGGGCCAGCTGGTTTGCCCTGAAGGGTGTCCTGGATCAGGGGGGGGGTTCCCTTTGGGTGTGGGGCAGCCTGAACAAGGGGCCTGTGGTGGTTTTCAGGCCGGCCATGCCCCCATTGGGGTGGAGGTTCCCACTGGGGATGGTGCCGGGCTGGGCGAGGGGCTGGGGCAGTTTGTAGGCCAGCCACGCCCCCATGGGGTGAGGGTCCCCACTGGGGGGTTGTGGCCAGCCTGGGTGAGGGGCTGAGGGCGGTTTTCAGGCTGGCCACACCCCTTTCTGGGTGGGGGTCCCTGCTAGGGTGCCTGGCCAGCCTGGGTGAGGGGCTGATTGCTGTTTGCAGGCTGGCCACGCCCCCCAGTGGGGACCTTCACCCCGATGGTGGCGTGGTCAGCCTGCGTGAGGGGCTGAGGGCTGTTTGCAGGCCCCTCTCTCAGTGGCTGGATGGGCAACTCAAGCCTCCCACGTGCTCAGGTCAGCTCTGTGGCTGCAGCCCACAGGCCCCTCCTTTGGCGGCCATCCCAGGCCGGCGGGAAGCTGGGCTTCCTCTGTCGCCGGGGGTGACCCAAGCCTCCACCCGCTCTGGCTGGCTCCGTGGCCACCGCCATCTTTGTCCTGCTAATTTGCATATTCCCTCCTGATTGGCTGTGGGGTGTCGTGGAGGTGTGGTCAATTTACATATTTGTCTATTATTAGTGTAGATTCCTATAACTCAATAGCAGAAAAACCTAAAAAAAAAACCTAAATAAAAACAAAAAAACAACAACACCTGAATACCCCCATTTAAAAAATGGGTGAAGGACTTGAATAGACATTTCTCCAAAGAAAACATATAAATGGCCAACAGGTATATGAAAAAATGCTTAATATCATTAGTCATCAGGAAAATGTAACAGTGAGATATCACCTCATATCTGTTAGGGTGGTTATTATCAAAATAACAAAAGACAACAAGTGTGGAAAAATTTAAACCCTTATACACTATTGGTGGGAATACAAAATGGTGTAGCCACTATGGAAAACAGTATGAAGACTACTCAAAAAATTAAAAATAAAGTTACCATATAATCCAGCAATCCTACTTCTGGGAATTTATCCTAAAGAATTGAATGAAATCAGAATCTTGACGATATATTAGCACTTTTATGCTCATTGTAGTGCTATTCACAATAGCTGAGATATGGAAGCAACCTAAGTGTCCATCAACAGATGAAAGACTAAAGAAAATGTGATATATACATACAAATGGAATGTTATGCTACCTTAAAAAATAAGAGATTCTACAATTTGTGACAATGTGGAGGAACCTTGAGGACATTATGCTAAGTGACATGCCAATCACAGGTGAAATACTGAGTGACTCTACTTACAATAAGTGTCTAAAATAGAATCAAAGAGTAGAATGGTGGTTGCCAGGGACTGGAGAGAAGGAGAAACAGGGAGTTGCTAAACAATATAGTCATTGAATTCACACCATGAGTAGGACATGAATAGAGTTTGTTCTACCCTGGAAACTCCAAGGCACACTGATGAAAATCCCATAGACAAAGCTTTAAAATACTCACCCTCAAGTATGCAAGGTAATTTTAAAAAATTAATAAGCATCCTATATAGTACAGCCTAATATGCAAATACTCCACTCGACCAGGAGTTCAACTGGGAGTTCGACCAGGGGGCCGGCAGCCACTGGTAACCTACCTGTGCACAAATTTCGTGCACTGGGCCTCTAGTCTATATATATAAAAGCCTAAGTAACCATTATGACCTGATGACTGGCCAGTAACTATGACGTGCACTGACCACCAGGGGGCAGATGCTCAACGCACGAGCTGCCCCCTGGTGGTCATTGAGCTCCCACAGCCAACCTCCTGTGGCTCGCCAACCTCCCACAGTGCCTCCCCTCACCCCGACTGGCCAGCCCCGATTGGCGCCGATCGCCGGCCATGCCAAAGGACCCCACCTGTGCGCGAATTCCTGTTTATTATATTATCCATGCGTCCTGGCTATTTTGACCATTTTACAACTTAAGTGTCTTTTTTTGTTTTTTGTTTCTAAAATGTTTTTTAAAATTAATTTTTGGAGAGGGAGAGAAAGAAACAGTGATGTGAAAGCTAAATATCCACTGGCTGCCTCCTGCATGCCCCCTACTGGAGATTGAGCCTGAAACCCAGGCATGTGCCCTAACCAGGAATTGAACTAGCAACCTTTTGATGCATGGGACACTGCTCAACCAACTGAGTCACACTAGCCAGGGCAACGTAAGTGTGTTTTTGTTTCAAGTATAAAATAATTGAAAATAGTTTTACTCATTAATATCAGCTATTGTAAATTCTCGGCAATCTTGCCACCTTTAGAGCCATGTGGGCATGCTGGTTTATGTTATCACGGCAGTTCGACATCTAGTCAATTAAATCTGAAGAAACCCAGTCAGTCATTAGGCAATTTGGAATGTAAAACAATAAACAACCGGTTTTGTTGATTGCTTTGGCTGAATTGATTAAATGCCTCAGAGAAATAGAGGAAACACTTCAGTATGACAGCTTTACATTTCTGCTTTCCAGTAATTACAGTCTCTGTTGAGCCAAGACTTCCAAAGGGAAAACAGAAAATTTCTGAATTGGTGTCTCATTTACAATATATTATTATCTTCATTATATTTACCTGAAACAGAGAATTAGCAAAACCAAAACCAAAGTAGAGCAGAAGAGATGAGCTGCCTGTCCCCAGCCAGAGTTCATCTACAGAAGTTAAATATGCACACAGTAACTATTTCTGTCTCTGTGAGGCAATTATTAGCCCACAAATTCAAATGTGCTTCACTCCAAGTTGCTTTAGGGTGGCATTGCCTCTTGGCACATCTGCCTGCTATGATGAACTTTAAGAAAATGTCAAGGTCACTCATTCTATGTTTCAAAGACTTAGGGAACATTTCATCTATCCATCTTCTTATAATATGCATCTTAATGACTGTGGCAGCCCTGCACTTGTACTGCTCAGATATCCACTGTGATAAGCAGAATTGACTAAGGTGCTGGTAGCTGCCCCTCTGAAGGTACCACTGCATTTGCACCAAGGTCACAATTCCCATAGGTTGCTCCCAGCCAATGACTGAGCATGATGCAGATACAAATGTGGTCCTACTCCTGTGCAGCACGAGACTCTTTCAATGGGTAACTTGACTTGAGGACTCCCCACTGCCTTGGCTGAACCTCTCTTGAAACTGCACTGCAGTCTGAGACCATTACTGCCCAACCTTCCTTCCCTCTGCTTCCAAGGGATCAGACCTTTGTTTCCCTCCGAGGACTCTTTCTGCCTACTCCTGCCTGCTCCCCCTTTATCCTTCACAGCTGTTACCCTCTCTTGCACATCTAATCCCATCTTGGCATCTGCTTCTTGGAGGACCCAAACTCATAATGACTATTATTTTTATACTACCTCACACAGAAAAATCAAGATAATCTGTGGTTTATGAATGAATTTTAAATAATGGGGAAAAAATAATGCTGGACCTAGAATAAAAAAACAAACACCTGAAAGTTTTCTTGTCAGGGTCACAAATTAACTATAATCTGGCTTCTCCTGATAGACACCCTCTATTATTAAAAGACTGATGTAGAGATATTGAACACCATATTTTATATAAAATATATAGGTTTTTATTATATAAAATATATAGGTTTTTAAGCATCATAATACACTTTAGATAATCTTATTTCTGCTTAGAAGTTTTTCCTATTGGAAAATCATTATGAAAAGTATAGAACATTATTTTTAAAAAACCCATCTAGTTCTAGCATCCAAAGATACTATGATAACCACAGTTGCCATTTTAGTATGTTTTGTCTGTATTTTTTAATATATTTTTATTGACTTCAGAGGGGAAGGGAGAGGGAGAGAGAAAGAGAGAAACATCAATGATGAGAGAGAATCATTGATTGGCTGCCTCCTGCATGTCCCCTACAGTGATCAAGCCCACAACCCAGGCATCTGCCCTTAACCAGAATTGAACCCAGGACCCTTCAGTCTATAGGCCAACACTCTATCAACTGAGCCAAACCATCTATAAAAAAAAATATATACACACACACACATATACACACATACATACACACACACACACACACACACACACACAGGTGAAATACTATAGACATAAATTTAGTATCCTGCTTTCCCCCCACGGTATTAATTTTTATAGAACACTTTCAATGGCTACACAATATTTTATTGTGCATTATCCTATCATTCCATTATCCTCTTATTTACTTAACTATTCTCTTATTCTTGGAATTCAGGTAATTTCTAGTTTTCTAATTATAGGCTATTAAAGAGAGTCTATAATGAATATCTTGTTCATAAAACTTTAGTCTGCATTTTGGGATTTTCTTCCCTTTATATAGAACCCTAGACGTCCATCCTGGCTTCCTGATAAGCCTGCAGCTTGAGAGAATCAACAGGCTTACTCCCCACATGCACATAGCATGTTAAAAGGATATAGGCCTGGCCGTAAGAAGACTCACTATCCCAACTAGCCAGCTGTCCTACACAAACAAGTCTCTTTACCTCGGAGTCCACAAGTATAAAATTAGGGAGCTGATTTAGATTATCCTTACCATTCCACTCATGCTTAAGATTCCTAAACTCTTATTTAGTGGACCTTGCTCCTATCTAGTGACATAATTTTCCCTATGCCTTTAGGGCTGTACAGACACAAAGGAATACCACTGGTAATGGATCCTGGGACATTATTATATTAGTATTTTTATAGCACAGAGAACAATCAATATTATATAGGAATATGGTTGGTCCTGCAATTCTCCTCTAACTCATATACCTTGTTGACTGTGTGTTTTTAAATTACTTTTGGTTTCTAAGTATTAGAAGTACATCATAGCTATGTGAACCTGCTCACTGAGGCTTCTAATATTAACCCAAAGTAAAATATTGTTAGGTATTAAAATACCACATTTAAAATGTTTTATTTGTGTTTCCTGAATTTACATCTGGCTCAATCTTCATATAAGGACTGTTTTAAGTGTTTCCCCTGTGCATGACCTTGTGCTAGGAACTGGTTCACAAAGATGTTCTGTTTGATGCTGCAGAATATCTCATTGAAAAACCACAACACTGAGGACAAAAGAGCATCTAAACAACCCGTCTGAATCTCAGTGCCTGGCAGTGAGGAGGGTCTCTCGCCGGAGGTCAGGGAAGGAGGGCTGTGAGGAATTCTGGGTTTGAGGAGGCTGGAACCGGTACAATGTTGTGCTCCTCAGAGAGAAGATGCGTGAATGAAGGAAATGGGATTCCGGAAGCTTTTCATATGAAGTGGCAAGGCTTAGGATCTGCCAGAAAGAGAACATTTAAAGATCTGGATCTAAATCGGAAAAGATTTTTTTCCTGATAAAGGTGGAAACAGAACCATTTAATGTTTTACAGATTGAAAATAAGCCAGAGGCAGAATAAACAGGAATGCTAATAACTTAAGAAAGGCAAGTCTTAGCATATGGCAGTGAGTCCAGTGGGAGTCAGTGTGGAGACCAGCAGCTGATCCAAGTTACTCACTTGGTAGGAGTTTGTGATGTGGGGGGATTAAAATTTGCAGAGAATGGAGGAAATGGCCAGGAATACTGAGGAGATGGTAGCCTCTGAAAACTCTGTCCACAAATTGTTGGGATTCCTGCCAGGAAGTTCTTGAAGGGGAAAAAGTGGACATGAGGCCAGACATCTAGAAGAACCTGTCACAGTTTGAGGCACAGGCTCAGGAACATGAATGTGTTTAAGTCTCGAGAGTGGGAATAGCTCCAGAGGACCATGCCCCAGAGTCTAGTGATTCTGCCTACGGATGAGTCACCCCCTCTGAGAACCTTGTACCTACTTTAGTGGTTCTCCTTCAGCCCTTCACCTAATGGGTCTGCCCCCACCCCCAATTCCATCCCCACCACTTCTCTCCTCAAGCTTTGGAGTCCCTCCTCCCCTTCTGGCATCCAATGCTAGCATCTCAAGACTCCTCCATTCCCTCCTCATCCAGCTGTACCTCCCCCTGGGTCACTTCACCTGCCCTTCATCTTGATCCAGCCTACTTTTCCTCACCAGATGCTACAGTGAGGCCTCCACCAGATATTTACACGAAAGCCTTGGCTACCATGGCCACCAAGATTTGGGCATCTGCCCTCTATGGGAATGAGACTGAATTGAAGAGATCATGAAGTGAGACCAAGCGATTTCCAATAATTCCATTTCCAAAGCCATATTGGGAGTCAGTGCAGCGGATGATAGTGACTCAATTGAGATGCTGCTCACAGCCATTCCTGTTATCAAACAGTCTCGAGCTGTCAATGGTGAGTGTTGCTGTGTCCTCATCTTCTCTTTTACCAGCTGTCTTCATGGCACTGAAGCCAAGTGCTACAATATGGCTTGCCAGCGGAAGCTTTTCAAAAAAATGACATCTGTCCCAGGAGAGGTCACCTAGATGGTCTCCTAGCCAGGATGCACTGGGACCTGCTTCATAATGAAGTTCAGCATGATAACTATTTCCAAGAAAGGAACCAAGAGCATGACAGACACCGGAATAGAGGAGCCCGCGCTGCTGAGGAAGGAGTCTGGTTGGAAGCAAATGATTTTTAATGGACTTGCATCACCTCACCTTCATCAGGACTAAAGGACAGAGGCTGCTCCTCCCTTCCCCTTCTTACAGATCCATAACCCCCTTTAGACACCCAGGGAATACCCTCCTGCATCCCTGCCAACCTCACACATCCTATTTGCCAGTGGAAAGAACCTATCAGACAGGATGTAAGGAAAAGAAAGGGCTGATTAGGTTAAAACTGAAAATACATCTTTTTAATGAGCAAGACTAACATATCATGACCAGCAACATTCTATCACAATTGGGCGATAAAGCCATTTGGAAAGTAGCAAGTACTATAAAGTAAGTGGGGAAGAAAGTGTTCATCATGGGAAGAGCTTCTGAAATGGAAGGGAAAGCTTTGTTTTTTGACTTGACCTGGATAGTAGTTACATTTATAAAAACTCATGTGTATAAAAATAAGTGTTTATAAACGCAAATTTTCTATGTCATTATTGTATTTTCCAATAAAAATTATTTTAAAAGAGAGAATGATACTAAACGACACAATCACTAAATATAATATGTGGACCTTATTTGATCCTGATTTGAACAAACCAGTTACAAAATATTTGTGAAGTAATTAGAAAAATGAGAACACTGGCTAGATCTTTGATGACATTTAGGAATTATTGGTTAATTTTAGATGTGACAATGCTACTGTGTGTTTTATAGAAAGAATCCTTAATATTTAAAGATACGGACTGAAATAATTTTAGATAGTGGTTGAGATTACTTTAAAATAACCCAGGTAGGGTAGGAATGGCAGCTAGGAGTATAACTGAAACAAACTGATAATTGGTGAGACTAGTTGCACAGAACATGGGCGTTCGTTATACTATACTTCTGTGCATGTTTGAACATTGGCGTAGTAGCAAATTTCTTTTAGTGACATGACTGAGATGAGTAGTCCATAAGCAAAAGAAAGATGGGCCCATAAGTTCTGTACGTGGATTGCTCACGCAGCTTCCTTTCTCAGTCAACTCTCTGAAGTTTCTGCCTGCGTGGGACAACTGTCCAAGTAAACCAAAACTTTAGGGCCAAGTGTCCAGTTAAAATACCAAGTCCCCGAATACCAAGTATCCCCAGGCTCCTTTCAGATCAGACTGGGAAAACAAAACTCCTCTCAGGAGCGCTAGAGACCGGGAAGCGCAAGCTAACCTGCAGGCCATGTACTGTCCAGGGGCCGGCGCCCAGGTTGGCACACCTGATAGGACAGAACTGCCCATTCCATTCTGCAGGGTTTCGGGTCCAGACTCACACGCTGTCTCTGAACTGCCCCCCACACTTGAACAGCTGTTCAGGCTCGAGTTAGTGCCCAACTAAAACATAATCATACCGGCTGTTTTTTGAGGCCTCGCTGCCTCAATGTTGTCATGCTGGCATCAGCACCAAATGCCAAATTGAGAAGAAAATGTTTCCATGACTGTGCTGCCGATTTTAAAAATAACATATCTGATGAGCCAGCTGCGATTAGACAAAAAAAACACATTAATAATCATTTCTGCAGTTTATTTTATCCTAAATAGTTCTCAAACATTACTCTATCTTTTCAAAACTGTAATACAGATATCCTGTTTGATAGGGTCTATCTTAAACAAGACACCTAGGAGATCACTGTTTTTATCAAAAGGTAGGAGAAATCATTTACCCTAGTCAAATGGGAAGACCTAAAATCAATTATTATTTTGACAGAATCACATACATTTGATAAGCCAGTGTTGTCAGTTCATGGAGATACAGTCATTTGTCTCCCTGGAACTTGAAAATAAGAGAAATCAAGATTGACTTGAGCACTAAACCATGCAATGAATATCTAGTGACCAGACTGAGAATGCAAACCTGCTTAGAGACCAAGCAGCTGTCAGGTGAGCAAGACTGAACTATGAAAGAATGAATATATTATGATACCAAAAGAATGTGTACATCGCCCGGCCGGTGTTGCTCAGTGGTTAAGCATCGACCTATGAACCAGAAGATCACGGTTTGATTCCCTGTCAGGGCACATGCCTGGGTTGTGGGCTCATTCCCCAGTAGAAGGCATGCAGGAGGCAGCTGATCAATGATTCTCTTGCATCATTGATGTTTCTATTTCTCTCTTCCTCTCCCTCTCTCTCTGAAATAAATAAAAAAAAACCATATCTTTTAAAAAAAGAATGAGCCGAAACCGGTTTGGCTCAGTGGATAGAGCGTCGGCCTGCGGACTGAAAGGTCTCAGGTTCGATTCCGGTCAAGGGCATGTACCTGGGTTTCGGGCACATTCCCGGTGGGGGATGTGCAGGAGGCGGCTGATCGATGTTTCTCGCTCATCGATGTTTCTGACTCTCTATCTCTCTCCCTTCCTCTCTGTAAAAAATCAATAAAATATATTTAAAAAAATAAAAAATAAAAAATAAAAAAAGAATGTGTTCATCAAAGGTGTGTGGGAGGGGATGATGTTGGCCCATCATAGAAATATAGGAAAATGAGTCTCACTAAGGCAAGTGTCGGCTGTGTGTGTCTATTACAAACTGGAGTGTTGGACATCTGACCTGGGTCACAGATTGCTTTGTATGGCTCCTACAGGTTTTAATTTTAATATTCAAATATTAAACATTTTCTTAAAAGATTTTATGTAAGGTTCTTCATTTATTAATTTTCTTGAAAACCCCCACATTCTCACATGGCAACAATCAGCTAGCACTGTGTAAGAGCTGTCCCTTACAAACAGCTGCCCAGCTGTCCACAGCACCCACCAGGCACCTTCACTCAGCTCTCTTACTTGCCTGGCCCCTGGAGGCATCTGTGTTGGCCACCCCCAGATTAATACCTGCAGCTAAACAGTTGGTCTCACTTCCTGTGTTCTGAGTCCATGATCATCACACATTCTTTGGGTGCCAACTTGACTTTTGTTGTTAGTCGTCTATAGAGAGGGAATGAGCTGGTCATGTCAATGTGAGGACTCCTACCCATGTGGCAGTTTTATGTTTCATGGCACAGTATGAAACTGGCATTTTATTTTGCACATCAGTCTCCAGTCAGTCAGCCCTGGAGAGATGGATCCACTCTTGGTCTAACAATAAAACTGAGGGTCCGTCCGTCTTCAAGGCTGAGGGTCAAAACCCTGTTGCTTGCCAAACTCACAGTGGCATGCTCCCTGGTACAGTGACTTAGGACTGAACTACCCAGTGTCACCACATGGGATCCTCCACAGAGAGAACATTTTCTAATTTTCATTTTATATTTGGAAGTACTTACTGTTTTAATTTTACGTTACAAAACACATTGTTTTACATTATACTTTTGTAGTTGGGTGTGATGTGCGTGTGTGTGTGTGTGTGTGTGTGTGTGCGCGCGCGCGCGCAAAATCCAAAGAAAGGAGATTAGGTTGGTGGGAGAGCATACAAAATGAAAGTTTTGGTTAAAAAATAAAATGATCTTGGCCTTCCTGGCACTACTTCTTACAGAGTGCTGAGTGTATCCTTGCAGTTGCTTTAATCTTTCTATTAGTATCACGGTTCATGACTGTTTATTAATTGTGAAAGAATTATTGCTTTTTCTAACTCTCAAACCTCATCTTCTCTACTTTGTTAATGTCATTGCCTCCGCAGTCACCCACTAGCCTCCTTACTTTGTAATTTAGAAAATGTCCACCTACATATTGCACCTCAATTGTGTCATCTGCCAAAAAGCATGATGATTGGGAAAGAAAATCTTAAAAACACTTCCTACACATTCACATATTGCTTTACACCATGGGCACTTGGGAGTCCCACTGTGCCTGGGAGAACTTTAGAACGATTCATACAGGAAGCAACTTGGGAAAGATGAACTCTCAAGTTTTCTCTTCAGCATGGGTGTTATAACGCTGACTCACGTAGACACTGAAATATTTAAGATCCCCCAACTCTTTCTCCATTTCAGCTATAAACATAGACATATCATTCATTCATTCATTCAAAAAGTGGTTTTGCAGATGATCAGAGGTACACCTGAAGCCCATAGAAAGCAGTTTTCCTAAACTTAGTATTAATGATCATAATAATAATGGTGATAAAATAAAACAGACAAGATTTTTGCTTTTGCAACCACATATCTGACTTCAATTGTTTTGCTTTCTGCACTACAGATAGAACTGTTAAGCAGCTTCAAAGAATTTCCAGAAAGTGCCATGTAGATCTATACTTATGAGTTGCGTTTTCCTCCTGTAAAGAGGAATCCTTAAGAAATATTTCTCAATACTGCTTCCAAATAATTTTAAAAACACACTAGACCAGTGGTTCTCAACCTTCTGGCCCTTGAAATACAGTTCCTCATATTGTGACCCAACCATAAAATTATTTTCGTTGCTACTTCATAACTGTAATCTTGCTACTGTTATGAATCGTAATGTAAATATCTGATATGCAGGATGGTCTTAGGTGACCCCTGTGAAAGGGTCGTTCGACCGCCAAAGGGGTCGCGACCCACAGGTTGAGAACCGCTGCACTAGACTGTCAGAAACTCATTTTCTGTTTCTGTCCCCACCTATATTATTCCTGTATCAGCATCATTTATAGTTTAAGCATCTTAAAATGATGATGTTTTTGAAATCACATATGCATTTGGTTAATAAATCAGGAGCACATGAACGGATCTTAACTGAGCCCCTAAAATAGATGTGCTTGACTGAAAACTTGTTCCTTCTCTTGTAAACTCTGTCAGCAACAAGCCAAGGAACTTAAGCTTGACAAATAGTGTTTTGGAAGCTATGTGAGATTATGTGTTGTTAAAACTGTTAACTTTTAAATAACAACTGTACTATTTTATAGTGACAAAATAATGATTCTGTGAATGTCATATGGGAACCCTGCAATTTATTTAAAAACTTTCTTAGCAATCTACAGGTAAGCTTAGAGGTCTGACAGCCAGTGAGGACATTTGATGGCCTCACAGGGTGGGTTTAATATGGTATCCTATATAATAAAAGCCTAATATGCAAATAGACCAAACGGCGGAACAACCGGTGGAACAACCAGTCGCTATGATGCACACTGACTACCAGGGGGCAGACACTCAATGCAGGAGCTGCCCCCAGCCCCCAGGCCCCAGGCCAGCCAAGGCAGATGCCAGGGGGACCCCCTGATTGTCCTGTCAGTCGCCCCACAGATGGGCCCTGATTGCTAGCCAGGCCTAGGGATCCCACCTGTGCCTGTGCACAAATTTCGTGCACCGGGCCTCTAGTTTTATTACAAAGGCCCAGTGCACGAAATCTTTGCACAGGTAGGGTCCCTAGCAGCTGCCGGCTGCCGGCCAGGGCCTTCCTTCGTTCCACGCTGCCCCCTGGTGGTCAGCGCACGTTATAGTGAGCGATCAAACTCTTGGTTGGTCAAACTTCCAAGGGGGCACTTTGCATATTAGGCTTGTCCCAAGTAGCACGCAATTCCTAAGCAACCACAGAATGACTGGCTGGAAGGTAGCATCCTTACTTACCTGTACTACTCAAAGCCATTACCAAGCTGCTCTACACTTGAAGTAAGAAGGCAACTGACTCCCCTGCCTGGATGTACTTTGCAAAGCAAGGACTGCAGTGAGTCTATTCCATTTCAAAACTAGGCTCTAAGGATCTTCATGACCTTGGCCAGTTTCCATAACCTGACTCTACATTTTTATCCATAAAATTAATACATCTAATCTATAAGAATAGAATAGAAATACCTATCCACAAGAATATAAGGCCATTGTAAGGGTACAATGAGATGGCATGCTCAGCAGTGTGCCCAGGGGACAGTAAGCACTCAGTGAGTGAGAGGGTTTTATGTTACCCTCCCCACACACCATCTGCGGCTGCTGGAAGCAAAGGAACAGAGCTGCTCCTGCCTGGCTTTGTTTTACCTCCCAGATGTGGTTGCCACAGCTGAACAGCAGCAGCTTCTGGTTTCTTTCTAGAGGAAGGAAGTTATATGTTAGCAACATAATGCGTCTAAGTCCCCTTACTGATGTTGGTGAGATGCCAAGAAAGAAAGATGGTTTTCCTGAGGAGGGTTGACTGAGGGGATACAAATATGTATCCACTTCTGTGTGGCAGTGCATGCCCGCTGCCCCAGGAACAACCAGTCGCTATGATGCACACTGACTACCAGGGGGCAGACACTCAATGCAGGAGCTGCCCCCAGCCCCCAGGCCCCAGGCCAGCCAAGGCAGATGCCAGGGGGACCCCCTGATTGTCCTGTCAGTCGCCCCACAGATGGGCCCTGATTGCTAGCCAGGCCTAGGGATCCCACCTGTGCCTGTGCACAAATTTCGTGCACCGGGCCTCTAGTTTTATTACAAAGGCCCAGTGCACGAAATCTTTGCACAGGTAGGGTCCCTAGCAGCTGCCGGCTGCCGGCCAGGGCCTTCCTTCGTTCCACGCTGCCCCCTGGTGGTCAGCGCACGTTATAGTGAGCGATCAAACTCTTGGTTGGTCAAACTTCCAAGGGGGCACTTTGCATATTAGGCTTGTCCCAAGTAGCACGCAATTCCTAAGCAACCACAGAATGACTGGCTGGAAGGTAGCATCCTTACTTACCTGTACTACTCAAAGCCATTACCAAGCTGCTCTACACTTGAAGTAAGAAGGCAACTGACTCCCCTGCCCGGATGTACTTTGCAAAGCAAGGACTGCAGTGAGTCTATTCCATTTCAGAACCTCGGGCTTCAAAACTAGGCTCTAAGGATCTTCATGACCTTGGCCAGTTTCCATAACCTAACTCTACATTTTTATCCATAAAATTAATACATCTAATCTATAAGAATAGAATAGAAATACCTATCCACAAGAATATAAGGCCATTGTAAGGGTACAATGAGATGGCATGCTCAGCAGTGTGCCCAGGGGACAGTAAGCACTCAGTGAGTGAGAGGGTTTTATGTTACCCTCCCCACACACCATCTGCGGCTGCTGGAAGCAAAGGAACAGAGCTGCTCCTGCCTGGCTTTGTTTTACCTCCCAGATGTGGTTGCCACAGCTGAACAGCAGCAGCTTCTGGTTTCTTTCTAGAGGAAGGAAGTTATATGTTAGCAACATAATGCGTGTAAGTCCCCTTACTGATGTTGGTGAGATGCCAAGAAAGAAAGATGGTTTTCCTGAGGAGGGTTGACTGAGGGGATACAAATATGTATCCACTTCTGTGTGGCAGTGCATGCCCGCTGCCCCAGGATAATTTAGAATGCTGCTTGGCCTCAGAGGAAACACAGGGGAAAGCTATTTTTCTCATTAGGAATGGGATTTCACTCCCCGCACCCCCATGGGTATTTTCCAACTGAAGTCTTGGCTTAAATATCTTAAATATCACCTTCTCAATGAGGTGTCCTCTGACGACCATGTTAAAGTTAAATCCACCTCCCCGTTTTGATTCTCCCTCCTTAATGTTGCTTTCTTCCTTTGCTCCACAAATCTCGAGGAAACTATTGTTTTCAAATGTATTACATCTACTGCTTATCATCTGTCTCTGCCAGCTAGAATGTAATCTTTTGGGGGACAGGAGTCTTTGTTTTGTGCCTGGAACAATTGATCACTTACTGAATGAACGAAGAAATAAATAGATTTGTTCATATTTGCTTGTATATACACAGAGAAACTCTGGCACGCTTGTGGAAAAAATAAGAACAGTTGTTACTTGGACAGGGAAAGTGGGAGGAAAAGGTGATCTCTATGAATTGGGGACAGGGGTAGGAGGGAGATTTCACTTTTTTATCTTTGTATAAAAACACATGAATAATTTTATACATATCAAGCATCACTGTTTCTAAACTTACTTGCCATTTCTGACTTCCTTCTCTTGACTTTCCCTAAAGAGACCGCTCTCCTTTCTCTTTACCTGCATACCCCAATTTCTCTGTCAAGCCTCAAAACAGCAAGTTTTCTTCCTGCTATATATACGTGTGTATCTGTACACACCTTTTCGGTGTAAATGGATGTTGTAAGAAAAGTGTTAAATTGAGCTCCAATTTAAAAACGGAGATATCTCACTCAAACACAGAATGTAACCAAAAGTCTTTACTGAAGAGCAAAAGCTTACTGAACAAAAGCAGCAAAAGAAAAGTTGAATCCAAAGAAGAAGGCCAAC
Organism: Myotis brandtii; assembly: GCF_000412655.1. Classification (NCBI taxonomy): domain Eukaryota; kingdom Metazoa; phylum Chordata; class Mammalia; order Chiroptera; family Vespertilionidae; genus Myotis; species Myotis brandtii. Next base: position 1,715,798 of record NW_005359590.1, read on the forward strand.
CAGGAAGAGCAATGGTGACTTTAGAGGGTTTGATAAACTGATGGTCCGTGATGGCAACTGCTCCGCCTGCATCAGCCCCCACTCCAGGGGTCACGTGATGGAAGGTCCATCGTGTAGCAGGAGAAGGGGCCGCTGGGCTGGGAACAGGTGCTCTGGGATGCTCCCTGCCGAGCGTTTCCCTGAAGCCAGGATATGTGCTTTGGGGCCGCACCCTCCACCACCCTGATCAAAGGACTCATGAGTGTTAAAGTATCTGAAGTAAACACCTCAGAGAGACTGAGAGAACACAGACAAGCAGATTGCAACCTGGTGTGAAGAAAAGAGAAGGGGCCCATGAGTTGGGATGTGTTTAACATTATGAATTCATGTACACAGGCACCAGAGGAAGCAACATGATCCAAAGTCAAGACAAAGCCAAGAGCCTTGCCTTCCAATCTCCTGTGTGTTGGCACATAAGTCAAATTTAAAAGCATAGATGCTTTATTCTTCCCTTCCAGCTTCTTTTTCACCTCCCTCGCATGTTTGCCAGCCAGTTTTACGCAAGTGAATTATTATTCTATCCACATTCCTCTAGGAAGGAAAGAATAAACTCAATCTATCTTCATTTCTCTCCTCTTACAAAGAAGATGAGACAGTGATAACATCAGTCTTTTAACTCACTGGATTTTGCTTGTAAGGATTTCATGAATATTCATTAACACACCTTGATAAGCAATGCAAAAATATGAGGCACAGCAAAATGATAAAGGCCATAAATTACAAATTTGTAAAACCTTATTATGCAGAAAACCAATTTCTTGTTACTCCGTTAACTGCTGATCATCCCTAGACCCAGAGCCTTTTGTGTACTCCTATGAAAGGAATTATTTTAATTATAAGGATTTACCACTAATTTTCCACAAAATCACTTACCTTTATAAAACAAAATAGTAAGGGAACAGGAATCCAGCATTGAAAATTGTCAGTCACATACTACAATGACCTGTAAATGTCTTATATTAAAACAGTCTAAAATGAATCTTAAAATCGACTTGTTAGGTGTATTGTATTTCATCCACTAACTTAGAAAATCATATTACTGTAATTGGAAATTGAAGCCAACATTTCCTAAATTGTTGCTAGATATTTCTTGGTGTTGGCTGTTGCTTCTATCCTGAAACATAATGACACCACCCCATTGAGACCCTGCCCCCAAACAAGACTGTCATATGACACCAGAGCAGCAAGTAATTGCACATCTTTCAATTCTTTGCTTTCCCTACTTACTCACCACCATGACTGTAGTTAGTTTTCCACTGTAGGAGTCACACAAAGAAAAATAAGCAGATCCCATCACCCCATCACGCCTCCAGGTGACATAAGCACCCAACCCCAAGGGAGCAACCCACATCCTCTGAAAAGCACCTACAGGCAGAGGCTTCAGACCCCAAATAACAACTCGGCTCTGAGCAGCAAAAAGGAGACACAATTCTGCTTATGATATTCAGAATCCGTTCATTATGGGTGTCAGACTCCGACACTGGGCTTTCCTAGAGCACGAACCCGAAATCACGCTTCAGCAGTCAAGCGCTGGAGGAAGAGCCCAGACAGCGCCACAAGCTCCAGCAGTTGCCATGGCAGCAGCAACAGGACTAGGAAAGGTTTCCAGAAGCAGGTCTGTGACTAGGGTGTACAATACAGTCACATGCCGTCTGTGTTTAACACACGCCGCATGAAGACAGACACCGTCTGTTTCCCGACTCCCTCCGTCAGTTTGCACTGAGATTATTTGGTGAAATTCTGGAGAGGCAAGTGTAATGCATTCTCTGACCTGGCTCTTCAGGTTAGTCTGCAACAAAGAAGGTCCGGCCTTCCTTCCCCGCCTGGGCAGCAAACGCAGCACTAGCCAATCGCTGACCTAAGTTTAGCCCGGCTGGCTGGCTAGAATTTCCGGTTATACTGTAACATTTGCCAGTGTCTAACTGCAGAGTGATTGATCTAATACCAAAACTCATTCAATCACTGTAGTATTAATTGGAAATATTAAGGGCTAATACATGGATTAGGGGAATGTTCTTTGAATCTGAATTCATTTCAGAAAAAGCAACAAGAAGATATTTTTTCCCCTTTATTTCTAAGTAATTTGCAGAGGAAAACCAGGCTCTGATTGTAGAGATCAACTCTTTCCCGGGACAAGAGGCCAGATCCTTAGATGTGGGTTCATTCTCTAGATACATTTTATCCTTTTCCTACCCGAGGGGGACCAAGTTACTATTTTTTTTATTGTGGCAAAATAGACATAACTAAAAATGTACCATTTCAACCATTTTTAAGTGTATAATTCAATGGTACGATGGAATTAAATACATTCACAATGTTGTGTAACCATCACCACTATCTATTTCCAGAACTTTTTCATCATCCCAAACAGAAACTCTAACCATTAAACCATAAGTCCCCATTACTCCTCCCCTCCACCCGTGGAAACCACTATTCTACTTTCTGTCTCAATAGATATGGCTATTCTTGGCACCTCATGTATAAGTAGAATCATATAATACATATCCTTTTATGTCTGGCTTCTTTCACTTAGTATGTTTTCAAGGTTCATTCATGTATCGAAATTTCCTTTTTAAGACTGAATAATCTACACTAATAAAAGAGAAACATGGTAATTAGCGTACAACCGCTACCCTTCCCATTGGCTAATCAGCATATCCTTATGCAAATTAACTGTCAGCCAAGATGGCGGCCGGCAGCCATGCACTGAAGCG
>NW_005359590.1:1719870-1732671 GCF_000412655.1 Myotis brandtii
GGGGCGGCGCCCCAACTCCCCAATCGGCCCTGCTCTGAGCCCCACCAGGGGCTGCACCTAGGGATTGGGCCTGCCCTCTGCCACCCGGGAGCAGGCCTAAGCCAGCAGGTCGTTATCTCCCGAGGGGTCCCAGACTGCGAGAGGGCACAGGCTGGGCTGGGGGGCCCCCCCTCCCCCCCCCCCCGAGTGCACAAATTTTTGTGCACCAGGCCTCTAGTATATAATAATTATCATTATATTATAATTACATACAATATAAATACATTGTGTGTATTTTTATTTATCCATTCCTCTGTTAATGGACATTTGGGTTGTTTCTACCTTCTGGCTATTCTGAACAGTGCTGTTATGAACATTGATGTCAAGTATCTAAGTCCCTACTTTCAATTCTTTCGGGTATATACCCAGAAGTGGAATTACCGGATCATATTCATAAACATACTCTATGTTTAACTTTTTGAGGACCCACCACACTGTTCCCCAGAGCAGCTGCACCATTTTACATTCCCATAAAGTTCCCCCTTTTACCTTTGAAAAGATATAACCTGTATCACTTTCCCAAATTTCATGGTGCTGGGGGAATATTGTCAATAGAACCAACCCTGTGAGTCAGTGTTGATACATTTTCCTGATGTCACACTGAAATCCTGATAACTTAAAACCGATAAACGTGTTGAATGCCTACTATGAGCTAGAGACGGGTAATAGAGATACAAAGAGGGCATAACTCAGGAAGCTAGACATTTAAATGAAAAAATGTAGTGAGATGAATCCACTAATAGAATGATATGCAAGGCAATAAAAAAACAAACAGGAAAAGCTTTGCAGAAGGGATGACTAAATTATGAATAATGAATTCATTTTGAATAATGAATTGTTTGCAAGGGGGGAGGAAGGAAAATAGCCTACATAGGAAATCAGTTCAAAGAAGTTCCAAGAGAAGAATAAGGCAATGTTTACTTGCTTCTATAAAGCCAGTAGGAGAGCAAGAGCAAGAGTTAACAACAAGCAGTCCACCTAATGTAATGTAACATACTCATGGGTGTGACATCTCATCACCCTCGCCATATTCTGTTGGTCACAAGTCTCACTCACCCTCTAAGGGAGAGGATTATACAGGGCATGGACACCAGAAAACAGGGACCATTGCAGAACACTGTAGGGGCTGTCCACCACCTGGGTACACACATTCAGTACTGTCATATCCCGGAAATATCCATCAAGAGGTTCCTCCCCAACGTCAGAGTACTGACTTCCCATGTCACCGGTGGCATGCTGGTGACATGGTTTTACCCACAGGTACTGCCTATAAGTATTGAAGAATGCAAGATTTATTAGTTTTCAATTTGTGTGTTTTATGAAAGCTCCACATCATTATGGAAACGTTCCAAATAGTACTGATAAGTAAAAGCACAAAGGACAGATTCCCTATCTCCTTTCCCATTCACAAACCCCCAGAACCGCTGCTCAGAAGTAGTTTTTGGAAATAGTTTGTGGATAGTGCAAGCTACCAAGACTAATACTGTTTCAGGAAAACAAAAGCACCATCTGTCAAAGAGAAAATAGCAGTTGTCCTGGGCAAGGTCAGCTATTGAGTGTCCTGAGGTACCCACAGTGAAGATCAAAGGGTAAGAGACTCATTACGGAGGCAAGAGGGGAGGCAGGGCAGCTGCAGAGGCAGCCTCCATTCTGCCATGTGGGGCTGGGGCTTAGAGAGTAAAAGTTCAGTGGTAGGTTAGGGAGAGGTTAAAACCAAAAGGTTAACTATAAAATAAGAGAATTAAAAATTAAAAGGAGTGAAATAAAAAAATACATAGAAATAAAACCAAGAGATTATTGGGAGTGAAGAAGAAAAATATTAACATGAAAAGAGTATCAAGTATTAAAGTAAATAGAGGTCAAAAGTTAAAAGAAACATTTAAAATTAAAGTCAAAACAAAGAATTATAAAAGTTAGGCTTTTTTTTTAATGGGTGGAGATATGAACTGACAGTTTACAAGAAACACAGATGGTCTATATATATGGAAAACATTATAGCTTAGTCTCCCTTTTAACCAAAAAATCTATATATATAAAAGCCTAATATGCAAACTGTCCCCTCCGGAGTTCAACCAATCAGGAGTTCGATTGCTTGCTATGACGTGTGTTGACCACCAGGGAGCAGCGCAGAACAAAGGAAGGCTGCTGCTAGAGACCCTACTCATACACGAATTTTGTGCACTGGGCCTCTAGTTAATAATAAAAATCACAAGATACTCTTTCTAGTATAGATTACAAAAGGTTTAAAAGTTTGATAACATGAGGGAAACAGTCTCATACACTGCTAGTAGGAATATACATTTCTGTGGCCTGTTTAGATGGCAATTTGACAATATCTATAATAATTTATAAAGTTGCTTGAATTAATTCCATTTTTAATAATGTATCATAAGTATATTTGCTTGGTTTATATGTATAAATATACCATTTACCTTTATAAACAAGATAGATTGATATGGAGATTCATAGATAGATCATCACTGATTGAGATAGAGAAATGATATAACAACCTACATGTCTATCAATTGGGAACTGGTAATATAAATGATTATATCTCCATTAAATATGGCTTATTCCCACTAAATAGCTTTCTCCCACCTGAAATGAGCTTCCCTTCATTCTCCTCCTACTGGAAGACTTCTCAGGTTATTCCATATCTTAATGATGATTTAGATTTATAACCCACCATATCAATTTTCACCCATTTTAACTTCAGGGTAGCTGAAGTCCCAATCAGTGGCTTTCTTGGTCATTGCATTAATGGTCCCGATCAGTGTCCTCGGTATGCGTGCTCTCTGCCTTGTAACTCTGTAGTTCTGGCCCAATTTGAATCTGGGCTTGGCCATATGACCCGTTTAGACCAATAGGAAAATAGTAAACTTGACATATAAACACGCAGAGGCTTGAAAAAGAGTTGCTGCTGGACTCCTCTTGTTACAACAACAACAAACCAACATGACTAGGCTAACCTGTTGAGGATGAGATCTGGGAGTGAAGTCCAGTCATCCCAGCTGAAGCCATCATAGACCAGCAAACTGCCAGCTAATTGTCAAGCCCCAGCTAAAATTAAAGCGTCAGCCAAATCAAGTGAAGATCAGCAAAACACCCATCAACATGTAGATTCATGAGAAATTATACATACGTGGTGGTTGTTTTAAACTACTATATTTTGGAGTTGCTTGTAATAGAGGAATAGCTAACTGATATATCTGCCAATTTGCCTTTTCCAAAAATATGTATATATTCCCAAGCTACTTGGGTATATTAATTAGCACTCACCATCTTTAAAAAATTTTTAAAATGCAATCTATCCATTAAGTTCAGGATACTCTATCATCCTTATGGTGGTTTAAGGAACATAGATTTTTTTTATTTTTTTATTTTTTTTAGAATTTAGTTGTCTCTTTTATCCTTCTTAAATCAATCGCCATTAATTTTTTTTGAAACCAAGCTACATTATCTTCAATGATGTGGCAATTAAAAGGATGTTGATTATGAGCAAAGGAGAGAAAAGTCTTCGGAGAGGATTTCCTGAAGTCACCACTTTAGAGGTTTCTTTTTTCTCTTATCCTATTTTAGTTTCAGCAGTGGCTCAGGGCCTCAGTTAACACAGGACTGATTTCAAATACAGGAGAAAGATGTGTATGCCCAAACGACCACCCATGGTAAGGGGGAAAAAAATCAGGAGCCTTTCAGATCGAGATGAATTTGATCTTGAAAAAACATAAAGCATTTATTACACTGATATATAACACACATCGATATTTAACATGCTATCCTTACTTTTATACTTTTAAAGGCCTATGAAAGGTATTACAAAAAAAGATGTAAATATTAACATTTTAAATCCTTAACTTTTAAACCTGTCAGCTTTTCTGTCTGTTCTGCTTTTTCTAGAATCTCTGTCTTTTCCTTGCATCCTATTTTTTAAAAAATAGTCTTCAATTTTCCGACGCAAAGGAGGATTGATTAGGACCCCCATTACTGCTTCAGGTGCCCATTCTGGGAAGATGCAGTGCTTCTTCAAAAATCCTTTCCAAACAAGCTCTCAAGTGGATTACTCTCCCTTTTTGTAATGCAAAACAAATTGTACCATTAGTCATTTAACACAACAAAAAAATGGCTTTGTGAAAACCACAGAGCCATTTGGTTTGAAAAACTAAAGGATAAATCACATTTACCTAATGGATGGAACTTGAACATTTCTCCATATGTTATTCCTAAAATTGATATGGCAGAAGTTGCCAAGAGGGAGCGATAAACAGTGTCTCTAAAGAAAGAAAAATGGTTCTTGAGTCCTCATTAAACATATTCTTGTTTTAAAGTGTGATTCTGTTTCCACCAAGAAACTGAAATTTTCACTTAGACCTTTGTCTACAATTAAACAGCTTTAAGAAAGCTGTTTTCAAAACAACTATCCCCAAAGCCAGCTTATGGAAAAGCAACATTCCCAAGTTACATTTTATGATTCTTAGGTTACCAATGAATGGCTGTATGCCCTTTTTGTACCCAACAAAGCAACAAAAAGATGCCCACATCTTCATCATTTGTTTTCTCAGATAGTAGACCTTGGCACTGAGCGTCATTGGTTAAACAGGAAACTGGAATCCTCCAGAGCAAGTTCAAACTGCTTTCTCCAAGTGCGGTCTGGGTCTCCTAAGGTCATTGCCCATATTCAAAGTGGACCCTCATTACTCCTGGCAATGTACAGCAATGGAGAGCCCTCTAAGAAGCTGAAAAGTCTATTCATTTTATACAATATCATTTGCTATTTGGCAATGGTTTCCCCAAAAATTAATTTAAAAAGCTATAATGCAGTGGTTCTCAACCTTCTTGCCCTTTAAAGACAGTTCCTCATGTTGTGACCCAAATATAAAATTATTTTCGTTGCTACTTCACAACTGTAATGTTGCTACTGTTATGAATCGTAATGTAAATATCTGATATGCAGGATGGTCTTAGGCAACCCCTGTGAAAGGGTCGTTCGACTGCCAAAGGGGTCGCGACCCACAGGTTGAGAACCGCTGTTGGCAGCCAAAAATAACTCTTATTCAATGCAAGATGCCGCTACTAAATAAATAAATATATATGCATATATTGCTCACTAGTCTCTTTTGTTTTCATTTTAAAGTAGTTTATTCGTACCTGTCTGGACAGATCATGGAAAGAGTATTGTTTCTTTCATAATAAAATCAGATTCATGTTGTGTGTTTTTTGGAAAATGTCCTCTCCTAGGTCCACTAAAGAGAGATGTGATTCAAAGAGAGGGCAATATAAACTAATTTAGAAGTCATCATAAGCCAAGTGCTTTACCTATGTTATTTTATTTAGTCTTCACAGCCACAATATAACTTAAGTGTTTTATCTGTTTTGTAGTTAAGGAAATTAAGACTCTTTAATTAGGGCCCCACCCCATATCAAAGAAACAGAATTTCCGGAGGATGAGGCCCAGAAATCAGGATTTTAAAAAGATTCCCAGGTGGTTCTAATGTGCAGCCAAGGTTGAGAACCACTGCTTTAATAGATGAGATAACTTCCCCAAGACCACATATGGAGTCAGAGTTTGATCCCACATGGATTTGACTCCAAAAGCCAGAGATCTACACATTTCTTATTACCCAGTCAGATTTTAATAAAACCCATTGGAATGACATTTATAAGAAGCCACCAGGATTAGTCTAATTTAATTTCTGGATCTAGAATTATGTTCTCCTCTTTTTTTGTGTTAATCTTCACCTGAGGATATTTTTACATTGATTTTTAGAGAGAGTGGGGCTGGGGCGGGGGGAGGAGGGGAGAGAAACATTGATGTGAGAGAGACATTGATTGGTAACTTCCTGCATAAGACCTGAGTAGGGCCAGGGATGGAGTCTGCAACAGAGGTAAATGCCCTTGACCAGAATTGAACCCGAGACCCTTTGGTCCATGGGCCAGTGCTCTATCCACTGAGCCAAACCGGCTGGAGCTTCTCCTCTTGTTTTATTAAATCTATGACTCACTTATATTTGACCCTTCTTAGTTGTCCAAACGTAAGCAATACAATTAAACTATAGTACCCTATTACAAAAACCGAAACATCTGTGACTTACAGGCAAGAGAGGCAAGCTCTTTGCAAGCATCATGGTTTAAATTCCTGGCTCTGTCATCAAACAGGTTTATCGTTCAAATCCTCAGGGGGTCATCTGAGGACTAAATAGAATCATATATGCAAGCATCTGATAGGTGTACAATAAGCAGTAACTTAACTTGTCAAAAAGCTGAGCTTATTCCCACCCCCATCAGACAGGCCTTGGAAGAGGAGAAAGGTAATAAAAGGCGAAGGTAGGGGATGAGAGAAATGGCGAAGGGCCTTAGGGCCATGGACCAAAAGCAGCTGAGCACCCAGAGACCAAACCTTCCACTTTACAAAGTCAAGGGCTGTGGCTTTTAATTAAATCTGCGACTTGGTAATGCTTTCTTCTCCTGTTAAAGAAACTTCAGTTCCCCCTTGAGAGGGAAACAATCAAGCCTGGCAGATCACAAGCAGCTCTGTGATGACAACAATGCTCAGGCATCAAGCCTGTCGACAGAACAAGCTGACAAGTTCATGCCCTCTGTGTACGATGGCGAATTCCCAAACGTGTTTTGCCACCTTCAAGTGTGGATAGATGTATGTGGAAGAAAATGACTTTACTGTAAATTAGATTTTTTGTGTGTTGCTCAGCAGCCCCTGCAGCATTGACAGGTGCAAGAGAGGGGGTGGAGGCAGGTTTGCAGAGCTAGCCACGATGCCTCCCCCAGCTGGGCGAGGTGGGTGATCAGCAGGACGTGCCGTTTCAGTTCCTGCCCGCATGTGTGCCATCGGGATGTGAGTGACAAGTGCTTCTTGGAAGAAGGCCTCCTAGCAAACTCACTCCACCTCCATCTCTCATCTGAATACTGTTCTGAATCCTGTATCTGTAATAAATTATCTTCACATTGGCCTCTGAGGTGGGCACTATATCATCCCCATTTTACAAGTGGGGAAACAGAGACACAGAGCAGTTAAGTAACTTGGCCATTGCCATACTTGCAAGTGGCTGGGCCATATTTTGAACCTAAGGAGGAGGATTCTGGAGACCACATTACATAAAGAACCTTGTATTTGAGAAGCTAACGATGCCAGGATTTAATCCTGGCTCACCATCACCGCACAGCAAAGGCTACATTCATGGAGTGCTTACAGTAGTCCCAGCCCTGGGCTAAGCATCATCAATATATTTCTCATTTAATACAACACCCGCAGGAAGTGAATACTATTGTTATCCTTACAAATGAGTTAACTCAGGCTTGGAGTGGGTAGAAACTTGCCCAAGTTTACAAAACTAATAAGACTGGAGACAAAATTGAAAAAGCTATCTATCTGACCCCAGAGCCCATGGTCTTAACTACTATAGTGTCCTGCCTCTGATCCTGACTAGTTGTCTTGAATATTTGAGCTCTGTAAGCCTCGGTCTCCTCATCTGTGAAATGGGGATAATATTGATAACTAACAAAAGACCTATGAGAGGGTGAGACAAAGAAATGTATTTAAAGATGGTCCACAAACTATAATGTACTAAATAATCTTAGTTATCATTTATTTCTGATTTGTTCTAGATTTGCTCCTTAGCTCTTTCAAATACTTATAAAAACATTCCTCAACTAAAAGCAAGTTTCTCAAGGGTACAACAATGACTTCTCTGCTTTTAATTTCATCTCTTACAGAATTTGGGTATATAGTTAGGTACATAGTTAGGGCCTGATAAATGTTTCTTAAATAAACATAGGCATGTGGGACAGCAATACCAGAGGTTTTGCCTGGGGAGGAAGCTTGGTTAAGCCATTTGCAAAGGCTATTCAGGCTTTTAGTCAATAGTCCTATATATAATGATCATTAAATACAGATACATCTTTTACTTTAAAGCAATACACAAACTAAGTAAATCAACCTCAAATCAATGCCAGAAAAGACTAAAACCTTCACAGCTCTTCCAAAAGATCATGTGTCTAGAACAAACAGGAAATATGTGATTAGTGTATCAGGAGTAGTGGCAATAACTCCCCCTTCACTTGAATTTTCTAATGGTATTCTCTACTTTACAAAGATAAACTCTCTAAATAGTATTAATAAAGGTAGTTTGATCAGTGTGTGACCATGATGTTATCAATGCACACTTTCTAAAAGGCATGCTGTATGAAGGCTTGGGGTGGGTGGCAGGGACAGGCTAGAAGAGGTCTATGGGGTGATATGGGGGACATATGTAATACTTTCAACAATAAAGATGTTTAAAAATAAAATAAACAAATAAAAGACATGCTGTAATTCTCCAAGCAAATTAATTCAATCCTTCCAAAGCTGGAGATTTTGATGTTTATCGACTTAGCACATTTAGAGAGTAGAGGGGAGAAAAGAGAAGAAAGGGGGCAAATCACTTGCCTCTATCTCCCCACCAAGTGGTTCTGTGCTGGAGAACCCCAGACAATCCCTGCGGCATGGCCATGTCTTTAGTCTTGAACGAGGTAATGGCGAATGAGCCTTTTCCCTTCCAACATGACAAGTTCCCTATAGGGCAGGGTCCTTGCATTTGCTGCTCTCCCTGTCCCCAGATTCCTCCATAGCTGCTTCTTTTTCATCTTTCAGGATTTCTTTTTGCATCTCTAGCTATTAGCCCCACCCCACTCAGTCCCACCCAATAACCCTATTTAAGCATCTCCACAACATTTATCTGGGCCTGAAATTATCTTGTGTTTCTTGTCTATCTCCCTTAACTTGAGCTCCTTGAGGGCTGGGAACTCTGCTACATTCTCAAATGCTTGGCACAGAGCAGGTGCTTCTACCTCCCCCGCATCCCATCTCCAAGCCAGAAAGGCTGTATCAAGGGCACATGTAAGGAAGTGGTGCTCCCTGGTCCTTGGTGGTACCCTGCAGTCTCATGGCGAGTGGAGTATCTCAGCTCTGCCTCTGGCAGTCTCAGCTCAAATCTTAATCCACACACTTGGTATATTGAGAGCTTGTTTGGAGGTTCTAGCAGGGGAGCGCAGCTACTCGTATACCCTTGACCGAAGACCGGGGTCCTCTCCTCGGGGGGGAAGGTCGTCCTCTTCGACCGAGCGTGCAGCTTCGGGAGGGACGCACATGGATCGGTGAGGGAGGAGGGGGACACCCGCCTAGCCAGCCAGATCAGCCGAATCAACCCTGGCGATCAATGGGGTGACAGATGTCGCAGCCAGATCGCCTTCACATCCAACACTTGGTATATTGTTGCCAGGAGTCTACATCATGACTGCCAGGGTTCAAATTGCTGCTCTGGCTCTTCCTAGCTGGGTGATCTTGGGCTAGTTATTTAACTCCTCTAGGCCTGTTTCTTTAGTCTTACAATGGGGATATGTAGCACCTATCCTGCAGAGTTGTGAAGATTCACTGACATAATGAAAGTACCAGGCTGAGCCCAGTGCCCGTCACAAGGTATGATCTCAATAAATTGTTGTTCTGCATTTATTAATGGTGCAAGAAAATGTGCACATGTGCCACTAGTCCCTCTCCCGTGGTAGACCTCACTAATTGATGATACCATTCTTTCTTTAAAACAAATAGCCTCACAACCTTCACAACACCACCCTCACCTAGACAGTCACTACCAATAAATCAATCGGAATCGGGCAAACTAAAATCTATTAGCTCTTCCTAATTCAGAGCTCTCAACAGGCTGTCAAGCAGGACTATTAACATTGAGCCTGGTGTCCAAGAGTAAATTGGTAGTTAATTTTGCCTCTGGATAAGTGGCAAATTCAGCAGTAGATATCCATGGACAAACTCACTAGCATGGGAGAAGAGGAGGTGGTGGGAGAAGATGCTCTTGATAGATGAGAGTAGAGGGGAAGGCCCTACATCCTCCCCTTAGATTTGGCTCCCAAGAGATTATAAAGATCAAGGCTATTAGAAGGCAGGTGGTGGAACAGCTCTGATGGAAATTGGGAGTTCACCAGGAAAAATCATCCCTCATGATTCATTTGAATTATTATTAAACATTCCAAACACCTCCTAACAATTTCTGGATTCTAGTCAATATCATCATGGGTCTAAAATTTTAATGATATTTTTAAATGACAAAGAATAGCAGATTATTACTAATTGGTAAGGGGAGGGGACTATTTTAGAAGTGCTAACAGGATTGGTTAAGGAGCTTTCCCAAGAGCTCAGGAGCCTGCCAGATTGGATGGATACAAGGAAACTTTCAGACCAAAAATCTGAAGTTAAATGAAGTAATTGAGGTGGGGCTTAGTCAATATTATTGATATCCTTATAAGAGCTGATTGGAACGGAGATAGGCACAGAGGAAGCATCAGGTGAGGGCAACGGCAGAAGAGGGTCATCTACAAACCAAGCAGAGAGGCCTCAGGAGGAACCAACTCTACTGACATTGATCTTTGACTTCCTGCCTCCAGAACTATGAGGAAATAAATTGCTCTTAAGCCACCCAGTCTGTGGTATTTTGTTATGGCAACCTGAGCAGACTAATACAAATAGCTTTGGAATCAGTCAAATTTATGTTAGAATCTCAACTCTTCCATTCAGTAACTGTAAAGCTTCTGGCTGTTAACTCTCTGAGCTTTTTTTTTTTTTCTCAACAATAAACAGAGATGACATAATAGTCTCAATTACCATACATTTTCATCAGAAGCTACAGGTGTGATCTTGGTCTCCAAAATGCAGACAAGAATTGTAGAAAAATATAAGCAAAGTCCATCTTGCAAGAAAAGAGACAGAGAAGAGTCAGCACCAACAAATGAAATAAATTTTAAACTTATAGAACTATGATTGATCATGGTTAAATAAATAGTTTATTAAACCATTAATACTAATAAGGAAGCAGCTTGTTTCTAATTAATTTTCTGAGAAAGCCTCTTAAATGTAGGTTCTCAAATAAATGTCTTCACTTGGGGAACAGATATCTAATAATTATGGTTTCAGGTCAGGCACATTAAGATTTAAGTTAACACTCTGAATTTTAACATTTAAATTATTTTTAGTATAACTGGTTTCTCTAGCAATCAAAATTCCAGCTGATATCTTTTCTCCTACCTCAAATTTTACACAATGGGTATGAAACATCACAAACCTGTTTACCCACAGGCATCTACATAGTCCATATAAATATGTTATGTTGACTTGCATCCCAACAGGAAGCAAGAACAGAGCTACTTTGAACCTCTGGGTTCTGGGATTTTTAGAAGTGAGCACATTATTGCTGCTTTTCTAAATTGGTTGAAGAGCTCATCTGAGGATTTCGGATGAGTTCTTCAACCAATTTAGAAAAGCAGCAATAGAAAAGGAAGAAAAGCTGGAACACAGGAAGTAATACAGAAACATCTGGAACAGAATACAGAGGAACCAAAAGTATTTCAAGAAAATCAGAGGCACCCTGGCTTCACTCTAGAATCGTTCCCAAATAAGATTCAAAACAAGTGCCTTGGAGAGGTGCGAGAAGAACATTAGCAGTCATTGGAAGCTCAAGAGAACAGTAAACTCTGGCTTTTCAAAGACCGTCAGTTAGCAAGGAAGAGAGAGCAAGATTGGAAAGGAGAGAAGCAATGGCTGGCACCATTGATATGACTCTTCAATGTGACATTATGACAATGTTTGAAAACAACTTTGATTAAAACTCAGTTTTTTAATTAATGACATAAAAGATTAAGATGGATATGGCAAAATGATTGCTTTTAGACACCAAGACACCAATCTTAATGTTGTATTTTGACTGCTCTAAAATGATTAAACAATTTTCACTAGATTTCTTAATAGATATATGTTCATTTTTAATGACATAATTATAGGAAATTTTATAATACTGGGTTCCTAAAAACTAAATAAATTCCCAGATGTTATTCATTTTATAAATAATTATCTGCTATGTATTATAGGCCTTTTAGCAATGAAATTCCAAAAGAGATACTCCCTGCTTGTTTGAAAAGGAAGATTATATAAAGGTGCATCAAAAAAATAGTTCCTGTTCCGATTTTGTCGGGAGGGGGAAGATGGCGACCGGCACGAAGGTAGGGAGGGAGAGAGTGTGAGAGCTCGAGGGAGTGATAGAGGAGTGTGTGGTCGTGTGTGGTGTGAGTGTGTATGAGCTAGGGACAGTTACATTCTGCAGATCTTCTAAGGGGCTGCTAAACCGGGCAGTCTTAGACGGCGGAGGCCCGCTCCCAGCGCGGACGCTCCTGGGTGGCCAGCGTGGGCACAGAGACCACGCCATCTTGAGAAACAGAGCTGCTTGAGACTAGGATCCTGGCCTCAGCACCACCCAGTCTGGTCTCAGATGCAAACCAGGACCCTGCAGCCACTGGGGACAGAGACCTGCGACCTCGGCTACAGACCCAGGGACACCAAGAATCCAGACATCCCCGTAGCACATCTCTGTGAGTAACAGAGCCCATCCCCCTCCCCGCAGGCTCCTGGGCAGCGCCATAGTAACTGATAGATCCACCCCTTGCGCCGGGCCTCAATGCTGCTACAGGAACCTTAGCCTGGAAGTGCGCGAAAACCGGGAACTTGTCCCGCGCAGCACTGGCTACAGGAACTTTAGCCTGGGAGCTAACGCGTGAACACCAGGAACTTGTCCCGTGCAGCATGGGCCCCGGGACCCCTTTTCTCCGGGCAGGAGGCAGCACCAAGCACCAGTGACTTGACTGTGTTTCTTATCACCTGTGCCTGGGATCCCTAATTCCCTGTGCATTCACACTAAGAGCCAGTGACTCCAA
>NW_005359590.1:1734800-1769624 GCF_000412655.1 Myotis brandtii
GTCACAAGCAAAGTCTCCCCAAATTCAAGAAGATTGAAATCATACCAAGCATCTTCTCAGACCACAATGGCATAATATTAGAAATAAACTACAATAAAAACAATCCAAAAAACTCAAACACTTGGAAGCTGAATAGCATGCTATTAAATAATGATTATTGGGTTACTGAGATCAAAGAAGAAATTAAAAACACTCTGGAAACTAATGACAATAAAAGCACAACAATCCAAAATCTATGGGACACAATGAAAGCAGTCCTGAGCGGGAAGGTTATAGCACTACAGGCCTCCCTCAAAAAACAAGAAAAAATGATAGTAAATCATCTAACTCTACACACTTCACCCCCAACTAACATACTCTGTCTTTCAGGTTTCCAATTTCCATTCCTTTCCTCAGTGTCTTCTAACTTAACAAAAGTGGTAACCACAAAATTTAAAAGAAATTATGGTGTGCATGACTTCTGACTTTGAGTCATAAACTTTAGAGAAGAGCCCAGGGCAATATCTACTAAACACCTAAAGAAAAAGGATTCTGCAAGCAAGTTTAATTTTCTAGCAAACCATTTTCCTCTTAAAGGCAGGAAAAAATATTTTCAGACTTACAAAATGTAGAGAAATTCCCCAGGAAGACAGCTCCAGAGAACATTATAAGGAGCAATGGCATTGGAACTGTATTGGGAAGCTTAAGGAGAAAGTAGCTATGATTTCTAATAGGGACAGAGTAAGTGATATAAAGTCAGATTAACACTGTCATGTATAAAGTAGAATTCCAAAATACAAAATCAGAACGTGGTATTCTGACACCCTTTCTCCTTGTTCATACATACAAATTCAAGTGAATATATTTATACCGAGGGGTGTGTGGATTGTTTTGGTTGCTTTTTAACAAAAGAGAATCATAATATACACATTAGCCTGCAACTTTCTTTTTTTCATTTGACAGGATATTAGGCTAATCATATAGATCAGTATTTGTACATCTAGGTGTTTTTAAAAATGTGTGTGTGTGTGTGTGTGTGTGTGTGTGTGTGTGTGTGTGTGTGTAAAACACATAGTACTCATAAACTTAGTTTACATAAATGGGATATCCCATATGCTGGAAAAGTGGAATTGGTGCTTTTTAAAAATATATATTTTAATGATTTCAGATAGGAAGAGAAAGAGAGATAGAAACATCAATGATGAGAGAGAATCATTGATTGGCTGCCTCCTGCACATCCCACACTGGGTAACAAGCTGGCAACCCATGCATGTTCCCTGATGGGGAATCCAACCATGACCTCCTGATTCATAGGTTGATATTTAACCACTGAACCACAGTGGCCGGCCAGTGGCTGGGCAAATTGGTGCATTTTTAGTGACTTCCACACTCCCCTCCATCTCCACCTATAATCCATCTCTTCAAAGCCCCAGGTAACCATGGTTTACAAGTTGGTGTGCATGCTAAATAAGTTTCTCTGTGTTTGTATAATCATATGCATATTTATGTAGAGGTGCTTTGAGCAGGGTCATTTTTAACCTACCAAAACCAAAATCATCTTGTATACAATCCTGTGTATCTTCCTTTTCTAAAGCAGTAACACCTGATGGAAATCCCTCTAAATCAGATTCTAACCAACTCATTCTTCTGTAATGGCTTAATCATATCCCATGGTACACATGCAATATAATTTATTCAACCATACACTGTCAATGAACATTTTTGATTTGTTTTTTTCTCCTTTGGAGACAATATGAACCTCTCTCTATAAGTATTCTTTTACATATGAATGCTTTTTTAGCATATAGCTTCCTAGTAAAGGAATTGGTAAGCTGAAGTTTTTAATTTTATTAAATATTTATTGTTAAGTTTAATAGACATTTCCATACAGCTTACTTAGAATCTTTACTTACAATTAATTGACCATAGATATGTAAGTCTATTTCTAAACTGTATTCTATTTCATTGATATATATATATATATGTCTATCCTTAAGCCACTCACAAAACACGTTAATTGCTATAGCTTTATACTAAGTATTAAAATCAGTATAAATTTTTCAAGTAGGATCTTTTTCAAAATACTTTTGGCTGTTCTAGCTTCTTTGCATTTTCAAGTAGATTTTTAGAATCTGCTTGTCAATTTCTACACTGCCCCTCCCACCAACCAAAAAAAAAATTCCTTCTGAAAATTTTGATTGGAATTGCTTTGAATCTATAAATCAATATGGGGGAAATGTCCATCTTAACCATTGAGCCTGCCAATCTATGAACATGGCACATCTCACCATTTATTAAACCTGCCTTCAATTTCTCTGCAATGTTTTGTAATTGTCAGTGTTTAGATCTTAAACATACTTTAATTCAATTTCATGTTCATTGATGCTGTTGTGAATGGTACAGTGTTTAATATCAATTGCTAAATTGTGCATTGCTTGTAGAAAGAGATAACATTGATTTTTGTATATTCCACAAGTTTTCTTCACTCTGGCTGAAGGGAATATGAATGATTTCTGGCCCTATGTGTATAGGACTGTAATTCCTGAGAGAAAGCAAACAAAGAGGTGAGTCCTGCCTTCAGTCAGGCTTTCTACCCAACGGCAATTTCCAGACTGTGACCTGGGAAAGAGGAACCAAGCAAAGCCCACCAATCTGCCTGACTTGAGGAGACAGATATTGGATTTAGAGAAGGTCAAGGAAGCTAGAATTTGCAGAGAGGAAAGAACTAGACAATATTTCAGGTGTCTTGGGGATTTGCTTGGGTCTTTAACTGAACACAATGCGTGCATGTGTGGGATGGACCTCTCACAGGTTGGGCAATAACTTCTGAGGAAAGAGCAATTACTGGAATTGTAATACAAACAATTCTTCTTCCCCATCTTCAGCATGTTCTTTTTTCCCTCAGAGTTCAAAAATTGTATCTGTAGATGCCTAGGTCTTTTTTCATCCAAGTCATCTGTAATTCTAAAATCCTTTCAATCTGGCCCTGACCGGTTTGGCTCAGTGGATAGAGCGCTGGCCTGCGGACTGAAGGGTCCCAGGTTCGATTCCGGTCAAGGGCATGTGCCTTGGTTGCGGGCATATCCCCGGTGCGGGGTGTGCAGGAGGCAGCTGATCGATGTTTCTAGCTCTCTATCCTTCTCCCTTCCTCTCTGTGGAAAGTCAATAAAAATATTTTTTAAATAAATAAATAAATAAATAAAATCCTTTCAATCTGTAATCTCATCTCTCTCTTGGATTCAGGAAAATTATTGTTTCAATTGTGATTTTTCTTCCATCTGTACCTTTTTCTCCTTCTGGGATTCCTATTACTCATAAGTTGGGGCTCCTGGATTTATCCTCCAACTCTCTTACCCCGATACAAGACTCATTAAACCTCCATCTTCCAAGATTCTCCTGTCTAACTTTTCCAAAAGTATTAATAATATGTTACTTATAGTTGGAAATACTACAAAATTTGAATAAGGCCATCATCCAGTAGTACGAAATAAGCAAAACACTCTTAGTTTACTATGATAATTGCATAATTTAAAAAACAAAGGAATACCAACAATAAATAAATATGGAAATTATTAAAGGATGGCACAAATATAGCAAGTATAAAATTAAATGTTGATGGGCTAAATAACCCCATTAAAAGAAGTTTCCTCTGAATCTCTTTTGCAATAGAACATCATCCCCATCAATTTCCAAATAATGCAAAATTGTACAAAACACATCCAGCAATATCATTAATCACAAAGTAAATTCAGCACTTTTTAACTTTGTGTCAGAGAATCTTAAAGTGCCAGAGTCTAAAATCAGCTCCTTTCATTGATATTTCTCCCCCTACAACTAAAGATTGGTAACTCCAGGAGAGAATGAGGGGAGATGCTTTCTTCTCTGAGTGTCATTCTTTAGAATTAAAGAGACTGTTGTGTTAATAATTAAGCATTGTAGTCAAAAGCAAATAGGAAACCACCTAAAATTTTCATTGGTAAACTTTTGTCCTTTTAAAAATGAGAAAAGCTGCTAGGACATTTTAAATTTGTTCAACTCATTGCTAAAGAACCTCATGTGGGTGAATAGAAAACAATCAGGCACTTTACACAAACAGGTACATCTACACTCACCCCAGGAGTGATGAAATAACAATCCTTGTGCTTCAGAGCATGGCTGATCACCAGCTGGAAGAGAGAAGATTTTCCCTATAGTATTTTTATAATATCATCAATTATGCTCAGACTAGAGGCCTGGTGCATGAAATTCATGCCTGGGTATGGTCCCTAGGCCTGGCCTGTGATCAGGGCCATCTTCCCCAGCTGCCCGCAGCCGGCCAGGTCCCCCACCACCACCCACCCCGGTACCCCATTCACCATCGGGTGATCGATGCCTGACAGCTGGGGGCAGGAAATGAGAGGTCGGCTGTTCCCACCTGCTCACCAGCCCCACCCCTGCCGCAGTGGCAATCAGGCGATCGGAGCCTGCCGGCCGGGGAAAGAAACCAAGAGGTGGTCAGTGCGCCTCATAGTTACTGGTCCAGGGGTCGTTCTGGTTGTTCTGCCATTAGGGTCAATTTGCATATTACCCTTTTATTATATAGGATGCTTATTTCCCTTTAGACTCATTGGGGGACTTTAAAGTCCATTATGGCCAAATAGTGCAACAGGAAGGTAAAATCTTGAAAGATTTACAAAAATTTTTAAATAAATTAATTCAAGAAAAATAATAAACCCTCAGGGAAGGTAAGCAGAACAGCATAGAAGTGAACAAAGATCATTTTGGGGTATTTTATCACACCCAGAGCATGGCATAGAGTAGAACTCAGAATTTGTTGAATGAATGGATGAATGAACAAATGGATGAATGAACAAACTTACATGAGCCTGGGTTCAAATCCCAGTCTCACTGATATTGACATTGAGTACTTTGCTAATCCTCAGTTTACTCATCTTAAAAATGGGGATAAGTATGTCCACCTCTTCTTGTTATTACAGGATTGAAGTAGGTAATGTGTGTTAGTGAATAAATCCAGTGCCTAGTGCAGAGCGAACAATCAACAGATAACAGTCATTTAAGAGCTTTCCTGGAATTGACTTAGCTAATTCTTGACCAAATAGATCTCACAACTAAATCATCTCAATGTATTTCATAATAGATCTAATATATTTATATTGCCTTTATTATAAAACTGTATTCTATTGAGTCTTTGTGAAACCCATAGCATATTACAATACAGACATTCCCTACAACTATCCTTTATTTTGAACTAAGCATACATTTTCTGCTAATAAGCAGACCTCTTAGATCAGGGGTCCTCAAACTTTTTAAACAGGGGGCCAGTTCACTGTCCCTCAGACCGTTGGAGGGCCGGACTATAGTTTAAAAAAAACTATGAACAAATTCCTATGCACACTGCACATATCTTATTTTGAAGTAAAGAAACAAAACAGGAACAAATACAATATTTGTATTTGCATGTGGCCCGCGGGCCGTAGTTTGAGGACCCCTGTCTTAGATGGTGCCTCGTTTGGGCTGAGATAACAAAATACAATAGACTGAGGAGCTTATAAGCAACATAATTTTCTTTCTTCCAGTTCTGGAAGCTGGAAAATACAAAATCAAGGTGCTGGCAGTTTTGGTATCTGGTGAGGGCCTGCTTCCTCATATGGTGGAAGGAAGCAAGGGAGCTTTCTTGTGCCACTTTCATAAGAACACTAATCCCATTCGTGAAGGCTCTGCCCTCCTGACCTAATCACCTCCCAAAGGCCCCCACCTCCTAATACCATCATCTTGGGAGTTAGGATTTCAAGATATGAGTTTTGGGGAGACATAAACATTCGATCTATAGCAGATGGTATCCTGCGGTAAGTAAAGTTCAAACTCATAAAAAGAGTAACAGCTGCTCACCTTGAAATGTCCAAAGCCTGGGCTCAAGGCTATTACGACTTTTGGGCAAATGCATACAAAAGTCATGGAAAGGATTGTAAATTATGAGTGGTACTAACACCTCTAACAGTTTCTTAATAATTACCTTCTTGTTTTTAGCAATTCTCTTGGGACCCCTAAAATAGATGTATCCTATAGATACAGATGTTCCAAACCCACATGAAGAAATTCTATGTAAACAGAATACATAAGCTTTTGGATGCTCTGAAAGTCAGGTTAAAAATAAATCATATAGCATTTGTGGTCAGTGTAACTTTTTGTTGTTTATTTGTTTTGTTTTGTTTTGTTTTTGTTAATTCTCACCTGAGTATATTTTTTCTATTGTTTTTTCAGAGAGAGTGGAAGGAAGGGAGGGGAGAGAGAGAGGAAATTTCAATGTGAAAGAGACACAAAGATGTGTTGCCTCCCACAGGTGCCCCCACAGGGTCAGGAGGGAACCGGCAACCTAGGTATGTGCCTTTGACCAGGAATCAAACCCTCGACCCTTTGGTGTGCAGACCGAGGTTCTAACCACTGACGCAATGGCCAGGGCAGTGTAACTTTAAATAACAATAAAAACATTTTCCCCAAACAGTGATCAAGTGCTGTTTTCATTTATAAAAGTGTGGAAAGATAACCTAGTTTATTGGACTATTTCTCCAAGGGCAGGGTTATAAAAAGTTATTTTTTTTTTCTGGGCAGTAAAGTGGCTTTAAATGTAACTGCATATAATCAAATTATCTCATTTTTGGAAGATAGAAAATTGGAACATTTCTTAGAACTTAGGAAGAGTTTTTGTTATTTCATGAATCATTCACAAAAGGCAGCCATGTCACTATGTCATTTTACTCAAAGATTTTTCTTTCTTTTCTTAAAAAATATATTTTTATTAATTTCAGAGAGGAAGGGAGAGGGAGAGATAGAAACATCAATGATGAGAATCGCTGATCAGCTGCCTCCTACATGCCCCCTACTGGGGATCAAGCCTGCAACCTGGGCACGTGCCCTTGACCGGAATTGAACCCGAGATGCTTCAGCTGCAGGCCGAAGCTCTATCCACTGAGCAAACCAGCCAGGGCTTTTTTTTTTTCTTTTCTTTGTTCTCTATCATAAACTCACCAGTTCTGCAGGCAAGGCGCAGGACCAGATATCTCCAGCAATGTTTGGGGAGAGGAAGAAGGGTGCTTAATATATGAGGACTAATACTAGAACCCTCTTCATCTTCTTCCCCCGCATCACCATCACTTAAGGAAACAGAAAGAACTCACCGTTCTGAAGCTGTGGTAAGGCCACGTGACATTGAATAATGTTGATTGGAGCCAAATATTGAGACTCCACAGCGACACAGTGATTTATCCGGAGCTGCTGAACTATGGGAGCGCAGGAACAGGCAACCCATTCCTGCCTCGACTGAACCAAAGGTCCTTCCGGCTCAGTGCAGAGAGCACGGCGAGAACACAGCTTTGGGAGGCAGGGAGCCTGAACAGGGGACAACAGAGGCTCCTTTCACACCACACCTTAAGCAGCCTCTGTGCCCAGCCCGAATTTAAAGCGGGAAATGAAGGGGCATAGATGTGAATTAATACAAGGAGCCTTTACATCAGTCACCTAGTTTAACTCTAGGAAGTCGATATTATTAGGCACCAGGGACCGAGGGTGAGACTGGAAGAGACTCTTGCCCTGGCTCCCGCCAGGCGCCGTCAGACTCCCGGGATGCGGGAGCGCCCGGGGCAGGCTTCGGCGGGTTCACGAGGGGGACAAAAGCCCGGCTGCCATACAGAAACCCGGGCCTCAGCGAGGGCCTGCCGAGGCTGCCAGCAGCGGAAGAAGAAGGGGGCGTCTGCTCAAAGCCAAACACAGACTGTTGGCGAGAAGCATCAGCCCCCTCCGCCAGCCTCCTCGTTGCGGGGAGGGGTTTCTCACGCCCCCCGCTCCTGGGTGACTGCACCGGAGTCGGAAGAAAGCGGGACGAGGGATGAGTCATAGCGCCCAATTCCTCCTTCCGAGTCCCCTCGCCAGCCCACGCCAGCCCCCTCCCGGGATCATGCAGCGGGGAGCGCAGACTTCCCCCGTCCTCAGATTCTCCACCAAATCCACTCCAGCCTGCGGAGGAGGGGGAGGGACGGGGCGTTTGGCCAATAACAGCTTCGCTTTCTTGCCTGCCGCCCAATAGACCGCTGTTTACAGGCAGGGGCGGGACTAGGAGGGCAGAAGTGGGCGGTCCCGGGCTGGCCGGGCGC
This sequence comes from Myotis brandtii, assembly GCF_000412655.1. Classification (NCBI taxonomy): domain Eukaryota; kingdom Metazoa; phylum Chordata; class Mammalia; order Chiroptera; family Vespertilionidae; genus Myotis; species Myotis brandtii. The sequence continues at coordinate 1,742,927 of NW_005359590.1, forward strand.
CGCGGTGCAGCAGCTCACAGGGAGCGCGTCTCACAGGTAGTCCGCGCCTCGGCGACGCGGGACTCGCTGCCGCCGCTGGCCAAGGTGCTGGACACTACCTACCTGTCGGCCACCTCGCCAGCTCAGTTGCCCGTTGCAGCCGCGGCTGCCTCGCTCCCACCCGGGTCCCCATGGAAGAGATGGAAGAAGAGTTAAAATGCCCCGTGTGCGGGTCCTTCTATCGGGAGCCCATCATCCTGCCCTGCTCCCACAATTTATGTCAGGCGTGCGCTCGCAACATCCTGGTGCAAACCCCGGAGTCCGAGTCCCCCCAAAGCCGTCGGGCCTCGGGCTCCGGGGTCTCCGACTATGACTACCTGGATCTGGACAAGATGAGCCTGTACAGCGAAGCGGACAGCGGCTATGGCTCCTATGGGGGTTTTGCCAGCGCCCCCACTACTCCGTGCCAGAAGTCCCCCAACGGAGTCCGCGTGTTCCCCCCGGCTATGCCGCCACCGGCCACCCACCTGTCACCGGCCTTGGCCCCGGTGCCCCGCAACTCCTGTATCACCTGCCCCCAGTGCCACCGCAGTCTCATCCTGGATGACCGGGGTCTCCGTGGCTTCCCCAAGAACCGCGTCCTGGAAGGGGTAATTGACCGCTACCAGCAGAGCAAAGCCGCGGCCCTCAAGTGCCAGCTCTGCGAGAAGGCGCCCAAGGAGGCCACCGTCATGTGCGAACAGTGCGATGTCTTCTACTGCGATCCGTGCCGCCTTCGCTGCCATCCGCCCCGGGGCCCCCTAGCCAAGCACCGCCTGGTGCCTCCGGCCCAGGGCCGCGTGAGCCGGCGGCTGAGCCCGCGCAAGGTCTCCACCTGCACAGACCACGAGCTGGAGAACCACAGCATGTACTGCGTGCAGTGCAAGATGCCCGTGTGCTATCAATGCTTGGAGGAAGGCAAACACTCCAGCCACGAAGTCAAGGCTCTGGGGGCCATGTGGAAACTGCACAAGGTGAGTCCCAAGAAACCCACCCCTATCTCCCCGCGCCTCCGATCCCTCGGTTTTGCGCAGACAGTCCTCCTCTTTTGCGCACAGTGCATCCCAGCGGGGGCGCAATGCAGGTGCCTACAGCATTTGCTTCCCCCGTCTGGTGCATTGCAGGAAGCGCAGGCGGATCTTAAACCGAGCACACTGGAGTTGACTATCCCCAGAGAGTTGTTGCGGGGATGCCTTAGAGCGGGTCTCCCGGGGGCGTTGCGGGTGATCCAGGCGCAGGGCGCCCCCTCTCCGCAGCAGACGTGCCGCTTGCGGTTGAGGCCAGCGTGCGGGAAAGCGCTGCGTGACTGGGCAGAGCAGCACCAGTGCCCAGGGCCGCCAGGGCCGCTCCAGGGCAAAGCAGGCTGCTGGGCTCTGGCCATGGTCCTTGGGGAGCAGGTGGGGGCGGTTGGGTGGCGAGGACCCCGGGGGCTGGAGCTGTTAGATCGGCAGGCGCCACAGTCTCCGTGGGGGCGAGAGAAAGCCACGGGCGGAATACTGATGAGTCCGCGCGTGCCCAGACGCCAAGAACCTGCTGGAGGGGCTGCCGTGGGGGCCGGTGCTTTGCGCTCGGGAGGCAGAGGAGTGAGGAGTGGGGTGGGGAAATCCTAAATGCTATGGTCGCCTTGGCACCTGGGCCTGCAGGCTTAGATTCCGACCCTCCCCAGGGACCTGTGGCTGGAGTAGCTGGACCTGAGGTTAGGTGCAGTCAAGGCCTGAAGGCTGGGCAAGCGTCTCTCCCAGGGTCACCCCGTCCTGCCAACCTCCCACCCACCCGTTTGTCCAAGATTCAATCCCTTTCCTCTGTGTAAACTTTGAGACACCTGTTACCGGATTTATCTTTCTGGTCTCTTTTGATGGCTTCCACCAACACCTACATGACTTGTTCCCCTTTGACCTGCCTCATCGATGTCATTTCCTCCTCATTCCCTCTGCTCCAGCCACAATGTCCCTCCTGCTGTCCCTCAACCAGCACCAGGCACCTTCTGGCCCCAGAGCCTTTGCATCAGATGCTCCCTCAGCCCAAGGTGCTCTTCCCCAACGTGCTATCCCCATATCAAAGTGGCTCACTCTCTTGCCTCCTTCAGATCTTTGCTCAGATGTCACCTTTGTCGGCAGATCTTCCTGACCACAGTTGCTGCCACCATCTCAGACATCCTTTCGTTTCCTTCCTACTTTATTTTTCTCAGTAGAAGTTATCACTATCTGGCATGCTATATGTTTTAATTGTGTTCTTTTTGTATGTCTGCTGCTTCCCTCCTCTCCCTCCATGCCCATACCCTAGAGAATAAGCTTCAAGAGGAAAGAGATCTGCCCTGGCCAGTCTGGCTCAGTGGATTGAGCATTGGCCTGCGGACTGAAGGGTCCCGGTTTCCTTTCTGGTCAAGGGCATATGCCCAGGTTGTGGACTCAGTCCCCAGTGAGGGGTGTGCAGGAGGCAGCCGGTCAATGATCCTCTCTCATTGATGTTTTTATCTCTCTCTCCCTCTCCCTTCAATACATCAATAAAAATAATTTTTTAAAAAAGAGGAAAGAGATCTTTATAATGTTATGTCCATAGGGCTTGGAAGGAAGGGAACCATTCTTGAGATGTACATAAATGTGGCTTCTACTTTTTAAGTAATCCATTCAGTGGGGGTGTGAAGGGTAGGGCAGGGGTTCCAGATTGTTGTAGGGAGGGTTTCTTCACATCATTTCATTGCAAGCCCAGGGATAAGGCAGGGCCTAAAGATGGTGTTCAGTCCCCTCAGCTATGCCCCCACTCAGGATTTCCCAGCATTCCTTAGGCCTGGCCTTTGAGAGAGGCCATTGATATTTTATTTACAGAATAAAAAAATCACACACACCACTTTCAGCAATCAGGGAGGGTTTCTCAACTCAATATTAATTGCACACGATCCACATTTACAGTCATTTGTGTTCTCACATATAACCTATTAAACCATATTAGTCTTGCTGGAGATCTAATTCAGCACAAATTTGAGCTCCACTAGGCACATGCCATTATTTTGAAAATGCTTCAATTTAAATGTTTTTAAATGACAATTTTGAGTGTTTTCAAAATTTAGTTCACAGTCAGTTTTCATTTAATTGTGTGCATTCACTCTTAAACTGCTATGCTGAATTGCCTTTCTATCCTTGGAACTAAGAAATTAATCACCCTATCTGGAAAGAAGAACTTGGAGCCACACACTAATTAGGATGGTCAAACAAGAGCATTATTTTTCTGTGAACAAGAGCCTAAAGTACTTTATCCATTAAGACTAAAAAAAAAAACCTTTATACCTGTCTAGCCCCATGCAGATTTGAAATGTTAAACCATTTGTTTTATCAGTAATGGGAAGCTGTGAGTAGACTCTGTAATATGGACTGGTTTGAAATTTAGATGCCTGCTAAAAAAGAATAATGTTCAAGCCCTTGAGATTTAAATAGGCTAAGAAGGGAATATTGGTTTGCTTTTTTAAAAGATAATTTCTTCTCTAATCTTATGCAGATTTTTTCCAAAATAGTAAATAGTAAATAGGTATAAATTTGGTCAGTCAATATCAGGATTATTAAACTTCCAAGAAAAAAATAAGGAAGAAGAATGACAGATTTTAACATTCACTTACCATCTGTTGATGAACAACAAACATTACTCCCCCATGTTATCTGTTTAATAGGGTAGTTAATGTGTTAACGCTTGATCTTTCTCATATAGTTAATGATACCTCTATCCTCCTCACAAAAAGCTCATGGGCTGGAATTTTTATGCTCTTTAAGACATAAAAGAACAAAGATTTACACTAACTAATTCTCCCAAAGTTGGACAATTAGTTCTCTACACAGGTGATTACTAGACCCGAAAGTTTTAAATTAACAGTCTACCATGTTAATTAGCCATTTCTAATGATAAAGAAAATCTTATCTATAATAATAAAAGCATAATATGCTAATTAGACTGAACAGCTGAACGACCTTCTGGACGAAGCCAGGGCTGCGAGGGCCAAGCCCCTTTCACGAATTTTGTGCATAGGACCTCTAGTGAATAAATATTTCCCTTGGACACTAAGTCATTATCTTACTCAAGAAGAAATGACTGAAGTTATTTTTAAATAATTTTAAAAACTAGTTAAAATATATCTGTTGTCAATTGACCAAATTAAAATACTTTTCAGACATATATGACCTTCAAAATCCATGAAAATTGCAATGCAAGAAGAGGCATTAAAAGATAAATATCTGCTATTAGTTTTTATTTAGTATCAGCACTTGCTATGTTCCTTTATCCAATTTAGGTTGGTATAAAGAATTGTACACACACAAAACAAATCATTTTGTAGATACTTTCAAATAGATCATTGTAATCATTATTATTACTTTGTAATTTTTAGCAATTCACATTCCTAAATCTAACATTATTCTTGATTCCTGATGTGTTTTATCAATTATTGAATCAGTGATATATTTGTGGCCAGCTTTGTGTTTATGCTGTTGAGCAAGGATTTACTTTTTCTTTGCATCCTAAACACTGACTATTCATTCATTCTCAAATGTTATTTCTATCTTCTTTTTTGTTGTTGTTGATGATGATTTGCAATTTACAACATTTTAAAATAAACTGTCAGTTGTTATGCTTTGTTTTTCAAAGTATCCTGGGGAAAAAATATCTGCTTTGCAGTATGGTGACATCTCGTCAAATATTTCTGTAGGAAAATGTGTTATTTAATGTAACTAAAGTGATATTCAGTTAACTATATATCAACAGTAAACACAACATAATCTAAGACATTACCGTGGTAAATGTAACAGGTAGCATATGTTCATGTTTTTTAATTTTTAAAAAGTTTCCTTCTAGTCCAATCAGAACATTCTGTGTGCAATGTAAACATTCTTAGAGGCATTAAGGAGAATGTTACAGATAAACAAAATTTTTCTCTTTGTACTGAGACATAATGGAAAGAACTAGATGACAGGAGATCTGGGTTCCAGATCTGATGTTACCACTTACTTGCTGGTAACGTAAAGCAAGTCTCATAACCTCTCTGTGCTTCCTACCCACAAGGATGCAAAGGAGCTAAAACTATACTGTGGAGGTATTTTGAAAAAAAAAGTAAATGTTTACAACTTACTAACTTCAGTTTGACCCAGGAGAAGGTTTTTTAATAAAACAGAAGTTATTGTCTCACTAGTCAACAACTACTACATAAAAATCTCACCCCCCAGCTTGGAGTACTTTGCTTGCTCCTTCCAGAACACAGAGTGTAGTACAGAGGCTACTCTGGATGGTGGCCTAAAAGAGGGAACTACATCATTACAGGTCCAGAGAGAAAGCTCAGGGAATAAGAATGCTACCCAAAGGTTTATTTGTATATTAAATGAAGGTATCTTGTTTTTCAATAATGAAGCTAAAAATGATAACTGATATGACTCAGGTTTTTTTCAGATTCTCCAGTGAAGATATTATTATTATGTTGAGGTATTATAAATTGTTCTTCCTGTATATGCCACGAAAAGATGCTATTAATTGGAATTCAGGGTCAAATCACAGTTTGCAAAAAGTAAGAGAAAATGATCACAGCCATCTGTTATTAAGTAATAAGATAATGCACAGACAAAATTTACCTTTGCCAGGAATACAATAAATTGCACTTCTCTCACCTAAACACTTGTCAAAGTGTGTGTATGCATATAACTGAACCTTGGCACAGAGGATAAGATTCATCACAAGATAAACGTTTACGAATGAAATAGTTCTACATAATATCATTTTTGTCAGTTTTATGAGGGATTGTTGGTTATAACCCCACTTAGGTGATCTCAGAGGAATTCATGGGAAATGAAACAAAATCAACTCACAGAGAGAATGGAACTAGAAAGCTGGAAACTAAGTTCACTCTCCATACTCATCCGTTTGGACTAAGATATGCTGCAGTCACAATTTCCAAGTCTCAGTGAATTACAACAGCAGCATGTAATTTCTTACTCATGTCAATGCCCACTGAGACTCAGCTGTGGCCCTCCTCCTCACCCTCCTTATTCTTGGACTTAGGCTGAAAGAGCCTATTTGAGATGTGCCAAACTTATGGCAGAGGAAAGAGAGCAAAGCAGAACCCCTCAATGGCCCTTACAGATCCTACTCAGATGTGACATGTCACTCCCCTTACAGTCCATCGGCTCAAACAGGTCATGTGGCCCAACCTGATGTTTGTGTTGCAGGAAATACACTCTTCTAACAGAGAGAGGCACAAGAGAAGAGTTCTGTAGGGGTGGGCAGAGAATATTTTGAACAAATAATATTCTCTCTCTCTCTCTCTCTCTCTCTCTCTCTCTCTCTCTCTCTCTCTCTCCCTTCTTAGCCTGCATGAGGCCCTACATGACTCCTCTAGCCCCGAATCAGCTCGACATTTCAGTTCAAGTCTGCACTAACTAGTGTCTCTTAGTTGACATTTTCAAGTTTAGAGAAAGAATCCAATTGGCTCAACTTGAGTCAGGTGTTTACTGATGCCGTCTGGGTCCTGGCTCCGCCCCTTTGGTCAGGTGGGTGCAGAAGACTAGGGAGAGGCAAGTGAAACATTCACCTCAGGTACAAGACTTAAAAGGGCACCAAAAACTAGAGGTTTTTTTTTTTCTTAGACAGAAATGACAAAAGAATAAGTAGAGGATGGTTTTTTGGTGGGATTTTGTTTTGTTTTGTTTTTTGTTTGTTTTGTTTTGGGTTTGGGGGGGGCATTTTAAGTATCTTTATCTCTGCACACCTAAAACATTTATAAGTTTATCTGCGAAAACATAGAAAGATGTTTAAACCTGTAAGCAGGTATCTGCTTTATACTCACTTTCGGTTTTTCTCTTGTACCTTTTGCAAAGGTGGTTGAGAGAAAATACATGTATTCCTGTTCAAGAATACATGCCTGACCCGCCTTTTACCATAATATTTAAAGCAATCTATGAACTGGAAAAGCCTATTGTTTAAGAATGAACTTAAGCACTGCCAGATAACATCGTTTCTCATAAGCCTTGCATGTTTTGTGCTATTAGTTCTGATCAAAGAAGGAACTGTTTCTTCAAGAACTAGCATGGGAAGTAGAATGCTCAACATTGTTGTGTGGTGTGGGAATAGCCACCTCTGTCATTAGCCAGTTAATTCTCATCTGCTGCTGATTTATGCGTGTGAGCTGATTTTCCAGCCAGAGAGCATCACCTCAGCTTTTTTTTTTAGATTTTTGTTTATCCTCTTTTTACCCGTACTTTGCTTGCAGCTTGCATTTTTAGAAGCAACTGTTTGACACCAAATACTTACCACTCTCTCCCTTGTTCCAGTACCAGCCTGTGGGAGGGCCATACTCCTCTGACCTGTGGTGTCATCAGTCTAAACCAGTGGTTGGCAAACTGCGGCTCACAAGCCACATGTGGCTCTTTGGCCCCTTGAGTGTGGCTCTTCCACAAAAAACCACGTGCGGGCGCGAAAAAAATTGAAACTTCATGGCCCATGCGCAGAAGTCGGTATTTTGTGGAAGAGCCACACTCAAGGGGCCAAAGAGCCGCATGTGGCTCGTGAGCTGCAGTTTGCCGACCACGGGTCTAAACCATTACTTAGTCTATGAACAAGGCAGGTTGCCGAGAGAAACAAATGTGAATATCAGAAGTTAAACAGTTTCTACCCAATAAGGCTTTTTTATTTTGTAGGGAGCAAATGCTTGGCAAGTTAAATATACACAGGTTCAATTGTATTACAACTCATCAAAAGCCAAAGGAAAATGACTCTATAACATAATGTACCATTTTTGATCATCAATTTTATTACAACTCATCAAAAGCCAAAGGAAAATGACTCTATAACATAATGTACCATTTTTGATCATCAGTACTTCAGTTTCTTTCCATCAGTACAAATAACCAACAAGTGATTTTACTGTAGACGTGTGTAGTCCACTGCATAGTAGTTTTTGCATAGAGATATTCATGCCATCACCCAGATACACCAATTTATGAAATTGATGAAAGGGTGTAGCGAATGCTATGCCAATCCCACCCCCCGCATGTTATCCCAAGAGCATTAGTAACAAAATCAAGTGTAAAATTGGACTTCCATCCAATCTAATAAATCTTACATGGCACAGAGAAATCTGTGGTGCTTTTAAAAAGCAGTTATATTGATTTTATTGACCATCAGTCATCTGGCCAAGACTTAGAAAAGAAATATGATAAACACCTTTCAGCACACAATCAGTGCAGTATGAGGAAGCTTGATGTTTACATTCAACTTGTGCTTTATGGTTATCTTCTCCCATTACAGAAGCAACTCTGACATTGGTGGAATTTAAAACATTATTCAGGATTAAATACAATTTTCCCTACTTTCCCCTTTGAGGATCAAGAAATGTAGTATATAGAGACTTACATAAGCACTGATTTACAAGCTGGCTTCAACCAGCACAATAAGGATATGGAATGTAACTACCATTTCCTTACAGTTCAAAAGTGGCGCCTTTACTCCCGGACTGGGACATGGATTTCTGATTCCTCTTGTCTCCGCATATAATAATTTTGTGGGAAAACATATTACTAAAACTTTTGGTATTAATTGGCAGATCAGCACATAAATATTTTACATGAATTTTTAAAACCACAAAGCAAAGATAATTTTAATGCTTCTAACATTGAGAATGTCCTTGATTCTTGTTTTCCAAAAGGCTGTACCATCTTACATTTGTGCCAGCAATGTATGAGGGTTCCAGTTTCTCCATATCCTCCCCAATACTTGTTATTGTCTGTCTTTTTGACTAGAGTCACCCTAATGGTTGTGAAGTGGTGTCTCACTGTGGCTTTGATTTGCAGTGACTAGTGATATGGAGCATCTTTTTCATGTGTTTGTTGGCTTTTTTATATATTTTTTAGAGAAATGTCTATTCAAATCCTTTGCCCATTTTAAATTGGGTTACTTCTCTTTTATTGTTGAGTTGTAAGAGTTCTTTTTATATTCTGGGAACTTATTCATTTAAAAAATTTAAGGAACAGAGATGTGAGCCTCTTATCCCTTAGAGATACTTACAGGAAATAAAAAACAGACATAGAGCTGAGCATGAGGGAAAACTTGTCAAGACTGGCCCACCAGCACCTACTGCTAATTCCTTGCCCACAAAACTTTATTAGCCAGTTCTGAGGCAGAACTTGCATAAGCCCTACCAGGATTGGCTCCTGACGGATAGAAAACATGGAAAAGTCCAAAAGCAGGAGGGGGAAATAACTTAGCTATCCAGGTCGTGGATGTGGTGGGACGCTTCCTCCTTACCTCTAGTTCCACTTCTGACTGTGATAATGAAGTACAATATTATCAAGTCCCAGCGGGGCTATGATTTCTTTTACTACCAATGTGGTATCCAAAAAAGTCACTGTAGGGTGTCAAGGTGGTGGCTTCTCTGCTACATTTAAGAGTTATGAATGGATAGAAGGGACATTGGATCTTTGAGATCATTTGCCCAACCCCCTCCAAAGTCAGAACAATAAATCCCAGAACACTTCAGTACATCACCAAAGACACACAGTACATATTATCAAAAAACTTTGATTTCAGTACCTATTTTCAGTTGCCCGTGTGTGTGTGTGTGTGTGTGTGTGTGTGTTCAAAGAAGCTCAACTGAAACACTAATTCTCTCTTTGGAGGCTCTCCTATGCCCCCAGACAACGATAATCACAGGTTTTCTTCTATAGTCCTGACCACAACTGTCAAAGTTTACCTTACCCCTGTTACTGTATCTTTAAGGGCATAGTATATATGTCTATACTATTGAGTTAATAATTTCCTTGTTATAAGTAAGGTCTTACCTTTTTAACATTGGCTTTTAATAGATAGTGCCTTTGCTCAAAGGATCCCTCTAATGGTATGAGTTTCAGCATGAGGATGGAAAAGGAGAAATCTTTACAGATGAGGTTTTGCTTTGTCCCTTACACGGGGGAACTGCTGCAATGCAGCACAGCTATCCCCTTGCATTGGCTGACTGACTGGCTCCTGCTCAAGCCAAAAGCACAAAGGAAGTTTATGGATGAAGCAAAAGAGAGCCTCCCGCTGCTCCTCTCCCCTCCTGGGGCACTACTTGCCAGCTTTGTTGGCTCCTTACTGACCACTGGTTCTCCCTTCTTCTCTTCCGGCCTGTGGTCTCCTGTGAATCTTCTGTGTGTGAGCCCAGATTTGGTTCCAATGCATGAACCTTCTTTCCTGATCATCTCCATGCCTTGTTCTGACCACTGTGTGTCTGGTCTTCTCATCCAGCTCCAGAACCTTGACCTGCAACTTCTGGGGAGTGTCACTGCCCAGTCCACCTGGCTTAAGCACCTTCTGCCTCCAGCCTAACACTGGCTTTCTCAGCCCTGACTTTCCTCCCAGGGAAGGTCCCAGTGCTGACAGCTCCTCCACTCATACCTTGTGGGCAGCAACTTCAGGGTGGGCACTGATCCCAACAGTAGATTAGTGTAATGTACTTGGCTGGTCACCTGTAATGTTAAAATAAGATGATAACATACACATCTGGGTTGTATAAAAAGGTACTCACGTAACTCTTTTCTTTTGAAACATGTCATAAAATGATTTAACTAAATACAAACACAGAACCCATTGACAAAAAGCCACCACTGAAATTAAATATGATGGATATATAATAGAACTTGGAAGCTCTGCTTACGTTGAGAGCAGGAAGTACAGAATAATTTATAAATTTAATCTACAAAACAGGGAAGGAATGATTTAATAGGCAGAAGATTATTACCCAATTTGGAGGCTAGCCAAAGACTGGTCAATTACTCTCTTCTGAGTGGAGCCAAATAGTTCAATTATATTATAGTTTTAGTCCCTCAAGCTTCTATTTACTTTTATGAGGACAAAATCATCAATTCACCATTTATGTTATCAATTTGCATGTTGTTACAGCTCTTGGGTTATGGTCAATTATTAAGTTTTCTAAAATTTTATGTACAAAAGGTTATTATTGTGAGATATAGCCATAAAAAATAAGCCAGTGTTTTTAGAGACATTTTAAAACTAGTATGTCTGAAGGGATTGGTATAAAATTTGCAAAAATATTAGACTTGAAAATTAATTTCATTTAGTATTTGTTTACATCATCTAATTTTCTTTAAGGATTAAATCATATTTATCATTGGTATATTAAACCCACTGCATTCCTTCCTGTCATAGTGTTCTTTAATCTTCCCAGGCATTTATATGATCTGTATTCAAAGCTCCAACTCATTGTAACTTCCTCAAGGCCCAGTGTGGGCTGGGTGAGGCCCTTACTGTTAATTCAGACTCAGGATATGGATGGTGTAGCATGAGGCCACTGGCTGTTTAGCTGGTACTAAGCTTTGGTTTTATCCAGCTGCTCAACTGGGGAAATCCACACAGTAAGGGAGATTTCCAGTTTGATCACATAAACAACGCACTTTTATATTCCCAAAAAGAGGACTAAATAACGGTTACACGGATAATGGTGTTTGACTACTTTAATTCCCAAGTGCCTCTGAGAAGAACTGGTTCTTGTAACATATTAAAACCAAAGTTGTGGAATAACTGTTGCTGGAACAAGATTTGCTCTATAAACTGTGCTGTGAGATGTGACTTCATATCAGTGTCTTGTCCACCATGAACTCTTTCTTTGACTTAACAGTGGGGATCATTAGAAGTGAGTTAGAAGCACATTGTCCATGTCGAAGCTGATACTGAGGGCCAGGACTTAAGTCTGATAGCTCATGATCACCTTACCGCAAACTTTAAAATACCCAACAAGGTAACCATGACACCTACAGGAAATGAGACTCCTTCCTCCCTGATCCTAAAAGCAGCTGATCATGTATGTGATGTTGCCACATCAATGCTTGGTTGGCTGGGAGCAAATGATGACAGCGTTTTGACACATATATAAGCTAGGAGAATCTGAGGTGCATAGTAGGGATTCAGGGAACAGACAATAAAATAGGAGAAACAGGAAATAGAATGAACATGGCAGAAATGCGAAAACTAGTCTCTGGTTAAGCCGTTTTATAGCAAGCACTGAAATGAGAGTGAGGGCCAAAGGACTAGAGCCCAGCGGAAGAGGCCTTTTCTTGATGAAGCATTGGTGGGGATTGCCTGCATGGTCTTGTGCAGCTTACTGGTATAGGGTCAGAAAAGCTGGGTTCTCTTCCTGGGTCTGCTATAATTCAGGCATCACAGTGGAAGGGTTCAGGACATGGGCCTTGAGGCAGATGCCTGGGTTTGATCCCTGACATTTTCATCACTTAGCTGTGTGAACTTGGGTGAATCCCTTGACCTCTCTGTGCCTTGGTTTTCTCATCTGTAAAATGGACACAATAATCAGACCAACCTCCAAGGATTGTTGTGAGGATGAAAGGAATGATGGACACAAAGCCCTTGGAACAGAGCCTGGCCAGAATAAGTGCATGATTCATGTGTGCTAGTGTTACCTGTTAAATGGGACTGGTAATTTCTTCCTAGCCCTGGGGTGGTGATGAGGACTGGATTTATTATATATGGTTTATTGTAAGGAATTGGCTCATGCACTTGGGGTCTGAGAAGTCCCATGATCTGCCATCTGCAAGATGGAGACCCAAGCAGGCACCAGGAGAGCCAATGGTGTAATTCCAAGTCTGAGGGCAGGAGGAGACCAATGTCCCAGCTCACGCAGGCAGGCGTAGAGAACAAATTCTATCTTCCTCCACCTTTGTGTTCTGTTTAGGCCTTCTGTTTAGGATGACCCCTGCCCACTCCGGGGAGGGCAATCTGCTTTACTCAGTCTACCAATTCAAATACCAATCTCATCTAGAAACACCCTCTCAGACACATCCAGAAGTAATATTTAGTTAAATATCTGGGCACTCAGTCAGGTTGACACATAAAATTAACTTCCACATTGGGTGAGTTAAAAGTGAGAAATGAGAAATTCAGCTGGATCAGACCCCTCCCCCCACAGTCTTGAGCGTTAGGACAGCTCAGCCATCTGTGGTGCCATTTGTTTCTCACCAGAGCCTGATCCAAGGCTTTCTGACTCTCACTCGCCTCTGGGTCTTTGCAAGGAATTCAGGCCACGACTTAAAGGAGGGCAGCAAAAATGGGGGGGGGGGGGGGGGGAGTGACAGGCAACAAGCTGCGAAGAAATGTTTCCAAAATGCAGCCCCACGTGGGCATGTGTTCCTGAAAACTTTGCATAAACCAATTGTATTTTACATGTACTAGAGACGTTTTCAATATATAAAAAAACTGGTAGGCATTTCCAAATGTAAAAATCTGTTGTAAATCCACATTGCCCAGATTCCAGGATGCCAACAAGTTAATAACATGTTTCTAAATTTTTTTTCCTAGAAAAAACACACAAGGAAAATAATTTTTTTAAAGTATTGTAAGGTACTTCCCAATTTCAGAAACATTAACATGGAGGGGGTGGGGGGGTCGTCCATCAAGGAATTTAGAATGCTGGTGGCCAAGTATCACAGAAAAGGACGGAGATGCAGAGTTAGAGGCCCCCGCTGTGATGGTGTCTGCCTCTTGGACAACCTGCTTGACTCCTCAGGACCTCCACCTTCTCGTGTGTAGAATAAGGATGTAGAATTAGATGATAACTAAGGTCCCTGTCGGTGGCAGGTTTAATTGGGACCTAGATTTATTGATGTTTCTCTGGACCAGTTCCTGACAAGAGTTTCTTGGATAAAACTGTCTGCTACCCGCTGCTTGTGCCTTTGTAAGAGACACTTTAATTTTCCTCCTGTTTCCAGTTTCTCAGTTGGAGCTTCCACAGTTCGTGATCAAAGGAAGGTAGACCAGGTAGCTGCAGCATCTTTCATTCCCCTCATTTGACCCCAATCTTGGAGGTGCCCCAGGGGCTCCAGAGCCATGTAGGAGGGAGGCTGACAGCTCAGGAGGCAGCTAAGGGGGGAGAGAAGAGCACAGGCTGCCCGGCTTTGAGCTTTGCTTCCAAACCCCCAGTGGAACAACCCACTGGTGGATCGGTAATGACCTTGTCTATAGATGACACTCCTTGTCTTTTACTTGCAGAGAAAGAAAAGGGTGGGGGCAGAGGGGGATCAAGAAGGAATGAAAAAGCTGTTTTTGACATTTACTTTCTAAAATGAAAAAATGACATTTGATTGAGAGAGATAAAAGGTGAAAACTAAGGGTAAGAATGCTCATGCCTCCTCACTCCCTCATCCTGGGGATTCTGAAGCTTGAGTTGAGCTGGGAACCTGGCCTGGAGTTCCTTATTTCAGGGCAAGAGCCCGTTCGGTGCTGACCTTCTAAGAGGAGTAATGTTGAAGCCAAATTCCTTCCATTTCGAGTGATTATCATTTATGCAGAAGAAATGGATGTGTGGGGTTCTTGTTGTTACTGCTGTTATTCAGTGGTGTGCTGGGAAATATGGAAAGCTCTGATTTTTAGCATTTGCCATGGCTGACTTCAGGCGACCCAACGTGAGAGCACTGGCCTTGGGGTTGGGAAGAGAGTGAAGACAAGCCAGCTCCAGCACCCCACAGCTTGTTTCTCTCTGTTGCTTTATGTCAGACAGGAGGAACTGCCAGATTGTAAGTTTTCTAAAATAATTTCTAAAATTATTTAAGGCTGCAGCTGCAAAAAATGACATTACAGAAATTATTTAGTGTAGACATTAGGAATGTACAGCGCAATGAATTTTCACAAGCTGATCACACCTGTGTAATTAGCACTAAATCAAGAAACAGAATGTTATCAGCCCCTGGAAGCCCTCCTCATGCTCTCTTCCAATCAACAGTCTCCACCCCCCGCCAAGGGTACCCAGCAGCATCCTGCCTTCTAACAGCAAGTCAATCTTGCCTGGTTTTGCACTTCGCATGAATGCAGTCATGCAGTGTGCACTCTTACGCATGGCTTCTTTTGCTCACTTTTATGTTTGTTGGACTCATTCATGTTACTGCATGTAGTTTAAATCATTCTCATTATTTGATAGTATTCCATTTTAGGAACATTCCACAACTGATCCATTTTACTATGGGAGGGATTTGGGCAGTTTCCAGATTTTGGCTATTGTGAGCAATGCAACTATAAACATAGTACTTGTCCTTTGGAGCAAGTTCTGTTGGGTGTATCCCCAAGGAGGGGAATTCCCGGGTGGCCAGATATGCATAAGCTCAGCATTAGTACATGCTGCCAAACAGTGTCACTGAGTCATGGTATCACAGTACATTCCCACCAGCAGTACTTCTCATTCTCACCAATGCTTGCTAGTATATGTTTTCGGTTTTCATTTTAGCTATTCTAGTGTGTAGAATACCAGCTATTCTAGTGGTATCATCGTGGTGTAATAACCAATGGTATTAAGTAAACATCCTATATAATAAAAGCCTAATATGCTAAGAATCCGGTAGTCCGGTTGGCCATTCAACCAATCAAAGCACAATATGCTAATGATATGCTAAGGCTACTCAACCGCTCACTATGACGTGCACTGACCACCAGGGGGCAGAGAGTCGACTGGTTGACTAGTCACTATGACAGTGCACTGACCACCAAGGGGCAGATGCTCCAACCAGTAGGAGTGTCTGGCCGATTGGAACTGAGAGAGATGGGCCAGACACGCCCTGGAGCCCTCCCGCAGTCCCTCCCCGGCTGGCCAACCTCCCATGTCCCTCTCCGGCCCCGACTGTGCACCAGTGGGGTCCCTCGGCCTGACCTTCTCCCTCTTGCAATCCAGGCTGAGGGACCACCACCCCCCCCCCAAGTGCGCACATTTCATGCACTGGGCCTCTAGTGTTTTTATAAGTTGGTCATTTTGTGTGGCATCTGATAAGTCATTTGCCCACTTTTCCATTGGGTTGTTTGATTTTTTTCTTACTCACTTGTCTTTTAAATTTATTTTTTATGCACAAATACTAAAAACAAACAAACAAAATTAATTCTGAAATAAGCTGCTTTTTTTTCTTGTGGGCCAGAGGTATGAATTAGAACAGACTTGTCCCCTGCTTTCTCTTTTATTTTTTCTCAATGCAGATCTTCTGCTATGCCGTGCATTGCTCTCCATCAGTGTTGATCATATTTTGTGGATATTTCATAGCTTCACTTTGAAATATAAAGCAATTTAGAGAGAATGGTTTTATAAGAGCAAATAGTGCAAAGGCAAATACATTTTCAAAAGAGAACAACTCTTCTTAAAATGAAAGTAAGAAAGAGCTATTCAATTCTTTCTAAATGAAAGTAAGAAAAAGTAGTCTGCAAGAAAAAAAAATGACTTGAAACCTCAATAACCTCAAAAGGTAATCCTGCTTTCACATGAAATATGAATTTCAAAAAGTTTCCAGAGGTGAGGCTTCTTTTCCTTCCCATTATTTCAGTAGAAAGACCTTCTTCCTTATCTGCCAGTCTTTTATTTAAACCTTGTTCACTAAATATTGAATTCCTCCTATATATTGTGCGAGCTGTTTAATTTTTAAAAATCCTCATTTAGATATGGGAGTGCAATCTGTTAATCCATACTGATTCTAAGGCCAGAAAATACAACAATAACTTAAAGAATGATTTATTATTTCAGAGGTTAATGGTGGGTCAAATATACCAAACAGGCCTTTCATAGATGCCTAATTGCTCTACTCTTCTTCAGTATTTTTTCTCATGTAATAAAATAAGATAATGTATGAAGACTGCTATTTCAGGAGCAAGAGTTAAGTCTCCCCAAGAAGAAAGACATTTCCTGAAACGTTCCAGACAGAATCGGGGCATTCCCAGGACCTCCTGAAGGTTCAGGCCCTGTGTTTTCCCCAAAGCCCGGGTTGGCCCTGTCCTGCTGTGTGTGCCTTTTTGCTGCCACTGCTGACAGCATGGGCAGCCCAGAGCAAAACTGGGAAGAAGGGCAAGTTCCCCCTCCGCGCACTCTGCTCCCCTTGTCTCTGTGCTGTCCCTTCATGGCGCTCCCTCGCGTTGCTGAGGCCGGGATTGGCAGATGGACAGCATGGCAGCATCACCGTCGGTCATGGCACTTTCTCCCCAGTGAGCCCAGATGCAATCCAAATGCAGCTCAGAATTCTGAACATGTCACCTTGAGAAACCAATACCAACTTCAGATTTGGCATTTAAGATGATGTTTACTTGCCATCATTTTCTTAAGTGATATGATTCTTATTCTATATTTCCCATTAGCCCCAAAGTGTAAAGTATTACTTTCCCCAAGATTAGGAACATTATCTTCTATGGCAGTCCCCGTTGTCTGAATCTCTGACTCATTGTTTTCTATCATGGTCCTGGCCACTTTCCAGCTCCAGACACATAGGATTGTTCGAGAAATGCCTTCAGGGACCAGATAATACAAACAAGGTAGCGAGGTTTGCACATTTAATATTTAGTCTATAGAATAGGAATAATAGCAATAGTTTTCACCTTTAGACAGAAATACACTGTCCATTTTTCAGATAAAATGCAACCCTTGGTCTATCTTTGATTTGTCCAGTTTTGATAAAGGCATATAGCTGATTCTCATTATTCAAGGTAGTTATGTTCTATAAACTACAAACATTGGATTAACAAATACTGAACCATTGATCGTAGGGGAAATACAGAGTTAGGTTCCTGCAATCCTCTGGTCACAACATTTTATCAACTGATCAATATATAACCTTTTTTAATGTGTGTTTCTGTTTATAGATACCTTATTTTATGTATGTTGTCATTTCATTATCATCAAACTTACCACCAACAGCACTTTAACTCATGCCTAAATGAAGTTTATCTAACGCATGATGAATTCATTGTCATAAAGCTATTCATACTGGTAATATTTATTTATTATCTTTTTCTCTTTTTCCTTCAGATTGAATAATTGCTATTAATCTCTTTTCAGAACCTGTTATTCTGCATACTTCAGTATAATATTAAGCCAGTAAATTATATTTTTTATAGATATTGTACTTTTCCATTCTAGTATCTCCATTTGGTTCATTTTTTTTATAGCTTTCATTTCTTTGTCTAGATTCGCCACCTCTTTATATAATGACTATATTTTCATTTGAGGCATCAAACATATTTATAATAGTTGTTTTTTAAGTCTTTCTCTGCTAATTCCAACATCTGGATTATCTCAGGTTTTGTTTCTACTGACAGATTTTTATTCCTTTTTTCTTTTCAACAATGGATCTCATTTCTTATTTCTCCACATGTCTCATAATGTTTTATTATGTACTGGACATTGTACATAATATATTTTTTAAATTATGCTTTCTGTTATTTCTCTAACGAGTGTTTTTCCTGGTACACATATAAATTACTGGGTGATCACTCTGAACTTGTAGAAGCTTAATGTGTTTACCAACTACTCCACAGTACAGGACTCAGACAGATTCCTCTTAGATCCCCTTTCATTACCCAAATATCTCTGCTCCTTTATTTCACTCTTATAGCCGTTACTAGGTTTCCCTAGACTCCCCAGAGTTTCTCCCGTATATCTACAATTAGCCAAGCATTTCGGGGGGGCGGGGGATTTGA
Source organism: Myotis brandtii (assembly GCF_000412655.1). NCBI lineage: Eukaryota > Metazoa > Chordata > Mammalia > Chiroptera > Vespertilionidae > Myotis > Myotis brandtii. The sequence continues at coordinate 1,761,410 of NW_005359590.1, forward strand.
ATGCAGATTTTAGGGATCTGCTATCGGTAGCACTCTCCTTTATAATATCACCCTTTCAATTTCCAGCCACTCTGTCACAGATGAACTCTGTCTTCCCTAACCACAGGCCAGTAAGACTTCAGCTTATTCTAGTTGCCCTTGCCCCAAAGAAAAATCCCTATAACACAGGTCTACATGTAATCCCTTCCAGTTTATGTCTCCTTTTTTTGTTCCTTAATGCCTTTACTTATTAAATATAGATTTTGCCCAAGGTTTCTAATTGATACTAGTATGAAGGTTATTTCAATAAAATCTACTCCACCATTAGCAAAACTGGCACTTTAATTATCCTTTTCAATGTGATATCTGACATAAAATCAAAAATAGTGAAACATATGAAGAGTCCAGAAAATATGACCCATGGTCAAGACCAGAAGCAGTCAATATAGCAGGAACTGATATTCTAAAGAAGCTACACTGATAGCTAGATGTCCAAAGCCATAATAGAGGAATATTAAATTATCTAGTAGGGCTGTATTTTTTTTTCCTATTCTCTTCATTATGCCCCCAATTCTGTTCCTCCAATTTGAATATTGATGAACAATTAAAAGTAAATGTTGAAAGAAAAGATTACCCATCATTGTATTTTTAGTAGATTACATGTAGGATTTCCTATTATTAATGAAGTCACCTGGTTGAATGCTATGCTCGGCTTCCAAGATTGCTGTTTCTGCAGAAATTAATTTATAAATCTTGTAGTAACCATGGTAACCTGAGGCAAAGTTGTGGAAGTGGTGTTTAGTGAAAATGAAAAATCTCTGCCCTTCCTCTGCTCTGTGATTTTCTGAGAAAAGAGTTGATTTCCCAAGAACTGTTATGAGGAGGATTGGGGCAGGAGGCAGGGAGGGGGGGATTGCGGGGGAGGAGGATTGCTGATATTGCGTTGGTCCTAGGCCTGGCTGACTAAGCCTCCATTTTATCAGCTCTTCCTTTATAAACATATTCTGACCTGCCCTGGGAGAACCTCCAGAACTGGGTACTCAGCCCAAGGGTTCTAAAATCTTGTTTCCTACTACAGCCGCTGAAGAAAAATACAAACCATCACATGAGAATTCTTCTGTGTGAAGAGCTAAAGATATAATTCTTAAGCTTAAGAATCAGCAATATTTTTCTCATTTTTCAAACATCTCATAACAAATCCTATTCAGAATTTTCATGGCATTTGTCATTCTGAATTTGTGATAGAAACACACTGCATGCAGCTGAATTGAAGGGGCTGAAACAAAACAAATTTATTTCACATAGAAGTCTGAGCTGAGCATATTTGTTTGTTGAAGCAGTCCCAGGAATCTAAGCATCTTCAGTCTTGTTGCCATCATCCTCCTGGCCCAGGATGGCTCCCCACCACACCTGCATTCTTACCACCACAATGGGAAAGGCAAAGGGAGGGCATGTCCTGGAGGACACACATATGACTTCTCCTCACATCCCAATGGCCAGAAATTAGTTCTAGGTCCACACCCAGCTGCAAGAGAAGCTAAGAAATGTAGTCTTTATTCTATTGGAGAGAATTCAAATTCACTTGCAGCTGAATCAATAGCCTAACATACATACATGATCTCATTTGCTCTTCCTAACCAATGATGTTGATAGAGCAGGCAAAGCAGGAATAATTCCCCATTCTGTGGATGAGAAGCGCATAGCTACTGAGTAGCTCAAGGGCCCTCACATAAGAAGTGGTTATGTCTGGACTAGATTCTAGTTTCAGCTCTGGGTTCCAGTGCATGATTGTGTTGTGCTATAATACGAGGACCCCTCCACCCTACTGTGGGGGGTTGAAATGTGTCAGTCCGGGCCTCTAGATTACCATGGGACTTTTCTTCATTTTCTCTTGCTTTTCAATCTCTTCGCTGATAGGCTATCAGCTGTCACCTCCAGCTGCAATCTGTTGATAAAAGTGTTACTTTCAATGAGTTGTAGACTTAGAAACTAAATAGATAATCGAGGTTGTTAGAATTTAATTTAAAATTAGAATAAATTGGCTTGAAATCAGGCCCCAAAGTTCTCTTCTTTGAGTAAATTATATTTAATTTGTCTTTAAATTGATGTATCAACGTCTTTCTTACTTGAATTCGAGAGAGATGGTTTAGTCTTATACAGATGTTTTAATCTCAAAAGAATCATTTTGATTTGTGGATTTAAAAGCTTGGCCTATTTTTTATCAATAGACTATTCTATTAAAATAAAAGTAATTCAGATGAAAAGACCACAATTTTAATTTTATAACAAAAATAAAAACATGATTTTTATACCTTCTGAAAAATTGCTAATATGCAATGCTATTCTGCCCATATATGTCATATTTTTATGGACAGTTGACAAGCATATTTTAAAAATGAAAAAAATCTAAGAAAAAATTTCAAATATGATAAAGCAATGTATTAAATTTAATGTATTTTATTTTAGCAGGTCGAATATGACTATAAAATATAGGGACCTCAAATTTTAATAATATTAATTATGATGATTTCCAGAAAACAAATCTCTTGATCTATAGGAGAAAATAATAAGACTTCCATTATAACTTTCTTGAATACAACTACAGGGATATCTGTAAATTTAGAAGACAGAAACATTTTAATTCTGTCAAAAGAGCAGCACTCCTAATAATAATAATCAGGCTAATAGCAGTGATAGACAAATTCATTAGCTCAGTCATTTGCTGTCAAGGCTACCCAAGTAATTTGCTTCCCTTTAAAGTGTGAGCAGCAATTCCTATCAAAGGACCAATAGAGTTTTAGGGTGATAAAATAAAAATCAGGAGACTTAGAGCAAGAAGATATAATGTTTGAGGTCCTATGCTGTCTATGCAAAGAGATTTCTCAATAAATACTTCAAAAAGTAAAAGGCTCCAGAATGATTCTGTTAATGAATGGGAGATGGGTTTGTTTATCTGATGGGCAGAAGCTAAGCTAAGCCAGATGAATATTAACAGGTACAAGATATAGGCTTAGATGTCTATTTCACCTTAATAAATATTTCTTCTTGATCCCAGAAACTGAAAACACTGACCTTTGATATGAAGGAGATAGGGGAAAGGCTTGGGCAACTTGCATTATGGATGACAAGACAGCAATGATAGCAGAAACAAAGAAATAAAAACTGCTTGCCAGAAAAATCAAGAACTTGGACCAGCTACAATTGAGATCCTGGAATTGTGACACTGGAAGGAAAGATAACGGCCTAAGAATAACAAAATAATAATTTCCTTTGATGGTTTGCTAAGCTCTTGATCCAAACCAACTGCCTGGGTCACTTATTTTATATTCAGAGTACTGTACCTCTTGATGAATAGTTTGTTGTGCACATGTGAGATGACATTTCAAACTGCCTGAAAAAATGCTGGACTCATTTGTTTAATGTCAAGGTTTTATATGTGAGATTATGAGTTCTGGGATCTAGAGTGTAGCATATTTGGCATTAGGGATTATTTCATTTATTTTGTTTTGTTGTTAGAAATTCAGCTTTGGATTTAGGTAGTACAGTTGCAAACTCTGCATCTGTGTAGACTTTATGTATTTATGTGCTGGATCGAGGGCTAACACAGATAATTTTATTTTTTAAACTTTTTAAAGAAAATAAATATTGTTTTTTTTTCATTTCATTGCATGATAGAGACTCACTAACTGTAAACTAATTTCTGGTCTAGTGAGAGAGGTTTTAATACTTCTGAAATACTCATTTTTTAGCTGTATCAAGGATGATGAATGCATAGGCATAATTTTTGTCCCATTGTAAAGGTTGGCTTTTCCACATCTATAATAAATAGAAGTGGATGAAACATCAGAGACATGAGTGGAGTGTTGAGTAGTGAGGTTAGTTCTGAATTTATATGTCCTAATGAAGGTTGTTTCCTATGGCAGAAGAGTGTATAATTAATCATTTCATGATTGTCTAAAATTGTTTATTTATGAGTAATAGTTGAATAATTCTCATGAATTTTTATACCTAGTAAAATATACATATTATAATTTCAAATCTGTACAAGTTATATTGCATTTATGGATTCTAAGATGTATATAACATGAGCTTCCTATCTCTGCCATAACAAGTTCTACAAACTTAATGGCTTGAACCAACACAAATTTGTGTATTATCTTTACAACTCTGTAGATTAGAAGTCGTGATCAAGTCTCTCTAGGCTAAAATCAAGGTGTCAGCAGGGCAGCATTCTTTTCTGGAGGCCGCCCACATTTCTTGACTGATAGCCCTTTTCTCCATCTTCAAAGCCAGCAACCTTGCTTTTTTCTGACCATTCTTCTGTAATCTGATCCCCCTCTGACTTCTGCCTCTATCTTCCACTTTAAGGACCTTGTGATTACATTGTGATTATAACCCAGGATAATCCCCCAATTTACAGTGGGGCCTTGACTTACAAGTTTAATTCGCTCCGTGACGGTGCTCATAACTCAAATTACTCATATGTCAAATCAAAAAGTGAACGAGTGAGACACGTGATGCTGGGCTGATGTTGTGGCGTTCACTGTGACGTTCGCTGCGCCAACTAGCGGTGCCTTGTGATTACATTGTGATTATAACCCAGGATAATCCCCCAATCTACTGATTAACAACCTTAATTCTCTTTTGCCATATAACCTAACAGATTTATAGGTTCCAGGGATCGGAATGTGGTCGTGTTTGGGGACCATTATTCTGCCTACCACACACACATTTTTTTCACATCTTATGATCTTTGCCATCAGGACATGTCTTACAATCAATGTGATATGAAAACATTGTTTTATAGTTTAACTGGCAATGCTTTTCTTCCTTATTGGAACATAAAGTAATGGTCCTTCTTACAATTTGTTTTATTGTTTAATTGGCAATGCTTTTCTTATTGGAACATAAAGTAATGGTCCTTCTTACAATTGATAGCATTGGGACTTCATGAAATAACATCATAACTTCAAAGTAATAAGCCAAGTGAGTATAAGATCCAATCCTTTTTCTTCTATGTGAGTCATAAATCATACTTTCAAAATGATGTCAGAACGGTTTCTAGAGAAAGATTAGTTAATTCTGTGATAGTCTCTGGACTTAATAATTAAATTTTAAGATAATGAATTTTTAAAATTCAGGTTGACCATCTATCTTTGGAGATGGTAGCTGATTAAACTGACAACTGTCTTTATTAAAGGTTTTAAGACAGCAGACCCTTGTAGAATCATCCTTGCCCACAAATTTTTTCCTTTGTAGTCTTTATCTTGGATAACACTTTGTAACCGTTCCCATCCATAACAATGCCTGTTTTGATCAATTTTAGAGTTGAGCCTGGGTCTCTGAGACACTCCCAAAGCGTGTGAACCATGCACTTCACACTGAGTGTTGAATGACCTTTTCTGCATTTGAATTGAGGCAGCCCCTACTGTCAGTCTGTGCTGTGCATCATTTCCCCATCAACCAGAGACACCCCTCCAAAAAGACTCAGCTCTTTAAAGAAAGTGCTAGAAGAAGCGCAGGATTTCCCTGAGGACCATGGAAGGAAGTGGACAATTGAAACTTGACTCCTCTTGGAGCTCTCTGATAAATGTTGTGAGAGTACCCAAAATAAAGCTCATCTTATTATCATTAATAAAACATTTCATAAATATGAAATATAAGTGTTTTGCACAAGTCATTTTTCAAGATTCTTTTTTATTCTGAGTTTTATTTTGTTTTGACACTAAAGATGGTAAAATGACAACTTATCTCCATCAATGTCAGGAGTGAAGTATGGGGCTTATACATACAGGGTACCAATAAAGTGATGTGACCTGCTGTACCCTAACTCTCAACAACTAGAGATTTATAGACAATGATGTCTGCTCCTGGAGTCTAAAAAAGGGCTGAAGAAGAATCTGCTTAAGTAATAAAGTCTGAGTACCTAGTGGCAACAGCTAATCTCAACGTTATAGAATCTTGGCAACCTCTGTGCCTACATTAAACCTCCTACTTTGAAATCGAGGTTTCATACCATTGAAGCGTGATGGATGGTATGTCAGATCGACTGTGCTGCTTCAAGCAATCAAAATTGTTGTCTTCTTTCCACTTAAAATTAAATCCATACGGATTAAATACAAATTAAGTGTTCCTAATAGCAATGGTTGATAGCCAGAAATAAATAGTGCTAAGGGATAAGGCTGTTAATGATCAAATTTAATTCCCAGGAGAAGAGGGATTCCAGCAGACACAATGGGGGTAAAAAGATGTTGAAGAGTCATTATTAACCAACAAATAATTCCTAATCTTGTTGGTGAACCTGTCTCTTGTGTTATTTTTAAAGGGGTTCATTAAGTGGTAGGGAGTTGGTAGTTTGCTTTACAACATTTATAGGACTTTTTTCCACCATTGGAAAATGTGTGTTGAGAGAATTAATTTAATGACAAGCCAGATAAGGACATTAATAACACTTAGTAGCTGAATATTATGCCTGTCATATAAAAGACCTTAAGTATGGTTTGCTAGTCTGTTGTATCTTTTTCTTCGGGGGACCACATTTCACCTCACTAACAATCCAAGTTTAGGATCATTTAGCTATTTGCGTTATACTCCTCTGATAATTACACCCACACTAGCAAGTTACATGAATGCATCTCTCCCTAGGTATTTTGTATAAAAATTTCCATCTCTCAACCTCAGTGCAGCATAGGTTTTCCAGGTAAGGTCTGCTTGCCTTCATCCCACCCACTCCAAATTTCTCTTCAACCCTTCCTTCACAGTGATGGTTTGGCTAACAGAATTACAGCTCCTCTGAATGGCCTTGGACAGGCCAAGGAGGGAAGAAATGAGAATAAGTGAGAGGAAGGAAGAAAGCAACAGGACTGGGGGGAGAGAAAGAGAGCTAGAGAGAGACATTGAAGAGAGAGCAGGGGTAGAAGATAGAAGGAAAAAAGATAGATAAAAATTTTAGGGACAAAGAGGGTTTCCTGTGGTTATCTAGTTACGATAATATTTTTTTGTAACTGGTTAATCACAACATATCAATTTTTTGTTAAAACTCTCCAATGACTTGCCACCACACTTAAAATTAAATCCACGATCCTTACTATGACCCACAAAACTTTACATGTTCTAGATCTTAAACACCACTTGGAGACTAAAAACAATTCATCGTTGCACAGTGTCTGTGGGTCAGGGATCAGGAGTGGCTTGGCTTGGTGGTTCGTGAGGTTTCGGTCAGATGTTAGCTGGTGCCAAAGTCATCGGAAAGCTCAGGGAGGAAAGCTGGGTTGTGGAATCCATTTCCAAGGAGCCTCATCAATCAGCTGGCCAACTGGTGTTGGCCATCTGCAGGAAGCCCTAGTTCCTCTGTATGTCAATTTTCCCAAGTGGTCTGGGCTTCCTCACAATGTGGCAGCTGCCTTCCAATTGTGAGCATCCATGGGGAAAAAAGAGGGAAGGAGGAAGGAATGGCAGGAAAAAAAGGGGGGGAGGGAAGGAAGATAAGAGGGAGGAAAAGCAGAAGACAGAGACAGAGATTTGAAGCCAAACAGAAACTTTATTGTTTTTACTACCTCTCCTTGGAAGGCACATACAATCACTTCTAACATACTCCACTGGTTGGGACAATCCCAAGCTTCTCCCCAGATTCAAGGAGAGGGAACACAGAGCCCTTTTCTTGTTGGGTCACATTGTTAGAAGTACATGTAGGAAGAGAAGTATAGATATGGTCAATTTGGAAGAATATAATCTTCTGTGTTTGCATGATTATAATAACTTTTATGTAACTGGTCAATCAGATCATATCACTCTGTCCAATACCTTCCCATCAAATCCAAAATTCCTTACCTACAAAGCCTACCTGACTTGGTCCTTCACTCGGAACCTCTTTTTTACCACTCTTGACCCACCCCGTCCCTCTCCAGGCACACTCATCTTTTTGCCACTTCTCACACATACCTATCTCATTCCCTCTGCCTGGATTGGTTCTCTCCCAGATATTCACATAGTTTTGCTTCCTTGCTTCATTCGGGCCCCTGTTCAAAAGGTACCCACTGAAAAAGGCTTTCCCTGAGACCCCACACTAGGGTGCCCATGCACACATTCACTTTCTCTCTCTCCCTCTCCCCTTACCCCATTCTATTTTTGTCCAACGTAACTCTCACTATCTGACATTATAGTGATATATATATATATATATATATAGAGAGAGAGAGAGAGGGAGCATATGAATTTTTAATGAACACATGAGCTC